>NC_046674.1:48369411-48695743 GCF_003369915.1 Drosophila miranda
AGTAGGATATTTATGAAAAATACAATGCTGCACATGAAAGTCGTTGTATGTTCCTGATCTTACACCTTAACTATTACACTTGTCCATTCATCTAGTATTTGTGCATTTTGTATTTTAATCTTAATGTTAAGACAATGTTCTCTGCTTAGAGCATCGACGTGTTACATTCTGACGACCGACCGATGCTTAATATCAAACTCAAAATCTTGCAAAAATATTGCCCAGCGGTCTAGCCTTGAGGGAACTTCTCGTTTTTTCATCGTCATCGGAAAAGCGTTGAAATCCGTAACCATCTTTATCTTCATCCCCAATACGTTTACTCTCCATTTCTTCAATGTTTGGATTATAGCTAGGACCTCTAACTCATATGAATGATATTTCTCTTCAGTTGGCGTAGTCTTCCTACTAATTTACTCTATTGGTTGAAACTGTTGATCCTCTGAGCTTCTTTGTAACAAAATGGCTCCATAACCAAACTTACTAGCATCACAATGGATTTCTGTAACTCTCTTTGGATTGAAAAGTAGAAAAACTGGCGGATTGGTTAATCTAAACTTCAGCTGTTCAAACGAGGCCAGTTCTTCCATCCCCATCTTAATAAAAACCTCCTTATTCAATAGAATTGTAAGTGGTTTAGCAACCGTGGCGAAATATTCACGAACCTACGGAAATATGATGTGAGACCCAAATATCGTTGGACTCCCTTTCTATCACGTGGCACTGGAAAATTCTCAACTGCGCCCGTTTTCTCTCTTGACGGTTTAATCGTGCCGTCTTCTATAATGTACACATACTCCATTTCATTTTCAACCCAGACGCCTCTGCCAAGCTCAAAACTCTCTTCAGTTTATTGATTGCTTCTAACTCACTCTCAGCTGGTATAATAATGTCCTCCATATACAATATCAAAACGCCCTCGGTTATAAGTGGCCTCAGCACCGCGAATATATAGCGCGTGAACACCGCTGCCGAATTATTAATCCCAAATGGTACAAAATTAAACTCGTATTGGCCGTTCTGGGTAATAAATGACGTAAATTTTCGCGAGTTCTCTTCTACTGGGACATGAAAGTATCCGTCATACAAATCAAGTGTTGTGAATATCTTTCTTCCTTGCAATTTATGTAAAACGTCATTGTTGGAAGCTGCCGGCAACTCTGACTGCACATTTACAAATTAAAAATTGCTCCGTTGTTAAGGTTACAATTTGGCGTTTATTGTTCGAAATTGTTTGTGTGTTGTTGTTAGAGGCCGTGGCCGTGGACTTCGATTTTAGGTGTTAATCGTTTTGGGCGACGAAGAGCACTGATGACCGACTGCCTCGAAGAGGAACAACCGACTAGACAGATGGAAGGGTCGAAGCAGGGGCTTATAAGAAGTAAGAACGTTACATAGGTGTGTGCGTGTATGCACTGAAAGCGTACAGAGGATTAACGTGATAACAGAAAACTTAAGAGAGACGCGACTTAAGAGCTATTAACGGCTGCTGCTCCAAACATACTCCCCCCCGTAGAAAGGCCAGGGCTTTTAACAGGATCCTCAACTGGAAGGACGCACAGCTTGTTGACAGCTCGACGAGTGGTTCCAGAGGGGTCTGCAGGATGGCAACTCTCACAGCGATAACTTCGATCACCCGCGCCAAGGGCCACTTCAACGGTGGCAAGTTGTCATCCTTGATGGGGTCGAGGGTTGAGGGTTGAGGTGTGCGCCATTTGGCACGTTGTTGAAGCAGCATCAGGTACTCCTCACTCCAACGCTTCTAAAAGATCTTCTGGGCACAGAAGACTCGCTGCCAGCGATCGAGTCGATTTAAGTTGAGACCCGTAACGTCTGGCTCAGGAAACTCCATCAGCGGACGACCAATTAAAAAATGTCCGGGTATAAGGACGCCAAGATCTTCAGGGTTTTCTGAAATCGAGATAAGAGGACGAGAATTCATTACAGCCTGGATTTGGCAAACCAATGTCCGCAGCTCGTCGAATCCGAAAAGTGACGATCCCAAGGAGCAATAGAAATGCTGCTTGGCCGTCTTCACTGCTGCCTCCCACAATCCGCCGAAATGCGGCGAGCGAGGCGATATGAATCTCCAGTCGAAGCCGTTGTTGATGCAATGATTATGAGCTTCAGCACGATGCTTCTGGCTCGCCCACAAAATTGGTGGCATTATCCGACCAAATGCATCGGGGAATACCGCGCGTGGCAACAAAGCGTTTGAGGGCGCTCAAAAAATTCCAACCAGACGGCCTTTGTTGCAAAACAGATGAGCACGCAGATGTAAGATTTCATCGGAGCTCAACTGCGCCCATCTGGCTTATAGTAGAAGGGACCGCAGTAGTCGATTCCAGTGACGCTGAATGCAGGCGAATCCTGTACTCGATCCTTCGGTAGGTCAGCCATGATGTGTTCCACAAGACGAGGTCTGGACCGGCAGCAGATGACGCATTTTCGTAAGGCGCGAGCCATAGTTTTCATGCCGCCGATGGGCCAAAACTGTAAGCGAATAGCTCCAAGTAGCCACTGCGGACCAGCATGGTGATGATTTCGATGAAAGTGCATAATGATGGCGAACGTCAATGGATGATCCTTGGGGAAAATGATTGGGTGGCGGGTATCGAGGCAGAGAGTTGAGTGCCGCAGGCGGCCACCAACACGAAGTAGACCAAAGTCATCTATGAACGGTGAGAGCGAGATGATTCTGCTGGAAGCCTCTACGCAGTTTTTTTTCCGCAGAGCAAGGTACACAGGATACAGGTGGGCCCGTTGAACGATGCGACACAGCAAGTGCGAGCCTTTGCGAAGGTCCTCAGATGAGAGATCCGGTGACTTCGTCCTACTGCTGAACTTCTGAACGTAACCAAAGATGCGCATCATGACTCTAAATGAGTTGATGTGTTTAATCAAAAGTATACGAAAACGGATGAGTGTGTGAAATAGCTTGGCTTGAATGGTGGGAACAGACATAGGCAGATCATTTAACGAAAGAGCAGATGTGGTAGCTGCAGAGCCGTCAAATACAACCCTCAGCTTTGTTGTGGAGCTGTCCTCTTTGATGACCCAATGATGTGGCAAGAAATATTTGCACTTCTGCCTATCTTCCTTGGGCAACAGAGACATATGATCGAGAGACAGGCACTCCTTCATGAATGCCGAATATTTTTCATGAAGAGCTGGATTACGCGCGAACTTGCGCTCCAAGTTTTCCAAGCGCCGCTATGCTTGCAAATAGGAATCTCCCAAGGACTCTAAACTTCGCTTCATAGGCAAGCGAACAGAGTATTCCCCTGAGGGTAAGAGACAATGATGGTTGACGAAGTGTTCCTCGCAGTGAAGTTCCTCCTTTGTTGCACTAGCGATTGGCTCAAAGATGTGCTCCACTTCCCAAAATTGACGAACCAAGTCATCGAGCCGAGTGCTGTGATTGGTGTCATCCGAAGATTGGGTTACGATAAACGACGAGGAGTTGTGGGCCGAGTGCCTGCCACCAGATAGAATCTATCCGAGATGTGTCTTCTGTAGCAAAGGTAATCTAGGCGCCAGCTGAATTTGTCACACACACAGCAACTCAAAGAAAAGACCGGCTCCGATGAGCAGATCAATCCGCTGTGGCTTATGGAACGAAGGGTCAGCAAGCTGGATATTCAAAGGTATAGGCCAATTAGTAGTGCTAATTGAGACGCGAGGTTGACTGTCCGTAATCTTCTGGGCAACGACGGCAGTGATGCTGGTGGTGAAATCTGAAATCCGCGATTTCAGAACGAGATCCACTGAGATACCATCAGTTGAGAAGCTAGCATCTCCTATGCCACAGACTGCAGTAAGCGACTTAGTTTTGCGCAGTTGAAGCTGATAAGCTAGACGAGTAGTTACGAAATGCAATTGCGAGACCGAGTCTAACAATGCGCGACATGGCATGAAAGTTCCAGCGCTGTATTTGACGGTGGCTAATAGAACAGGCTCAGACGGACGCTGGGATATATGAGCTTGCGGCGAGGAGGGCGACAATGCAACCATTGCGGTATGATTTGGCTGTTGCTCAATTGAAGAAACAGTATGAGATGTCTCTGTTGGACGAAGAAAATATAGAAGAGTGTGGTGCTTCGATTGGCAAGTACGGCAGAACTTTGATTTACAATCTTTCACGTGATGACCGTTTCGTAGGCAATTGACGCATAACAAGAGCCTCTTTGCTTCCTTGTGACGATCATTCGGCGATAGAGTTTTGAATCGTTCACAATTGGCAATCATATGGTTCGTGCCCTCACAAAACACACAGAAAACAGGAGCGCACGATGCTACAAACGCTTTTCGATGATGCGTACTCACGGTTTTCCCCGACTTGCCAACCTGACCATCTTGCCCTGGCATGGAGTGGTGAATGCCTTCAAGGGTACGACATCTTTGTTCCAGAAAGGCAGATAATTTCTTCCCATTCAACTTGAGCCTGCCTGTCCAAATTCTTCGAGAGTGCGTAGACGATGATGCAATCAGCTATTTCCTCCTTAGTTGCCAGCGCTTGCAACGCGCGCAGATGTGAGGTGGCGGCGTCCGTAAACGCCCGCAGCTGAACAACAGACGAGTCCCGACGCGCCAGCCCAAATATTTCTCTAGCGTGTGCCTGTAGAATATGACGTTTATTAGCAAATTGTTTTTTGAGAATATCTAATGCGGTATTGTAATTAGCCTCGCTCATCTCCAACGAACTAATGGTGTCCAACGCCGCTCCGCTCAAATAAGACCGCAAATGCTGTAACTTCTCGATAGAGTCATCTCAGCTTCACTATCAATCACAGCCGAGAACATTGAATAGAAGCTTGTCCACTCTGTATAGGCTCCGCTAAACTTGGGCAGCTGCAGCTGTGGCCATGTACATTATGGATTGGGATTCACTTGGGTTCATTTGAAACGTGGAACAATGCGTAGGCGGCGAAAGATTGCCCAACTCACGCTGTAGAATGGTTCTCAATGATAGGATGGACGAGTCCAATTTTCCTGGTATTTCACTGGACATACCTCAAAATCCACTTCCTCCAAACTGGTGTGTGCCACAATAAAATTAGCACAAATCCTCGCAAATCATATTCATCCATTTGGCGCAGCTTTTCACGATCCATCTCTGTGCGTATGGACTCTAGCCTGTCGAAAATGGCTCTAGCCTTCAGCCTCATGAAGAGAATCCGTGATGCAGGGAATTGGGTGGTGGCTGCGTTCGCACTAACCCTTTGACTAGGTGGAACATCGCCAAATGTCACTGTATCGTTATCATTGCCCATAGCCTACGATCCACTCCTTCTATTATTTTTCCTTTCGCCTATGGTTTTGGCTATATATTGTTGAAGCGAAGTGTATGAGTCGATCACAGTTGAATAAAAATGATGCAACGCGAGAGTTCACACGAGTTAACAAAACGTTTTCCGTTCACTTTTGCGGCACTTTTTATTAGTGTATGTCCAAAATGTATGCGCCGGCAAAGCAACGAAACGACGACCGAAAAAGAACCAACAGTTATGCACAAGAAAACGACCGAGATGTTTTGCACTGTTTCGAGTTCGAATTCGAGAGAGAGATATGTCAACAGTGCGCTTTGCAGGCAAAAGCCGACGGTGAAAGAGAAGCGAAAACACAACGATCTTTGGTTCGCTACCTTTCAGGAAATGTCACGTTAAGCCTTTGAATTTGATTTAACGAACTGTACGAAACACCATTAACACACGACAAGTCCACGGCGATCACGTCGGGGTCACCAAAATGTTGGAAGCTGCCGAGCTTTTTCGGCAACTCTGACTCCACCTTTACAAATTAAAAATTGCTCCGTTGTTAAGGTTACAATTTGGCGTTTATTGTTCGATATTGTTTGTGTGTTGTTGTTAGAGGCCGTGGACGTGGACTTCGATTTTAGGTGTTAATCGTTTTGGGCGACGAAGAGGACTGATGACCGACTGCCTCGAAGAGGAGCGACCGACTAGACAGATGGAAGGGTCGAAGTAGTGGCTTATAACAAGTAAGAACTTTACATACGTGTGTGCGTGTATGCACTGAGAGCGTACATAGGATGAGCGCGATAACAGAAAACTTAAGAGAGACGTGACTAAACGGCTACTGCTCCGAACAGTCATCGATAATTGCTGTCGGAAAATGATCTCGTATAATCTTCTGGTTGAGCTTTCTATAGTCACAACATAACCTTTTTTGGCGTCTTTCTTCGGAACTAGCACAATTCCTTTCTCCAACCATTACTTAATTTGTTGGTGTACCCTTTCTTGGTTGTCATAAGGCAACCGTCTCGGTCTCTGGTATACTTGCACTTCGTCCATGAGTATAATCTTCATTTTTACTGGACAATAAGTCGGCTTTACTGGATTATACTGGGTAATCATATCCTTCACTACCCCCATCGTCTTAACACTCAATTGCGAAAGATCGACCTCTGACGAAAAATCTTCTACCTCTTCTATCGTCATTATCTGCTCAAATGCTTCTTTTAACTTTGCTAGAGCATTGATAGAGCTTTTAATATCACTATAATGAGCAATAATGAACGCTATCCTCTATCTCGGATCCCTTTTCATTACCCCACACCTCTTCAACCTTATGAAAAACTACTCCATTTTTCCCAAGTAACGCTCACTGCCTTTAATATGTCACTACCGATTACCGCGCTATACAAAATATCTCTATTTTTGACCACCTGAAAACGCATCTCAATGGGAATGCCATCTAGCTCAGTATCAACAAAGAAAAATCCGAGGGTACCAATTCTTTTTCCTCTGATTTCAACTCACTCTTTCACCCCTAATGGGACTGGGTACGCTCGCTTATATGCGCTCTCTTTCATAGTGCATATGTCACTACCGGAATAAAAACGCGATTATAGTACTTCATTAACGAACCGAAAATCCTTAAGAACCCGATTATACACTTTCTGGACTAGCTGTTGTGGATTTGATACCTCCTTCATTTGGACTTTGCACTGATTTACTTTATGTCCCAACTGATCGCATTTGAAACATTTTATATCCTTCTCCACACAATCTTTAGCCAAATGATTTCTCCCTGCACACTTGAAACATCTAGGTTCATCTGTTCCTTCTTCTCGAACTTCGACTTTGATCTTGACTCCTGATTTGTCGATGTTTCTCATATATCTTAATTTTGTCTCGTAACTATTTAAAATCCTTGGCCTGATATAACACGCTCTTATTCTGATTTTTATCAGGTATACCTTCTATTTTGTATGTAAGATTTATATTAAAGTATGGTTTATTAATAATGTTTAGATCGAAAAAGAGTACCAAGTGTATAGTTTCAACGGTACAATTATTGAGTGTTTTCTCCCGACTTTTTAATCAACTTTTCGCTTCTGCTTCCAAAAACCGACTCCCATATCGATAACCCCTTATAGGTTAGGTCTTTTAAACATCGGTTAAGTCTGGTTATATCGGTTAGGTCTTATCGATGGTATCTTAAGTTCAAATGTTAATTTAGATGGGATAGTGTTAACTGCTTGATACACTGTCCTTTACATTCGGCCCTCCTGCTCATCTTCATCTGTCCCAGATGATAATATATCCTCGTTCTCTGAGACAAAACGCCATAGCTTCATATTGTCACTGCTCATTGCGGTGATGTTTGGCCCCTCGACTTGAGCCACCTTTCTGACGTCGTAGCGACCGTTCCGCTTTACCTTGGTGATTTCATATGGGCCTAGATACTCGCTGGCCAATTTGCGTCCTGCGACGAACTGCGTCCTCTTGATCGCGACCATGTCTCCCAGTCTGTAGCCGTGCTCAGCTCGTCGTTCTTTATCATAATTGCGCTTATAAACTTCTTGCGCCTTCTCAATGTTATGTTTCGCTTGATCACGCAGTTCTTGGCGCTCGTTGTTAAACTGCGTAACCAACTCCTCGTTGAGCACCTCCAATAAACGACTTTCAGCTTTTCTGTGCATCTTTGTCTGAAACATGACCTCGAATGGCGACGACTTCAACGTAGAATGCACATGCGAATTAATCGCCATCTGGACCTGTGGCACATGCTTATAACACTTCGTTGACTCCTGAGCTGAGAGCTTTGCGATGATACCCAAAATTGAACGGTTCACCCGCTCAATCTGTCCGTTGCCTCTTGCCACGCCGGTCGTTGTTATACACATGTTATACACATTGTTATACACATGTTCGACTTTGGATGTAAACGCTGCTCCTCTGTCGCTGACTTGGGAAAACCAAACACAAATGACCAGTCACTCATCCTCTTCACAACTTCTTCGTGTCCTGTTGACTTAGTTGGGAATAGCCATACAAACTTGGAGAACGCATCTACCACAGCAAAAATGTATTTGTATTGCTTGGCTGTCGCATCCATTGGTCCCAAATGATCAACGTGCAGCGTGTGTAGTGGTGTGTCACCCTTGTCAATGCAATGAAGATAGCCTTCTTGTTTGCCCAACTTTTGCTGAAAATTATACAACTGATAAAATTAGTAATCAACTTGTTTACTTTCCGTTCAAGGTGTGGAATCCAGTATTGCTGCTGAATTGAGTGCATTGTCTTCGCTGTGGAGAAATGACCAACTTCATGCGATCCTTGAATGATTTCCCTTTCCATCAGCCTTGGAAACACCAATACGTCATTGCCATTTACAAATTTGAAGAGAAGACCTCCTTTTAGTTTGTAGTCTTGATATGGCTGCTGCTTCAGGATCTCAGCTGTATCTTTGATGAAATCGTCATCCTGCTGTGCTTTCTTTATCCGAGCTGTTAACTCCGTCGTCTCGAACATGCAAGTCTGCGGAAAGCGACTGAGACAGTCCACATTCTGTCTCATTCTGTCCCCTGGGCGGTGTACTGCTTTGAATGTAAAGTCCTCCATATACAGAATCCACTGGGAAACCTCTCTGGGTATATCTGCTTTCGTTGTTGTCTGCTTAAACGCCGCACAGTCGGGTGGAAATTGCCATCAAACTGCTGCAACAAAACTGCTCCGAACCCTTCTTTGGATGCATCCGTGTGGAGTTCCGGTGGCGCTTCTCGTGAGTATAAATGTAAAACAGGTGCGATTACAAGCAGATTCTTTAAGGTTTGTAGCGACTGTTGCTCTGCTTCGCCGATGTTGAAAACTGCTTCCTTCCTGAGTAGATTCGGGAGCGGCCGGGCAACTTGTGCATAGCCTGGGATGAACTTTCTGAAAAAGCCTGTGAGTCCCAGAAATGCTTGAACTGCTTTAATGTCTTTAGGCGTAGCAAACCGACTGACAGCTGCTGTCTTCTCTTTGCCGGGCCAGATTCTCCCGTCCTCAATGATATGTCCAAGAAAGCTAATGCGTGGCTGCATGAAGCTACATTTCTTCCATTTGATCTTTACGCCAAACTGTGCAGCTGTCTCCAGAACCAACTTCGTCTTTCTCATGCATACCTCGGGCGACGCGGCGTAAACAATTATGTCGTCCATATAAAGCTGCATAATGTAAGAGTTGATTAATTCTTGAAAAATATAGCTTACGAACCGAATGAATGCAGCTGGCGAGTTCTTTAATCCGAAGGCGCTTCATTAAACTCGAATAATCCCTCCTTTGTGACGAATGCCGTATACGACTTGCTTTGCTCTTCCATAGGCACGTGGAAAAATCCGTTTTCAAGGTCCATTATGGTAAACCACTTAGCCGACTGCAGCTTTTCCAAGACTTCCTCCATGATCGGGACTGGGAAGCAGTCCAGCAATACCATGCTGTTTAACTTCCTGAAGTCTACGCAAACTCTAAGTGTACCATCTTTTTTCTTCACGACGACAACTCTGCTTGCCACATTTGAAGACGACCTGCGCACGATTCCTTGCTCGATCCATTCTTCGACTTGCTTCTTTACGGCGTTGGCTTCGTCTGTTGCTAAACGACTCGGTGAGTGATGAAACGGCTTGATTACTCCGTCGGGAACTATCTTCAGATAGATTGGAGACTCCTTTGCAATTTCTGTAGGCATTTTGTAACTGCTTCTTATCATCTGTTCAACGTCTTTTCGATATTGCGGCGGAGCTACAAAGGATGACTCTTCAGTTACATACTCATCTGTTGACACAGGATCTACTTCAAGCTTCAAAAACGTGTATCCTTGCATATCAGCGACGAAACGGAACTTTTTAATGAAATCAATCTGGCTGCTAGGGACGACTAAAAGCTTATGTTTGGTCTGCAACTTATCCACGGTAACTTCTGCATTAAAGTATCCAACAGGCTTTGTTGATATCTGACCCAGACCGCGCAACATAGTTGTGCACTTCAAAAGTTTAACGTTTTTCATGGTCTTCAACATACTTTCTTTGATTATGGTTACATCTGACCCTGTATCTACAAGACAGTCAACTACAATGCCGTCTATTTGAATTTGTTTCATACGACTGCGACCAGAAATGACGCGGACTTTATCAACTTCATCGGCTTTATAAGGACAGTTAGGCGAAATGTGACCATTCTGATTGCACTTAAAACACTTCGTTTCGGCTTTGCAGTCTGCGTTTATGTTCTCCTGATCCACAGTTATAGCAATATTCTTTTTTGCAGCTTAGCCCACTTTTCTGTTTGAAACTCGTTTTATGCTGTTCTTTATTGCCCTTCTTCTCCGATATGTTCAAACGATCATAGATATCGAACTCTTCTTTCAAGGCCCTGAAGGTCTTACAGCGATACATGGCATACTTATATTCGTTTCTTATGTCCAGACCGTTCACAATATGGCCTATAACAGCTGCGTCTTCAACATGGCCGTTTACTGCTATTTTTCTCATCTGCAGCAAGTACTCGTGCATCGACTCACTACTCTTCCTCTTTCTTTCATGCAGCAGCTGATGAATGTCCGCACTGTTATAGCTACATGTGAATTCATCCAATAATACGTTCTTCAGTTCCTCATTGGTGCACACGCATTCAGCTTCAAGGAAAAGCTTAGCTGCACCGGTCCTTTTTCCTCTGGCCTGCACATACTTTTGCTTTTCAGTAAGCTCATATGCGTCGGCATTTTTTTCGAAAATCTCGAACCATTTTTCTATGGGCACCGATTTTCCATCACAATCGCTCACAACTTTTGTAAAATTACCAGGAGCGATCTTCATTTCTCGTTGCTCATCGCAAAGCACTTTCAAACTTAGCAGCTTTATCATTTGATCAATCTTGTCATCAGTATTGTTTTCCGCATTTTCTAAATCTTCCATCTCGTTTGAACTCGGCAGCGATGTTCCTGGTACAGCTTCTTCCTTCTCTCTCTCTCTTTCCAGTGCAACGGCGGCGGCGTTTGCATCATTTTGCGGTTTTTTTCGACTGGTGTCTGTGTGCCCGACGAGTGCGTGTCTTTTCTGTTTAAAGGTGTGTATCACACACAACGTGTCTGTGTGTGTTTTTTGTGCTTATGTACGTACCGCGCACGGACAAGGCGACGCTGCGGCGCGACTTTGAATTTCACAACTTTTCAACCGAATTAAAAGACAGATTCTTTAATTAAACTACTGTTTGTGTGTCTACTGTTATGCTCACAGAATTTGGATTGTTCAACTTAATGTTTTATAGCCACCAATAACAACTTTAGAACTTTATGTAGCTACAAACAACAACTTCAACAACTTTTCAACTATCCTCTTCTTGCATCAGCTTCTACTTTCTTCTGTTTTTCTTTTTCACACACTCTGAGCTCTGTATTCGACGCGGACGAGCCCCCAAATGTAAGATTTATATTAAAGTATCATTTATTAATAATGTTTAGATCGAAAAAGAGTACAAAGTGTATTGTTTCAACGGTACAATTATTGAGTGTTTTCTCCCGACTTTTGAATCAACTTTTCGCTTCTGCTTCCAAAAACCGACTCCCATATCGATAACCCCTTATCGGTTAGGTCTTTTAAACATCGGTTAAGTCTGGTTAAATCGGTTAGGTCTTATCAATGGTATCTTAAGTTCAAATGTTAATTTAGATGGGATAGTGTTAACTGCTTGATACACTGTCCTTTACATGTATTCTATGATGCTATACTCATCTAAATTACTCTTAGCCAGACTCTTCATTTGATAAAAATATTCTACCAAACATTCATTCGGCTTCTTCCTATTCTCAAGTGGCTTTTGTACTTGCTTTGTCGACAATTCCACTGTAAAATCCTCCTCTAAAGCTTCTTTAAGTGTATCCCAATTAGTAAGACCGTCTTGACTTTTTACAAACAACTTCGCAGCTCCTTTCAGCAATTGCCTACCATATACGAACTTTTGCAGCGCGTTCCACTGTACTGTTTCTGCTGTGCTCTCAAAATCTGTAAGCCAATCGTTAACATTTTTAAACTCAACTAAAGAATCACGAATATCTTTTATTTTAAGCGCCATTGTACTTGGAGCTTCTAACTGTTCACTCTGGATTTTCAAACTGAAATCTGTTGTATCCTCATACATTGACTCTTCATTAACCTCCGACTCAAAATATTTATTTATTTATTTATTAAATTAACAATTATCTGTTAATAATGGTACTTAATTACAAAATGAGGAAAAAATAGAAATTAAAAGTTAGTTAAATTTAGGTGATTATAAATATTGCATGCTATTAGTTTAAGGGGTAGTTCAGGGGATAAGGTATGACAGAGGGAGTTATAAGTATGGCATATAAACCCTAAAAGGTTCATGTTCGGCATAAATAGACATACATATGGGTAAACGGAAAGGCCTAAAAGTACGGGTAGGTCTAGATGGGACGGCCAAGTCAATCTGACCCAAGAGAGTTTGGGAGTCAACAATCCCGAGAAGGAGCTTGTGCACGAACATTACGCCATTGCATATCCTGCGATGGTGCAACGACGGAAGGTCAATAAGATTTAGCCTAGACCGGTAGGGTGGCAAGATTCTACCCGAGTCCCAGGTAAAGTTACGAAGGGCATAAATTAAAAATTGCTTTTGCACGGATTCAATAACAACCTGCTGCTCTTTATACTGCGGGCTCCACACACGAGAACAATACTCCAATATAGGACGTACTAACGAGATAAACAGTTGTTGCGTAACGTACGGGTCGTCAAACTCCTTGGACCAACGCTTGATGAACGCTAAAACACCCTTAGCTTTATTTACAGTTGCAGCTATATGGCTGTTAAAACACATCTTATGATCAAAAGGGACTCCGAGGTCATTCGAACTCGAAATTCGCTCGAGGACATGATTTCCTAGAACGTATGCAAGAAAATGTGGAGCGCGACGGAGCGCTCACCGCAGCATTAAACATAGATCATAAGGCTTAGTTAGTTACGTTTTCACCCCCTTTTCAACCGGCCGACCTACCGCGCGAACCCCCAAACAAATACACACACATATCCATCAGCCTTTCTTTCTTGCGACGGCTACTAGGAGTTTCACTGGACCATCAATCTCGTCGTTGGAAAACTGAGACTCGATCCACCCCCCTACAAACATTGGTCCTTCGAGCCAGATCTTCGCCTGAAGAAGAGGAGAAGTCCACCCCAGCGGCAAATATCATTCTGTTGGGCACCCAGCCTGTTTGCGTGGGTGCCTATTAGCCAATGTCGTGTGAGGGAACGTATGACTACGCTGCACCTTTCCCTGCCCAGCTTGCAGAGCTCTGAGGTGTGCTTCTTATCTATGGTCGGCCATGTTTGCCTAGTTGTGCGACAATGTAGCCCTATTTTCCACTTTTCATCTGTCAGTCGCTTGTATTGCTCCTTTATGATGAACTTACAGGTGGCCATAGGCATACAAATATCCTCCTTATCTTGGTGAAGGGGGGTCGTAGTACCAGATCTGGCCAGCTCGTCCGCTATGCAGTTGCCCTCGTTGTCCCGGTGGCCCGGGACCCAAATAAGGCTGATAGCAAGTTGCTGAGCCATCTCATAAAGAGATTTGCGGCAGTTCGCCATAGTAGCCGAGCTCGAGGAGATCGCGTTAAGTGATCTGATCACAGCTTGGCTATCGCTGTAGAAGTTGAGATGTACAGTACAGAGCCTCCCTGATTGCTGTAACTTCCGCTTGAAAGACGCTACAGTGATCCGGAAGCCTGAAAGAGTGCTTTTGTTTAGCTGTTCAGAGTATGCCTTGACTGGGTGGACGATCCCATCGATGATTTTACCGTCCTGCGTATGGGCAATTGATCAATGAGCATCACCAAGTGACGGTCCACCCCCAGGTCAGTCAGGGCTTCTGTAAAAGCGCCCGGTATGACGTTGTTGAAGCCTCCCTTGATATCGAGAAAGGCTATAAATGAGTACTCTTTGAGATGCAGAGATTTTTCTAGACTCGAGATTACTTCATGAAGTGCCGTTTCCGTGGATTTTCCTTTCCGGTAGGCATGCTGCGCACTTGAGTAGTGCTGAGGACCTATGGTTGTCCGTAGTTGTATCCCCCCGATAAGTCTCTCATAGGTTTTGAGTAGGAGAGACGATAAACTGAGTGGTTTAAAGTCTTTCGGGGTGGAGTTTACCTGCCTTAGGGATGAAGACTATCCTAGCATTAAGCCATTCTTGTGGTATTGTACATACCGCCAGTATCTTCCTGAAGATACTGTTTAGCCAGTTGATGGCCGTATCCCCAGCCTTTTGAAGTTGAGCCGGGGTTACCTGGTCCGGGCCTGGCGATTTAAACGGGTTGAAGCGGTTTACTGCCCAACTTATGTTCTGTTTTGTAAGGATATGGTCCATCGATTCTACCGATCCCTCTCCTGGGAGGTATGTCGGGTCCGTGGTTGTACATCCGGGGAAATGCGTGTCGAGCAGAATGTGTAGGGACTCCTCACAGGAGGTGGTCCACGTTCCATCATTCGTTTTGAGGTAACCTACCGAGGGGGTAGTTTTTGAGAGAACTTTCCGGATTCTTGCGGCCTCCGACGTTTCCTCGATTTCGGACCAAAATTTTTGGCAGGAGGCTCTTTTAGCCTTCCTCGTTTCCTTTTTGTATATTGCTAGACTGGTTTTATAGTCTGCCCAGTGAGTATTCTCATTAACTCTTGTGCCTCTATTGAAGAGAGTCCTACAAGTCCTACGATGGATGTCTAGTTGTTTGGACCACCAGGGGGGTTTCTTTTTCCCCCTTGGTCTGTTAGAAGGGCATGCTGCGTTGAACGCTTTATTGCACGCCTCCGTGAACCTGTTTACAAGACGGTTTAGGTTGTCTTTCGTGTTCGGGCATTTAGGGGCGTTAGGAGGGAGTAGTTTTTCCAGGGTTGTGCTATATTTTTCCCAGTTGGCTTTTCTGGGGTTGATATAGTTTGTGGGTTTAGGGCTCTCGAGGGATAATATCGTCTCGATGTACCTGTGATCCGAGAAGGAATGGTCTTCTAGGACTTTCCAACTCTTGATTGTGTCTAACAATTTGTTTGACATTAGCGTGAGGTCAATAACCTCCTGCCGATTTTTGATTATAAACGTGGGGTCGTTGCCCCGATTGCAAATTAATAAATTTGAGTTCAGAATGAAGCTGAACAGTGACTCACCCTTTACATTCGTGTCCGTGCTCCCCCATTGGGTGTGGTGGGCGTTGGCATCGCAACCTATTAGTAGGTCTTTGTCCGTCCTTTCGCTGTCGCTGGCTATTTTGCGAACAAGGTCGTTGGGAGGATCAGCCTGAGATGAATCCCGTTGATATCTAGACTTGCCGCCTTGTTATCGCCATCGCTATAATTGTGGAGCAGAAAGATATTTAGGTGCGGGTTTTACCTTCATTTTGGGATACAATGGTCTTGTATTCCATCGTCCCTAATCCACAGACCTTGATTCCTACCACTTAAGGCTCCTGGATCAGGACTACGTCGGCTCCGCTCGCGTCTAAGCGGAGTATGAGGGCAGCCGATACTGCTTTACAGTGGTGGAGATTTATCTGAAGAATCCTTAGGACCATCTTCAAGGTCTGCGTCCGAGTCGTCTGAGACCCTCTCTCGGCACATAGATTCAAAATCGAGCAACAGCTCCGTTTCCGAAGAGACGCCTTCCTGGTCTGGCTCCAGCTCGTCGTCAGGCGCTTCGATCTCCGCAGCGACGTCCTGCACGTCTGTGTTGACAACAGGAAGCGCCGCGGCCGTCGCGTCCGATTTATACACCTTGATGGTGACCGAGCTGAAGACGAAGTTTAGCTCGCCTTTTGCTGCCCCTATCGGGGCCAGCGACTCTTTGTTAAGGACGAGCACTGCCTTGTTGGTCGGCCCTTGTGTCGTCGCAACCTTGGCTACCTTCCAATCCGAAGTCGGTAGGCCTGGGTTGCACCTCTGCAACATCTTGAGGATGCGCTCTGGCTCTTTGAAGGTAGCCGCCACCCAAATTCTGGCCCTCGGTCTGCTCAGCACCTCACTCCAGTCGACTGCGACTAGTTTCGCCCCAGCAAAGACTTCGCCGACCTGCGCCACCGCCGCTTTCTACAGCTTCACGGAGCGCTCGTCTTCGCAGATAATTATCTTGACGTTTCCCTGAAACCACCCCATATCCTTGCAGACTGGCGGTGGTCCTGGGTCTTTGTCGAGGAGGTCGAAGCAGCGGTCGGCCAATGCCGCTTCCACCCACTTTCACTGACTCCTTGAGATCCTTCCCTCTGCGCTGCCTTTGTCGAGGTCGCCAATAAGCGTCCTCTCCTTGGCAATCTGCGCAAAAGAGTTATTGGGCGGTGCCTCTTGCGAGCGCTGCCTCTTAGCTTGGGGAGCCACCATTTTCTGTTCTAAGGTGAACACCGGGACCACAGCTGAAGCTCATTCCACCTTCTTCAGCCAGTCGGCTGATGGGCTGGCTTCGCTGCTGGCGTGTTGCCGACGGAGTATGTGCCCTGCACTCCTCTTTTCGGCATAGGTGTAGCGTTTGGCTTAGGCGCTTGTCGACGGCAAGTCAACCCCCTCCGCTTTACCAGAAGGTCGGGGAGCCGCAGTATTGCTTAGCTTCCTTTCCAAGGTGTCAGCTTTGGGAGTTATCTTGCTACCCTTTATCGGTTAGGTCTTTTAAACATCGGTTAAGTCTGGTTATATCGGTTAGGTCTTATCGATGGTATCTTAAGTTCAAATGTTAATTTAGATGGGATAGTGTTAACTGCTTGATACACTGTCCTTTACATGTATTCTATGATGCTATACTCATCTAAATTACTCTTAGCCAGACTCTTCATTTGATAAAAATATTCTACCAAACATTCATTCGGCTTCTTCCTATTCTCAAGTGGCTTTTGTACTTGCTTTGTCGACAATTCCACTGTAAAATCGTCCTCTAAAGCTTCTTTAAGTGTATCCCAATTAGTAAGACCGTCTTGACTTTTTACAAACAACTTCGCAGCTCCTTTCAGCAATTGCCTACCATATACGAACTTTTGCAGCGCGTTCCACTGTACTGTTTCTGCTGTGCTCTCAAAATCTGTAAGCCAATCGTTAACATTTTTAAACTCAACTAAAGAATCACGAATATCTTTTATTTTAAGCGCCATTGTACTTGGAGCTTCTAACTGTTCACTCTGGATTTTCAAACTGAAATCTGTTGTATCCTCATACATTGACTCTTCATTAACCTCCGACTGAAAATATTTATTTATTTATTTATTAAATTAACAATTATCTGTTAATAATGGTACTTAATTACAAAATGAGGAAAAAATAGAAATTAAAAGTTAGTTAAATTTAGGTGATTATAAATATTGCATGCTATTAGTTTAAGGGGTAGTTCAGGGGATAAGGTATGACAGAGGGAGTTATAAGTATGGCATATAAACCCTAAAAGGTTCATGTTCGGCATAAATAGACATACATATGGGTAAACGGAAAGGCCTAAAAGTACGGGTAGGTCTAGATGGGACGGCCAAGTCAATCTGACCCAAGAGAGTTTGGGAGTCAACAATCCCGAGAAGGAGCTTGTGCACGAACATTACGCCATTGCATATCCTGCGATGGTGCAACGACGGAAGGTCAATAAGATTTAGCCTAGACCGGTAGGGTGGCAAGATTCTACCCGAGTCCCAGGTAAAGTTACGAAGGGCATAAATTAAAAATTGCTTTTGCACGGATTCAATAACAACCTGCTGCTCTTTATACTGCGGGCTCCACACACGAGAACAATACTCCAATATAGGACGTACTAACGAGATAAACAGTTGTTGCGTAACGTACGGGTCGTCAAACTCCTTGGACCAACGCTTGATGAACGCTAAAACACCCTTAGCTTTATTTACAGTTGCAGCTATATGGCTGTTAAAACACATCTTATGATCAAAAAGGACTCCGAGGTCATTCGAACTCGAAATTCGCTCGAGGACATGATTTCCTATAACGTATGAAAGAAAATGTGGAGCGCGACGGTAAAATGTCATAAGTTTGCATTTGGAAAGGTTCAGAAAAAGAAGATTAGTTGAACACTACAATAGTAGTTCACTTAGATCCAGTTGAAGGCGTGTGTGCAAATACCAATCAGAGTAAGACAGACAGATTTTAACATCATCAGCATACAGTAGTGTAGTAGAGTATGTTATAACTTGAGGAAGGTCATTCAGAAATAAAATAAACAGAAGCGGGCCCAGATGACTTCCCTGTGGCACACCTGAAGTAACATTAACAATATTCGACAACACATTAGAAAACAAAACACTTTGAGTACGATTAGAGAGATGGGAAAATACCAATCTAGAAGATGCGTTGGGAACCCTAATAAAGAGAGCTTGTGAATAAACAGAGCATGGTTCACAGAATCGAATGCCTTGCTGAAGTCCGTAAAAACTACATCCGTCTGCAAACCACTTTGAAAACTACGGTGGATTAGGTTAGAAAACTCAAGAAGGTTAGTCGATGTTGAACGATATCTGAAAAAATCGTGTTGCGAGGGAGATATCAAGCTGCAACAAAGATGTTAACTCTTCTTTGTTCCCCTTAATTTTGAACTTTAACTTTTTTAACTTTTCTCGTGCTGCAACATTAGTATTGTAATTGATATGATATAAAGTTAAAATATTGTTTAAGGATTTTGATTAATATTTACGCATAAAATGTTTTATCTCACTCATTAAATCTCTTATACTTTATCTTTGTTACTCTCTCTTCTCCGCTGTCTCTCTTTGACATCTGTCGTTATTACGCTAATTGTTGCTTAGGTCGTTTCTATTGCTCTGCACCCATACACAAGTCTGATGGATAACGGCGTCGCCTGTGCATGTGGCTGCCGCTCTCTGGACTTTGATTTTCTAATTTTTCTCTGTTCTCGATCGTCTTGTCACGCTATATACCTATCTGCTGGCTGATGCCTTCGTCCTTGTGTGTGAAGCCTGCTCTCTGGATTCTGTTGGGCTCTGCTCTCACTGGGCCCTCTCGACGCGTTTTGCACCCATAGACACGTCTGATGGATAACGCCGTCGCCTGTATATGGGAATGCCACTCTCTGGTTTTTCCTCTGTTGTTGTTACTCCTTGCTTCTCTGTATCTGTCTACAATAATTCGAAGTTTCAACACTCTTTTATGCACTCTCTGTGTGCCTCTTTTTCATCTGTTCCACTGCCTCTCTTACAGTTTCACATTGTTTTTATCGTCTCTTGTCTGGTCTGATGAGCTTGTGAGGTGGCTCAAAGGGGGCCTAGCTGAGGCCACCGGATGGGTCGCGGGTTGCGGATAGCGAACGGCCTACCTCGGTAGGTCAGCTGCGAATAAGCGGGCTTCCCTCACGGGAGAGTACTGAAATAAGCAGTCCCGGACAGCCAGTGGGTGTTAGCTAGGTAGCAACACTGGCGATGCGCTTGTGTGCCGCCTTAATAAGTAGCTCAAAAACTCCCATCCGTACACGATACCTGTGGGTAGGTATCCCAGACCCCACACCCACCTCAGTCCGGGCCGGACTAAGTGTGTTACTCGACCCGTGCCGAGAGTCAGCCTGGCTGGGGGCCCGGTATAAAAACTAGCCCAATCGCTAACGGAGGGCTCAGGGACCTGGCAGCCGCCTGTTCTAATGATGCCTTACTGGGCAACGTGGATCTCTGCCCGGGCTGACCGTTCCCCTTCTCTGCATCTCGTGGGATGATTATGGAAAAAACAGCAGCAATCAGCAAACAGACCCGAAGGGTCCCATCCTGAATCTGGAGTGGGTAGCAAGATAACTCCCAAAGCTGACACCTTGGAAAGGAAGCTAAGCAATACTGCGGCTCCCCGACCTTCTGGTAAAGCGGAGGGGGTTGACTTGCCGTCGACAAGCGCCTAAGCCAAACGCTACACCTATGCCGAAAAGAGGAGTGCACAGGGCACATACTCCGTCGGCAACACGCCAGCAGCGAAGCCAGCCCATCAGCCGACTGGCTGAAGAAGGTGGAATGAGCTTCAGCTGTGGTCCCGGTGTTCACCTTAGAACAGAAAATGGTGGCTCCCCAAGCTAAGAGGCAGCGCTCGCAAGAGGCACCGCCCAATAACTCTTTTGCGCAGATTGCCAAGGAGAGGACGCTTATTGGCGACCTCGACAAAGGCAGCGCAGAGGGAAGGATCTCAAGGCGTCAGTGAAAGTGGGTGGAAGCGGCATTGGCCGACCGCTGCTTCGACCTCCTCGACAAAGACCCAGGACCACCGCCAGTCTGCAAGGATATGGGGTGGTTTCAGGGAAACGTCAAGATAATTATCTGCGAAGACGAGCGCTCCGTGAAGCTGTAGAAAGCGGCGGTGGCGCAGGTCGGCGAAGTCTTTGCTGGGGCGAAACTAGTCGCAGTCGACTGGAGTGAGGTGCTGAGCAGACCGAGGGCCAGAATTTGGGTGGCGGCTACCTTCAAAGAGCCAGAGCGCATCCTCAAGATGTTGCAGAGGTGCAACCCAGGCCTACCGACTTCGGATTGGAAGGTAGCCAAGGTTGCGACGACACAAGGGCCGACCAACAAGGCAGTGCTCGTCCTTAACAAAGAGTCGCTGGCCCCGATAGGGGCAGCAAAAGGCGAGCTAAACTTCGTCTTCAGCTCGGTCACCATCAAGGTGTATAAATCGGACGCGACGGCCGCGGCGCTTCCTGTTGTCAACACAGACGTGCAGGACGTCGCTGCGGAGATCGAAGCGCCTGACGACGAGCTGGAGCCAGACCAGGAAGGCGTCTCTTCGGAAACGGAGCTGTTGCTCGATTTTGAATCTATGTGCCGAGAGAGGGTCTCAGACGACTCGGACGCAGACCTTGAAGATGGTCCTAAGGATTCTTCAGATAAATCTCCACCACTGTAAAGCAGTATCGGCTGCCCTCATACTCCGCTTAGACGCGAGCGGAGCCGACGTAGTCCTGATCCAGGAGGCTTAAGTGGTAGGAATCAAGGTCTGTGGATTAGGGACGATGGAATACAAGACCATTGTATCCCAAAATGAAGGTAAAACCCGCACCTAAATATCTTTCTGCTCCACAATTATAGTGATGGCGATAACAAGGCGGCAAGTCTAGATATCAACGGGATTCATCTCAGGCTGATCCTCCCAACGACCTTGTTCGCAAAATAGCCAGCGACAGCGAAAGGACGGACAAAGACCTACTAATAGGTTGCGATGCCAACGCCCACCACACCCAATGGGGGAGCACGGACACGAATGTAAAGGGTGAGTCACTGTTCAGCTTCATTCTGAACTCAAATTTATTAATTTGCAATCGGGGCAACGACCCCACGTTTATAATCAAAAATCGGCAGGAGGTTATTGACCTCACGCTAATGTCAAACAAATTGTTAGACACAATCAAGAGTTGGAAAGTCCTAGAAGACCATTCCTTCTCGGATCACAGGTACATCGAGACGATATTATCCCTCGAGAGCCCTAAACCCACAAACTATATCAACCCCAGAAAAGCCAACTGGGAAAAATATAGCACAACCCTTGAAAAACTACTCCCTCCTAACGCCCCTAAATGCCCGAACACGAAAGACAACCTAAACCGTCTTGTAAACAGGTTCACGGAGGCGTGCAATAAAGCGTTCAACGCAGCATGCCCTTCTAACAGACCAAGGGGGAAAAAGAAACCCCCCTGGTGGTCCAATCAACTAGACATCCATCGTAGGACTTGTAGGACTCTCTTCAATAGAGGCACAAGAGTTAATGAGAATACTCACTGGGCAGACTATAAAACCAGTCTAGCAATATACAAAAAGGAAACGAGGAAGGCTAAAAGAGCCTCCTGCCAAAAATTTTGGTCCGAAATCGAGGAAACGTCGGAGGCCGCAAGAATCCGGAAAGTTCTCTCAAAAACTACCCCCTCGGTAGGTTACCTCAAAACGAATGATGGAACGTGGACCACCTCCTGTGAGGAGTCCCTACACATTCTGCTCGACACGCATTTCCCCGGATGTACAACCACGGACCCGACATACCTCCCAGGAGAGGGATCGGTAGAATCGATGGACCATATCCTTACAAAACAGAACATAAGTTGGGCAGTAAACCGCTTCAACCCGTTTAAATCGCCAGGCCCGGACCAGGTAACCCCGGCTCAACTTCAAAAGGCTGGGGATACGGCCATCAACTGGCTAAACAGTATCTTCAGGAAGATACTGGCGGTATGTACAATACCACAAGAATGGCTTAAGGCTAGGATAGTCTTCATCCCTAAAGCAGGTAAACTCAACCCCGAAAGACTTTAAACCACTCAGTTTATCGTCTCTCCTACTCAAAACCTATGAGAGACTTATCGGGGGGATACAACTACGGACAACCATAGGTCCTCAGCACTACTCAAGTGCGCAGCATGCCTACCGGAAAGGAAAATCCACGGAAACGGCACTTCATGAAGTAATCTCGAGTCTAGAAAAATCTCTGCATCTCAAAGCGTACTCATTTATAGCCTTTCTCGATATCAAGGGAGGCTTCAACAACGTCATACCGGGCGCTTTTACAGAAGCCCTGACTGACCTGGGGGTGGACCGTCACTTGGTGATGCTCATTGATCAATTGCCCATACGCAGGACGGTAAAATCATCGATGGGATCGTCCACCCAGTCAAGGCATACTCTGAACAGCTAAACAAAAGCACTCTTTCAGGCTTCCGGATCACTGTATCGTCTTTCAAGCGGAAGTTACAGCAATCAGGGAGGCTCTGTACTGTACATCTCAACTTCTACAGCGATAGCCAAGCTGTGATCAGATCACTTAACGCGATCTCCTCGAGCTCGGCTACTATGGCGAACTGCCGCAAATCTCTTTATGAGATGGCTCAGCAACTTGCTATCAGCCTTATTTGGGTCCCGGGCCACCGGGACAACGAGGGCAACTGCATAGCGGACGAGCTGGCCAGATCTGGTACTACGACCCCCCTTCACCAAGATAAGGAGGATATTTGTATGCCTATGGCCACCTGTAAGTTCATCATAAAGGAGCAATACAAGCGACTGACAGATGAAAAGTGGAAAATAGGGCTACATTGTCGCACAACTAGGCAAACATGGCCGACCATAGATAAGAAGCACACCTCAGAGCTCTGCAAGCTGGGCAGGGAAAGGTGTCATAC
The DNA here is from genome assembly GCF_003369915.1 of Drosophila miranda. NCBI lineage: Eukaryota > Metazoa > Arthropoda > Insecta > Diptera > Drosophilidae > Drosophila > Drosophila miranda. The sequence goes on from NC_046674.1 coordinate 48,392,828, forward strand.
GTTCCCTCACACGACATTGGCTAATAGGCACCCACGCAAACAGGCTGGGTGCCCAACAGAATGATATTTGCCGCTGGGGTGGACTTCTCCTCTTCTTCAGGCGAAGATCTGGCTCGAAGGACCAATGTTTGTAGGGGGGTGGATCGAGTCTCAGTTTTCCAACGACGAGATTGATGGTCCAGTGAAACTCCTAGTAGCCGTCGCAAGAAAGAAAGGCTGATGGATATGTGTGTGTATTTGTTTGGGGGTTCGCGCGGTAGGTCGGCCGGTTGAAAAGGGGGTGAAAACGTAACTAACTAAGCCTTATGATCTATGTTTAATGCTGCGGTGAGCGCTCCGTCGCGCTCCACATTTTCTTGCATACGTTCTAGGAAATCATGTCCTCGAGCGAATTTCGAGTTCGAATGACCTCGGAGTCCTTTTTGATCATAAGATGTGTTTTAACAGCCATATAGCTGCAACTGTAAATACAGCTAAGGGTGTTTTAGCGTTCATCAAGCGTTGGTCCAAGGAGTTTGACGACCCGTACGTTACGCAACAACTGTTTATCTCGTTAGTACGTCCTATATTGGAGTATTGTTCTCGTGTGTGGAGCCCGCAGTATAAAGAGCAGAAGGTTGTTATTGAATCCGTGCAAAAGCAATTTTTAATTTTTGCCCTTCGTAACTTTACCTGGGACTCGGGTAGAATCTTGCCACCCTACCGGTCTAGGCTAAATCTTATTGACCTTCCGTCGTTGCACCATCGCAGGATATGCAATGGCGTAATGTTCGTGCACAAGCTCCTTCTCGGGATTGTTGACTCCCAAACTCTCTTGGGTCAGATTGACTTGGCCGTCCCATCTAGACCTACCCGTACTTTTAGGCCTTTCCGTTTACCAATATGTATGTCTATTTATGCCGAACATGAACCTTTTAGGGTTTATATGCCATACTTATAACTCCCTCTGTCATACCTTATCCCCTGAACTACCCCTTAAACTAATAGCATGCAATATTTATAATCACCTAAATTTAACTAACTTTTAATTTCTATTTTTTCCTCATTTTGTAATTAAGTACCATTATTAACAGATAATTGTTAATTTAATAAATAAATAAATAAATATTTTGAGTCGGAGGTTAATGAAGAGTCAATGTATGAGGATACAACAGATTTCAGTTTGAAAATCCAGAGTGAACAGTTAGAAGCTCCAAGTACAATGGCGCTTAAAATAAAAGATATTCGTGATTCTTTAGTTGAGTTTAAAAATGTTAACGATTGGCTTACAGATTTTGAGAGCACAGCAGAAACAGTACAGTGGAACGCGCTGCAAAAGTTCGTATATGGTAGGCAATTGCTGAAAGGAGCTGCGAAGTTGTTTGTAAAAAGTCAAGACGGTCTTACTAATTGGGATACACTTAAAGAAGCTTTAGAGGAGGATTTTACAGTGGAATTGTCGACAAAGCAAGTACAAAAGCCACTTGAGAATAGGAAGAAGCCGAATGAATGTTTGGTAGAATATTTTTATCAAATGAAGAGTCTGGCTAAGAGTAATTTAGATGAGTATAGCATCATAGAATACATGTAAAGGACAGTGTATCAAGCAGTTAACACTATCCCATCTAAATTAACATTTGAACTTAAGATACCATCGATAAGACCTAACCGATATAACCAGACTTAACCGATGTTTAAAAGACCTAACCGATAAAGGGTAGCAAGATAACTCCCAAAGCTGACACCTTGGAAAGGAAGCTAAGCAATACTGCGGCTCCCCGACCTTCTGGTAAAGCGGAGGGGGTTGACTTGCCGTCGACAAGCGCCTAAGCCAAACGCTACACCTATGCCGAAAAGAGGAGTGCAGGGCACATACTCCGTCGGCAACACGCCAGCAGCGAAGCCAGCCCATCAGCCGACTGGCTGAAGAAGGTGGAATGAGCTTCAGCTGTGGTCCCGGTGTTCACCTTAGAACAGAAAATGGTGGCTCCCCAAGCTAAGAGGCAGCGCTCGCAAGAGGCAGCGCCCAATGACTCTTTTGCGCAGATTGCCAAGGAGAGGACGCTTATTGGCGACCTCGACAAAGGCAGCGCAGAGGGAAGGATCTCAAGGAGTCAGTGAAAGTGGGTGGAAGCGGCATTGGCCGACCGCTGCTTCGACCTCCTCGACAAAGACCCAGGACCACCGCCAGTCTGCAAGGATATGGGGTGGTTTCAGGGAAACGTCAAGATAATTATCTGCGAAGACGAGCGCTCCGTGAAGCTGTAGAAAGCGGCGGTGGCGCAGGTCGGCGAAGTCTTTGCTGGGGCGAAACTAGTCGCAGTCGACTGGAGTGAGGTGCTGAGCAGACCGAGGGCCAGAATTTGGGTGGCGGCTACCTTCAAAGAGCCAGAGCGCATCCTCAAGATGTTGCAGAGGTGCAACCCAGGCCTACCGACTTCGGATTGGAAGGTAGCCAAGGTTGCGACGACACAAGGGCCGACCAAAAAGGCAGTGCTCGTCCTTAACAAAGAGTCGCTGGCCCCGATAGGGGCAGCAAAAGGCGAGCTAAACTTCGTCTTCAGCTCGGTCACCATCAAGGTGTATAAATCGGACGCGACGGCCGTGGCGCTTCCTGTTGTCAACACAGACGTGCAGGACGTCGCTGCGGAGATCGAAGCGCCTGACGACGAGCTGGAGCCAGACCAGGAAGGCGTCTCTTCGGAAACGGAGCTGTTTCTCGATTTTGAATCTATGTGCCGAGAGAGGGTCTCAGACGACTCGGACGCAGACCTTGAAGATGGTCCTAAGGATTCTTCAGATAAATCTCCACCACTGTAAAGCAGTATCGGCTGCCCTCATACTCCGCTTAGACGCGAACGGAGCCGACGTAGTCCTGATCCAGGAGCCTTAAGTGGTAGGAAACAAGGTCTGTGGATTAGGGACGATGGAATACAAGACCATTGTATCCCAAAATGAAGGTAAAACCCGCACCTAAATATCTTTCTGCTCCACAATTATAGCGATGGCGATAACAAGGCGGCAAGTCTAGATATCAACGGGATTCATCTCAGGCTGATCCTCCCAACGACCTTGTTCGCAAAATAGCCAGCGACAGCGAAAGGACGGACAAAGACCTACTAATAGGTTGCGATGCCAACGCCCACCACACCCAATGGGGGAGCACGGACACGAATGTAAAGGGTGAGTCACTGTTCAGCTTCATTCTGAACTCAAATTTATTAATTTGCAATCGGGGCAACGACCCCACGTTTATAATCAAAAATCGGCAGGAGGTTATTGACCTCACGCTAATGTCAAACAAATTGTTAGACACAATCAAGAGTTGGAAAGTCCTAGAAGACCATTCCTTCTCGGATCACAGGTACATCGAGACGATATTATCCCTCGAGAGCCCTAAACCCACAAACTATATCAACCCCAGAAAAGCCAACTGGGAAAAATATAGCACAACCCTGGAAAAACTACTCCCTCCTAACGCCCCTAAATGCCCGAACACGAAAGACAACCTAAACCGTCTTGTAAACAGGTTCACGGAGGCGTGCAATAAAGCGTTCAACGCAGCATGCCCTTCTAACAGACCAAGGGGGAAAAAGAAACCCCCCTGGTGGTCCAAACAACTAGACATCCATCGTAGGACTTGTAGGACTCTCTTCAATAGAGGCACAAGAGCTAATGAGAATACTCACTGGGCAGACTATAAAACCAGTCTAGCAATATACAAAAAGGAAACGAGGAAGGCTAAAAGAGCCTCCTGCCAAAAATTTTGCTCCGAAATCGAGGAAACGTCGGAGGCCGCAAGAATCCGGAAAGTTCTCTCAAAAACTACCCCCTCGGTAGGTTACCTCAAAACGAATGATGGAACGTGGACCAACTCCTGTGAGGAGTCCCTACACATTCTGCTCGACACGCATTTCCCCGGATGTACAACCACGGACCCGACATACCTCCCAGGAGAGGGATCGGTAGAATCGATGGACCATATCCTTACAAAACAGAACATAAGTTGGGCAGTAAACCGCTTCAACCCGTTTAAATCGCCAGGCCCGGACCAGGTAACCCCGGCTCAACTTCAAAAGGCTGGGGATACGGCCATCAACTGGCTAAACAGTATCTTCAGGAAGATACTGGCGGTATGTACAATACCACAAGAATGGCTTAATGCTAGGATAGTCTTCATCCCTAAAGCAGGTAAACTCCACCCCGAAAGACTTTAAACCACTCAGTTTATCGTCTCTCCTACTCAAAACCTATGAGAGACTTATCGGGGGATACAACTACGGACAACCATAGGTCCTCAGCACTACTCAAGTGCGCAGCATGCCTACCGGAAAGGAAAATCCACGGAAACGGCACTTCATGAAGTAATCTCGAGTCTAGAAAAATCTCTGCATCTCAAAGAGTACTCATTTATAGCCTTTCTCGATATCAAGGGAGGCTTCAACAACGTCATACCGGGCGCTTTTACAGAAGCCCTGACTGACCTGGGGGTGGACCGTCACTTGGTGATGCTCATTGATCAATTGCCCATACGCAGGACGGTAAAATCATCGATGGGATCGTCCACCCAGTCAAGGCATACTCTGAACAGCTAAACAAAAGCACTCTTTCAGGCTTCCGGATCACTGTATCGTCTTTCAAGCGGAAGTTACAGCAATCAGGGAGGCTCTGTACTGTACATCTCAACTTCTACAGCGATAGCCAAGCTGTGATCAGATCACTTAACGCGATCTCCTCGAGCTCGGCTACTATGGCGAACTGCCGCAAATCTCTTTATGAGATGGCTCAGCAACTTGCTATCAGCCTTATTTGGGTCCCGGGCCACCGGGACAACGAGGGCAACTGCATAGCGGACGAGCTGGCCAGATCTGGTACTACGACCCCCCTTCACCAAGATAAGGAGGATATTTGTATGCCTATGGCCACCTGTAAGTTCATCATAAAGGAGCAATACAAGCGACTGACAGATGAAAAGTGGAAAATAGGGCTACATTGTCGCACAACTAGGCAAACATGGCCGACCATAGATAAGAAGCACACCTCAGAGCTCTGCAAGCTGGGCAGGGAAAGGTGCAGCGTAGTCATACGTTCCCTCACACGACATTGGCTAATAGGCACCCACGCAAACAGGCTGGGTGCCCAACAGAATGATATTTGCCGCTGGGGTGGACTTCTCCTCTTCTTCAGGCGAAGATCTGGCTCGAAGGACCAATGTTTGTAGGGGGGTGGATCGAGTCTCAGTTTTCCAACGACGAGATTGATGGTCCAGTGAAACTCCTAGTAGCCGTCGCAAGAAAGAAAGGCTGATGGATATGTGTGTGTATTTGTTTGGGGGTTCGCGCGGTAGGTCGGCCGGTTGAAAAGGGGGTGAAAACGTAACTAACTAAGCCTTATGATCTATGTTTAATGCTGCGGTGAGCGCTCCGTCGCGCTCCACATTTTCTTGCATACGTTCTAGGAAATCATGTCCTCGAGCGAATTTCGAGTTCGAATGACCTCGGAGTCCTTTTTGATCATAAGATGTGTTTTAACAGCCATATAGCTGCAACTGTAAATACAGCTAAGGGTGTTTTAGCGTTCATCAAGCGTTGGTCCAAGGAGTTTGACGACCCGTACGTTACGCAACAACTGTTTATCTCGTTAGTACGTCCTATATTGGAGTATTGTTCTCGTGTGTGGAGCCCGCAGTATAAAGAGCAGAAGGTTGTTATTGAATCCGTGCAAAAGCAATTTTTAATTTTTGCCCTTCGTAACTTTACCTGGGACTCGGGTAGAATCTTGCCACCCTACCGGTCTAGGCTAAATCTTATTGACCTTCCGTCGTTGCACCATCGCAGGATATGCAATGGCGTAATGTTCGTGCACAAGCTCCTTCTCGGGATTGTTGACTCCCAAACTCTCTTGGGTCAGATTGACTTGGCCGTCCCATCTAGACCTACCCGTACTTTTAGGCCTTTCCGTTTACCAATATGTATGTCTATTTATGCCGAACATGAACCTTTTAGGGTTTATATGCCATACTTATAACTCCCTCTGTCATACCTTATCCCCTGAACTACCCCTTAAACTAATAGCATGCAATATTTATAATCACCTAAATTTAACTAACTTTTAATTTCTATTTTTTCCTCATTTTGTAATTAAGTACCATTATTAACAGATAATTGTTAATTTAATAAATAAATAAATAAATATTTTGAGTCGGAGGTTAATGAAGAGTCAATGTATGAGGATACAACAGATTTCAGTTTGAAAATCCAGAGTGAACAGTTAGAAGCTCCAAGTACAATGGCGCTTAAAATAAAAGATATTCGTGATTCTTTAGTTGAGTTTAAAAATGTTAACGATTGGCTTACAGATTTTGAGAGCACAGCAGAAACAGTACAGTGGAACGCGCTGCAAAAGTTCGTATATGGTAGGCAATTGCTGAAAGGAGCTGCGAAGTTGTTTGTAAAAAGTCAAGACGGTCTTACTAATTGGGATACACTTAAAGAAGCTTTAGAGGAGGATTTTACAGTGGAATTGTCGACAAAGCAAGTACAAAAGCCACTTGAGAATAGGAAGAAGCCGAATGAATGTTTGGTAGAATATTTTTATCAAATGAAGAGTCTGGCTAAGAGTAATTTAGATGAGTATAGCATCATAGAATACATGTAAAGGACAGTGTATCAAGCAGTTAACACTATCCCATCTAAATTAACATTTGAACTTAAGATACCATCGATAAGACCTAACCGATATAACCAGACTTAACCGATGTTTAAAAGACCTAACCGATAAAGGGTAGCAAGATAACTCCCAAAGCTGACACCTTGGAAAGGAAGCTAAGCAATACTGCGGCTCCCCGACCTTCTGGTAAAGCGGAGGGGGTTGACTTGCCGTCGACAAGCGCCTAAGCCAAACGCTACACCTATGCCGAAAAGAGGAGTGCAGGGCACATACTCCGTCGGCAACACGCCAGCAGCGAAGCCAGCCCATCAGCCGACTGGCTGAAGAAGGTGGAATGAGCTTCAGCTGTGGTCCCGGTGTTCACCTTAGAACAGAAAATGGTGGCTCCCCAAGCTAAGAGGCAGCGCTCGCAAGAGGCAGCGCCCAATGACTCTTTTGCGCAGATTGCCAAGGAGAGGACGCTTATTGGCGACCTCGACAAAGGCAGCGCAGAGGGAAGGATCTCAAGGAGTCAGTGAAAGTGGGTGGAAGCGGCATTGGCCGACCGCTGCTTCGACCTCCTCGACAAAGACCCAGGACCACCGCCAGTCTGCAAGGATATGGGGTGGTTTCAGGGAAACGTCAAGATAATTATCTGCGAAGACGAGCGCTCCGTGAAGCTGTAGAAAGCGGCGGTGGCGCAGGTCGGCGAAGTCTTTGCTGGGGCGAAACTAGTCGCAGTCGACTGGAGTGAGGTGCTGAGCAGACCGAGGGCCAGAATTTGGGTGGCGGCTACCTTCAAAGAGCCAGAGCGCATCCTCAAGATGTTGCAGAGGTGCAACCCAGGCCTACCGACTTCGGATTGGAAGGTAGCCAAGGTTGCGACGACACAAGGGCCGACCAAAAAGGCAGTGCTCGTCCTTAACAAAGAGTCGCTGGCCCCGATAGGGGCAGCAAAAGGCGAGCTAAACTTCGTCTTCAGCTCGGTCACCATCAAGGTGTATAAATCGGACGCGACGGCCGCGGCGCTTCCTGTTGTCAACACAGACGTGCAGGACGTCGCTGCGGAGATCGAAGCGCCTGACGACGAGCTGGAGCCAGACCAGGAAGGCGTCTCTTCGGAAACGGAGCTGTTGCTCGATTTTGAATCTATGTGCCGAGAGAGGGTCTCAGACGACTCGGACGCAGACCTTGAAGATGGTCCTAAGGATTCTTCAGATAAATCTCCACCACTGTAAAGCAGTATCGGCTGCCCTCATACTCCGCTTAGACGCGAACGGAGCCGACGTAGTCCTGATCCAGGAGCCTTAAGTGGTAGGAAACAAGGTCTGTGGATTAGGGACGATGGAATACAAGACCATTGTATCCCAAAATGAAGGTAAAACCCGCACCTAAATATCTTTCTGCTCCACAATTATAGCGATGGCGATAACAAGGCGGCAAGTCTAGATATCAACGGGATTCATCTCAGGCTGATCCTCCCAACGACCTTGTTCGCAAAATAGCCAGCGACAGCGAAAGGACGGACAAAGACCTACTAATAGGTTGCGATGCCAACGCCCACCACACCCAATGGGGGAGCACGGACACGAATGTAAAGGGTGAGTCACTGTTCAGCTTCATTCTGAACTCAAATTTATTAATTTGCAATCGGGGCAACGACCCCACGTTTATAATCAAAAATCGGCAGGAGGTTATTGACCTCACGCTAATGTCAAACAAATTGTTAGACACAATCAAGAGTTGGAAAGTCCTAGAAGACCATTCCTTCTCGGATCACAGGTACATCGAGACGATATTATCCCTCGAGAGCCCTAAACCCACAAACTATATCAACCCCAGAAAAGCCAACTGGGAAAAATATAGCACAACCCTGGAAAAACTACTCCCTCCTAACGCCCCTAAATGCCCGAACACGAAAGACAACCTAAACCGTCTTGTAAACAGGTTCACGGAGGCGTGCAATAAAGCGTTCAACGCAGCATGCCCTTCTAACAGACCAAGGGGGAAAAAGAAACCCCCCTGGTGGTCCAAACAACTAGACATCCATCGTAGGACTTGTAGGACTCTCTTCAATAGAGGCACAAGAGCTAATGAGAATACTCACTGGGCAGACTATAAAACCAGTCTAGCAATATACAAAAAGGAAACGAGGAAGGCTAAAAGAGCCTCCTGCCAAAAATTTTGCTCCGAAATCGAGGAAACGTCGGAGGCCGCAAGAATCCGGAAAGTTCTCTCAAAAACTACCCCCTCGGTAGGTTACCTCAAAACGAATGATGGAACGTGGACCAACTCCTGTGAGGAGTCCCTACACATTCTGCTCGACACGCATTTCCCCGGATGTACAACCACGGACCCGACATACCTCCCAGGAGAGGGATCGGTAGAATCGATGGACCATATCCTTACAAAACAGAACATAAGTTGGGCAGTAAACCGCTTCAACCCGTTTAAATCGCCAGGCCCGGACCAGGTAACCCCGGCTCTCGATATCAAGGGAGGCTTCAACAACGTCATACCGGGCGCTTTTACAGAAGCCCTGACTGACCTGGGGGTGGACCGTCACTTGGTGATGCTCATTGATCAATTGCCCATACGCAGGACGGTAAAATCATCGATGGGATCGTCCACCCAGTCAAGGCATACTCTGAACAGCTAAACAAAAGCACTCTTTCAGGCTTCCGGATCACTGTAGCGTCTTTCAAGCGGAAGTTACAGCAATCAGGGAGGCTCTGTACTGTACATCTCAACTTCTACAGCGATAGCCAAGCTGTGATCAGATCACTTAACGCGATCTCCTCGAGCTCGGCTACTATGGCGAACTGCCGCAAATCTCTTTATGAGATGGCTCAGCAACTTGCTATCAGCCTTATTTGGGTCCCGGGCTACCGGGACAACGAGGGCAACTGCATAGCGGACGAGCTGGCCAGATCTGGTACTACGACCCCCCTTCACCAAGATAAGGAGGATATTTGTATGCCTATGGCCACCTGTAAGTTCATCATAAAGGAGCAATACAAGCGACTGACAGACGAAAAGTGGAAAATAGGGCTACATTGTCGAACAACTAGGCAAACATGGCCGACCATAGATAAGAAGCACACCTCAGAGCTCTGCAAGCTGGGCAGGGAAAGGTGCAGCGTAGTCATAAGTTCCCTCACACGACATTGGCTAATAGGCACCCACGCAAACAGGCTGGGTGCCCAACAGAATGATATTTGCCGCTGGGGTGGACTTCTCCTCTTCTTCAGGCGAAGATCTGGCTCGAAGGACCAATGTTTGTAGGGGGGTGGATCGAGTCTCAGTTTTCCAACGACGAGATTGATGGTCCAGTGAAACTCCTAGTAGCCGTCGCAAGAAAGAAAGGCTGATGGATATGTGTGTGTATTTGTTTGGGGGTTCGCGCGGTAGGTCGGCCGGTTGAAAAGGGGGTGAAAACGTAACTAACTAAGCCTTATGATCTATGTTTAATGCTGCGGTGAGCGCCGTGTGGATCGTAGACTGTGGATAGTAGACCTTCCGAGCGCACGGATTCTGTACAGTGTACGGCAATTATTTGCTGCTGCTTTAACAGACGCTGACCCACTGCCTAGCATCGAGGGGATTTTGTCGCGTTTCGATCAGACGATATACATCTCAAGCGTCGATTAAAAATTCGCTTTTTGGCAAGTCGAGCTGGACGAGCCGAGTCGATCATATACTGCGTTCACGGTGCCAGGACAACCTCGGTACCAGTTCCGAATGATGCCCTTAGACAAGTCGACAAGATCATTCCGTTAGAGATGCGTTGAAACATCTATGCGTATCTCGACGACTTGTTGATTATAGCCGACGACTTCGAAACGCGCGTGAAAATTCTGTGACAGGTGGCCGAGCGTCTACAAGAAGCAAATCTAATGATAGGACTGAGTAAATCAAATTTTTGTTATAAAAACATTAAATACCTGGGATTTATAGTGGGAGGGGGAGTTTTGAAAATGGATCCAGATCGTGTGTCGGCCATCTTACGCATTCCAGAACCGCGATTATATCCAACTGCGCACCGTGTGCAAGGAGTCAAAAGCGCAGTTATCAGATGCATCTCGGGATGGAGCAAGAGGTTGTCACCGAGCGCCCGTTCCGAAAACTGTACATTGATTTCTTGGACAAATATCCGAGATCAAAGAACGGGCTGTCTATACGTGGATATCTATAGTAGTCGACCAGTTCATAAAGACAATGACCATGACCACAGAAAAGAAAGTTGTGAGATTCCTCGTCCATGAGGTTTGACAATGGGGCTTAGTTCGTCTCGAAAACTTTTAGGGAGATGACCGAAGCATTCGGAGTCACTGATATGAGGACGCAGAGAATTCTCCGCAGAGTATCGCAGCCGAACGCGTGAATCGCACAGTCCTCAACGCGATTCGGGCGTAGAACTGGCCATTAAGAGCTCGGTTCACGAGGCGACAGGCTCCATTCTTTGCAGTCTTCGAACAGCAAATGTATTTGCATGGGTCATGCTACAAGCTGGCGAAGCGACTGAGTTCAATCGACGAGCATGACATATCGCTGCTGGATAGTCAGGAAAAGCGACAACTCATCCAGTAGAGGATTCGCGCGAGTCTACATCAGGCATACGAGCGTAGTAGGGTAAGCTATTACCAGCGAGCTCAGTTGCTTTACGCGAGGCCGATACCAGAGGTATTCCGCCGAAATGTCGTCCTTAGTGACTTTGGCAAGTGCTTTAATACCAAGTTCGAACGCAAGCTCATCCGATGACGTGTAGTGAAGCCAGTGAGAGAAAATGCGTATGCTCTGGAGGACCTAAACGGCTGTCCGATAGGAGTGTACCACACCAAAAATCTGAGACTATAGTGAGGTGTGGGTGTGGCCTACGTTGGTCGCGGCAGACGAATGTAAGGCAGGCCGATATGTGTTCGAGAGTGTCCCTTATTACAGTTGACTGATGGCATACTCGTGGTGGTGTTCCAGTTCCACCTGAGTGATAGTTGATCCAGGGCTGAAGGCAACGCGCCATCTATCAGAATTCCAGGGAGGCTTGATGGTGTATGGTGATAGCGGGGGGAGCTGGGATCTGTTACTGGGGACAGATGTACTAGATGTATTGGTGAGGGTGAAAAGGGATAAATAGACATGAAAATGAACAAAAAGCGTGGATATAAATCATTAAGCGTGGACGCAAGGGTAAAGTCGACCTAGAACCGCGGATTCGTGTGGTCAAGACCGAAATTTGAATGTAAGTACAGAAAAAGAGAAGGCAGGCCACTGAAATTGGGTTTGACGTACTATATATTACTGCCACCGGAACCGGGCCAGAAGGTTTCCTGGAGAGGATTAATTGAGTTCGTGAGAGTGTCGACAGAATACTATAGAAGACTACACCTGAACACCGGTCTAACTTTAATATGTCCAGCGAATTATGTTCAGTGAGTTTGTTCCATTTGCGTGTGTGTAAGCCGAGAAACGCGTGACGTGAGATAGTGCAGATGACGATTTCCAAAGGCCGAGCAATGGCTGAGAAATTGGGGGACTGATTCCTGACTGATTGACAGTCTAGAGGCATCAGAGCGGATCTGCCAGTGTTTCGTGATGGTTCGAGTAACTGCAGAGCACTGCGCTTTGCGATGTCCCTGTGGCCGGGGACCCATATATGAAAGAGATCTAACTGCTCTGCGATCTCATGCAGAGACCTGCGGCAGTCATTTACAGTCGCTGAATTAGACGATATCGAGCCTAAGGCTTTAATAGCTGTTTGGTTGTCTGAGAAGACGCACACTTAGTGCGTGTTTAGAAGTTGGAGACAAAAGAAATGGCCTGGTCGCTAGGTCTGGCTAGGTCACTCTCGTCGGACACGTAACCGTCCAAAATATCGACCGACACCACGGAAGCCGCTTTCGACGCCGGGTCGGCCTGCGCACACAAACCCTCCTCTTTCGGGATCTCCAGCAGCTCCAGGTCTGGCTCGACCTTCGCTTGGCTGCCCTTAAAGATGGACTTGTAGGTGGTTCTCTTCTTGTAGCCATGGTGTATTACTCCGTCCGTTTGTGCGAGGAGCTCAAGGAACTCATCATTCAGGACCAGGATAATCTGGCACCTCTACCCTCTACCCTTACCCCGCTAATCTTTCGTATCTTTCGTAGTGATCAGACGTGTTTTTGTTTTGCGCTCCGCATTTTTTCCTTTTGTTTTGAATAAACAGCCGGTGTTTTCCTAACTAAATTCTAAATTTACTTCCTAACCAGACAACAATCTGGAAACCTATTCTATTACGCGAGTGCATGCCTTTTGATTTGTGTTAAAACATTATTTAACTTTTTATTTTTCGGCGTCGGCTTGTGCTTGTGCTTGTGTTTGTGTTGTTGCAGTGAGTGAGTACGCATTACATTGCATTGCAGTCCGCTCTCGTCTGGTAGCTTTTGTTGTTTTATCACTCTCTCGCTATCACCTCAACTTCAATAACTGTTCTTTCTCTCTCGCTCTTTAAACTTTCTGAGCAATAGCGCTCTCTGCTTAGTAGCTCTCGCTATAACCGCTCTCCACTCTGCTCTCTTTTTTTTTACCAATTCCACTTTGAGCGTTGTCTGGCACATTGGTCTGATACCAATTTGTTTTGCAAATAATAGTATATATATAAATAAATAATAAAATAAAATGGAATACGCTGTGGTCTGTGCCAAAAAAAGCTGTAAGAAGCAGATCACCCACGATCAGCCGAATGTCCCCTGCTGGCTCTGCGACAGCGTAGTGCACGCAAAATGCGCTGGATTTTCTGGCCTCGTGAGTGATGCTATAGCCAAACGTAATGGCTTGCATTACAGTTGCGAGGCATGCCGTGCGGTGGAGAAAGACATGGTGGCTTTCATGAGGCAGACGCGGAGTGGCTTTAAGGAGCTGACCGTTGGTTTTAAAAACCAATACGATCGGCTCCTAGCCATGGAGGCTCAGTTTAGCGGTTTAAAACTGCTGAATGAGTCTCCGAGGCGCAAAAAGGTCACTCCGCGGGATCTGCAATTGCCAACCGTCACTCAGCCGTGCGCCGCCGAAAAACTGACTCCGACCACTCCAAGTGTGCAGCAGTTGATCTCGTTTGCCACTCCAAGGGCAACGACAGCTGCTGGCGACGCAGATTCGGTAGCCGAATTCATCGCCTCGGAGAATGTGCAGCCAAGTACGTCTGCAGCGTCCGTGTCCGTGGTGTCCGCAAGTTCGCTAGTTGTCCCGTCTATCCCGATCCCACCAGTAAATAGACGTTCCGGACCTCCGGATATTGCCACCACAGGTACTAGGCCTGTGGTGACTAAACCACTGGTGGGAGTCCCACCAAAACGACAAGTTTTTGTTTCACGGCTGGCCCCTGACCTCACATCTAATGATGTAATTGCTTTTATTCAAAGCAAAATAAAAGCCGTGGGTTTAAAGGTGGAAAAATTTAACTTCTCTTATGCCAGGGAGATAGCCTCGTTTAAGATAAGCATCTCCCCAACTCAATTTGACACCATTTGCTCCGCCAAATTTTGGCCGGAGCATTTGGTGGTGAAGGAGTTTAGGCTAAGAAGAAGAATAGGCCCCCCATATCCCTTCCAAACCTTTCCAGTGTGCCAGCCTCAACCTCAACCTCAACTTCCTCTTCCTCAACTTCCCGTCTTGCTTCCACCTTTCCAAAAAACGAACTTCTCTTTTAGTAACCTATCAGAATGTAAGAGGCTTGCGTAGTAAGCTCAGCATTCTTTTCCGGGATAGTGTTGCATTTGCTTCCCACGTTATTGTGTTTACTGAAACCTGGTTAAAGCCGGACATTCTTAGTTCCGAGGTTTTGGCAGGTCGGTACACAACTTTTAGAAAGGACCGTTCGTCTCGACGGGCAGGGGGGGTTCTAATTGCAGTGGACTCTTACTTCACGTCGGAACACTTCACAGTCCAAGTTCAAAAGGAACTGGAATTCCTGTGTGTAAAACTGATTCTTCCCGCTTTCGCTATATTCATTACTTGCTCGTATATCCCACCTTCTTCGGATATTTCAATTTATGAGCAGCACTTGTCCGCTTTAACCGCTGTTTCTTCCTCGCTATCTGATAAAGATCGTATGATAGTTCTTGGTGACTTCAACTTGCCAGGAACTGTTTGGTCTTCGGTAAACGAGTCTAGTATCCTAGTGCCCATGTCACGACATGACTTTGTTGACGGCTTGCTTGACCTATCCCTGTCTCAAGTCAACCATGTGAATAATTCCTTGGGTCGATTGCTTGATCTGTGCTTTGTATCGGATCCGACCATAGTGTTGTTAACCCGAGCCCTTCCGCTCACTATACCTGAAGACGCCTACCACCCTACTTTCGAGGTGTGGCTAGATATAGGACCAACTGTATTGGATCGGTCGAGTAGGCTGCCCGAACGTGTCCGCTGCTTTCGTAAAGCCGAGTTTGCGAAGCTTAATAACCTCATTAGGGATTTTGATTGGTCCGCTTTGTACTTGTGCACTGATATCATAAAAGGCACAAACATTTTTTACAATGCTCTTGGCACATTTTTCGATTCTTGTGTCCCGCTTTGTTGTCCGACTAGATCTGGAAAACCCCCTTGGTTTACCAAAGAGTTATCCAGTCTAAAAAACTTAAAATCAAGACTTTATAAAAAATTTCAAGAAGTGGGTTCTCCTACTTCTCACTCTCGCTATGTATTAGCTCGGTCAAACTTTTCAGTTCTTAATGCTCAATGCTATAAGAACTACCTATCTCGATGCAGGATACGTTTTTCTCAGGACCCTAAACAGTTTTACAGCTTCGTAAACAGTAAGCGTAGAACGTCCGCACACCCATCCTCGCTATCATTTCCTAATATGGCGGCAAATAATGATCAGGCAATTGCCGATCTTTTTGCCCAATTCTTCCAAACCACCTATTCTGAGGAAAGCTACTCTGGTCAACCGTACCCATACGGTTTACCGAGGTCGAACGGCATTTTCAGTCCCTTGTTAAATGAATGTTCCCTACTTCATGATCTTCGACTAGTTAAGCCGGTGTTTTCACCAGGTCCAGACGGGGTTCCAGGTTGTGTACTCAGGTACTGCGCCGAGGCTCTGTGTGGACCTTTGCTTAAACTATTCACCCTATCCATTGATTCTTCTTGCTTCCCCCCGATCTGGAAGGAATCGTTTATAATTCCTCTCCATAAAAAAGGTAGCAAGTCTGATGCAAAAAATTATAGAGGTATAGCAAAGTTATCCGCTATTCCTAAAATGTTTGAGAGGGTTTTAACTCCGCACTTGCAACATCTCTGCAAGTCACTTATATCTCCAACTCAGCATGGATTTATAAGGCGGCGATCAACCACCACGAACTTGTTAGAGTTTACCTCTTTCATTATTAAAGGCTTTCAAGGTAACTTACAGACGGATGTTATTTACACCGACTTTAGTAAAGCATTCGACTCTGTAAACCATTCCCTTTTAGCGCATAAACTTGACCTTTTAGGGTTTCCGCCCAACCTCCTGAGATGGATTTCTAGCTATCTTTGTTCTAGGTCTCAAAGAGTCCTCTTCAAAAACTCCCTCTCTTTCCCAGTAAAGGTTTCTTCGGGAGTACCACAAGGCAGCCATCTAGGCCCCTTACTCTTCACACTCTTTATTAATGACTTACCTTCAGTATTAACATACTCTCGAGTACTTATGTATGCGGATGATGTTAAACTCTGTGTCCAGTACAAGGACATTTCATTTCATTCTCGCTTGCAATCCGATCTCAATAACTTTCAGTCATGGTGTTGTGCAAACTTGTTACACCTTAATGCCTCGAAATGCAAAGTTATGACATTTCATCGTTCTAGCCCTTTGTTGGCTCCTTACACCCTATTTGGTGGTTCTCTTGAGAGAATTACCCTGGTGGATGATCTGGGTGTTATGTTAGACCCCAAGTTAAAGTTTTCCGAACACATTTCTACCATGGTAAATAAGGCCATGAGCGTGTTTGGGTTTATAAAGAGGTGGTCAAAGGAATTTGACGACCCCTATATAACAAAGACTCTCTATACCTCGCTTGTTCGTCCGATCTTAGAATACGGCTCCTGTGTATGGTGCCCTCAGTACAAAGTACACCAGGACCGTATAGAATCAGTACAGAAAAACTTTTTACTCTTTGCTCTGCGGGGCCTTAACTGGGATGCGGGTGTAAGACTCCCATCTTACTCTAGTAGACTACTATTAGTAAACCTCCCATCCTTAGTTAACCGTAGAAAAATGCTTGGTGTGATATTTATGCACAACTTGATCAGGGGTGACTTAGACAGCCCTGATCTGTTGAGCCGCATAAACTTCACGATTCCTATTAGACTGACTAGAAATTTTATACCGTTGTTCCTTCCACTTTGTAGATCGAATTATTCCTTGCATGAACCGTTTAGGGTCTTATGCTCGGATTATAATTCCCTCTACCATATTATATCCACCACTAATTCTCTTCCTCTTATTAAATTATTAATCCTTACACACCTTTCTATTAATTAGTAACTGTAGTGGTATTTGTACTTTGATTGCATGCTTAGTTTCTTAGTAAGTTTAGTACTAATTTTCCTCGAATGTTAGTCTAATAGCTATCTTTCTTGCATGTTCGCGTTTGGTTCGGCTACGCACCGCGCGTCATGCGGCAGCGCCCCTCGGTCGGTTGGGCGGGAGGAGGGCTGCGTTCTGCCTGGGATCCGCGCGTAACAGCCTTCTGCTGGTGTCACACGGGCCACTTGACGGTGCAGTAACTGCATCGCCTCTTGAAAGATGCAGACATTGCATGTCAACGTCCACACTAAATGAAATCCTCCACCTTGGCCAACTTCCAATCGGCTGTAGAAAGATGGTGGTTGCAGACCTGCAGTAACCTGTGGATCTTATCAGGCTGTACAGGCTACTGGGGACATCTTCCCACTTCACGACCTCCAGCTTGGCCCCTGGATGCACCTCACCGAGGGCAGCCACCGCCTTCGTGTAGAGGGCCGCAGAGCGGGCGTCTTGGCAATCGATGGCTTTCCCCTTGCCTTGATGCCACCCTGCGCTCTCACATTTGGGCGGGGGCCCACCATTCTCCTCCAGTTGTTGAAGGAATCGGTCCTGGAGCTTGTTTTCGACCAGGTCCTGGTCGCCCCTGTACAGGACGCCGATGATGGTCTTGCCCCTCGCCATCTCAGCGAACGATCGGCTTGTGAGGTGGGTTTTCACCCGCTTGGCTTGCTTGGCCTGGCTGACTGGCGGGATCCTGTGCTGAGCGTTGCCGCTTGTTGGGGGGCTTGGCTGCGCCTCTTGCTTTGGATGGCTGGAAGTCTAGCAGGATTGAGGCGGCCCACAGCCTCTGCTCAATCCCTTTGGTTGACGACCTGCAGTTGGGGTCCTCGTTGGCCAGGATGAAAGCCGCTCGTCTCCTGTCCTGGTACGAGGGCTTTCCTCCCCGTGGTGCAGAGACGCTGCCCGCTGGGGCTCCCATGGGTTCTTCGGTCCCGGTGCGCTTACCAGCCGCGATAACGCTCTGCTTAGCAGCCACTCCGGTAACCGGTTCGCCCTTGGAGTCCACCAACTTGGAAGGAACCGATTGGCTATTCGGGATTACCCTCGCAGTGGCTGCTGCCTGAAGACAGTGGACCGACTGAGTCTCCTTCCCCGTCTTCGTTGGATCTGGTTTCCCAGCATTGATGTAGAGGGATGGTCTTGTCTATCTGGTACTTTAGAAGGAGTTCCGTGCTCCTTTGCGGCGTTGCTGTTTTTCATATTTGAGCTATTTTCCATAGTTGTTCCCACGAGTAGGCGGGAAGGGGTTGGTCCACCAAAGAAA
Source organism: Drosophila miranda (assembly GCF_003369915.1). NCBI lineage: Eukaryota > Metazoa > Arthropoda > Insecta > Diptera > Drosophilidae > Drosophila > Drosophila miranda. The sequence goes on from NC_046674.1 coordinate 48,411,265, forward strand.
GCCCGCTTGCCCCTGGAGGCTTAGTTTAAATCGGAGGTCGGCAGGTATCCAGAGCCCGCATATTAGCGACCGAGCGCCCCCTCGGCCATGCTTGCCTAGGCATATAACAGTGTCACCTCGGATTGGGGTCACTTCACTGAGACTTTTCTTCTCTCCGCCTGACTACCATTAGCCAGCATCCATGGCAGATACATGATCGTGCTAGCATCTGTAACCAGCCGCCCTCACGTGGATATTATAGTCGCACTTCCACCGGTGTGTAAGTTAAATAGAATCAACCTATATTACTTATTCCGTCGAAGCGAGATTTATTGTTCTTCGTTGGAGGTCTTAGAGAATCTGAATTTACACAAAAATTAAAGTCTTAATGCGCATTAATCTGCTGACATGGCACACGTGCAGGTGGCACTTGTCTGGACAAGTGTCTTTGTCAACGCTGCAACTCTCGTGATCTATTAAGCGACGAGGCATGTGCTGCATTTTGTTCACATGAAAATGTTTAAGCTTGTTGACCCACTGTCGGGTCGAGAACCAAATGCAGAGGGAGGAGTATCCGGCTGGATCGGATTAGTACTTCAACCTTGAGAAGTCGCCGTCACCGGCGCATTTAGTCTAGCCGCGTTTCTTCGTCAAATATAGTTTTAGCATGGCCATGCCACATACCATGCCACAAATACCTAGTCCTAGTCCACGCTGCCGTCGAAACTTCCTGCTGCTGGGTTATCGTTGATGATAACGATCTCGTCATCGACCAGTGTGCTGGGGCTGAGGTGGCTGGGTTGAGACTGGCAGTGGGCCACGCCACCGGAATATAATCCTTGCGCACAGGAGTTCTTTGTCGACGCTTCGCAGAATGTTGTCGTTGTCGTCTGTTTGCAGTTCGACACTGTTACTATCTGGTTGTTGCAGTCGGCGGCGATGCTATCGTCCAGTTGAAGGATGGTGCCGTTGTGGGCGACCGGGAAAATAGTAATCTTTTTGCAAATGTACTTAATCTTAGGAAATTGAATGAAAAAGTGTTTTATGCTATTTGATTGGAAAACTTTGATTTTAGATACTTCTAAAATGTTAGTTACAATAATATTGGTGAGCTGATTAGAGAAAATAGAATTCAAGTCGTCATGGTCTAATATGACCGGATTGATTACCTTAACTCTTGCGAGGGAAATGGTGAGCATGAGATTACTTAGTTCGGATGCCAACATTCTGTTCCTAGCCAGCAAGGTCTCGTACAGGTAAGTTGGGCGTCGTTTATTCGAATCTTTTCTAGGTCGTCCGCGTCCGGAGTTCCGGCTACCACCTTTAAGACAGTTTAGGCTCCTAGCAAATCTGTGGTGCACGCTAATAGTGGCTAACATATTGTGGATATATTATATATTGTGCGATATTGTGCGAATGTGGAAACATCTTGGTCAAATTTGCAGTCTCGTCCGCTATTCGTTCGTAATCTGTTAAGTTTGTCGAATGGCTAAGGTAATTTATTTCGTCCCATACGAATATGTCGCCGTCCAGTGTCGGTACGTAGTCAGAATGTGAGTAGTCTGTTACCAAGGCCACCAGAAGGAGTATCATGTGAAACAACCTTAGGAATGAAGGAAAAGGATGCTTGGTAATCTGTGATCCAGTCTCCAGGTATGAATGTAAATGGAGCGTAAAAAATAGTCGGCTGAGTCGAAAACTCACGTATGGGCGTAGGGGCATTACCTAAAATTGTCTTTGTGCACAACCCTCCCCCTAATTAGAACCATTGTCCCCAAGTACGCTTCTACCGTTTCTTCCACATACAACGGGGTTAGTTTATTTCCGAGGCGTCTGGTGGTTTTCAGTAATACCTTTTCACTCACTCTAAAAACTCTGTTTTGACGCGTTTGGTTGGCTCGATTGTTCTGCACAATCTGAGTTTTCCGTACCCTGTTCTGTACCTCGCTGTGAAAGTCTGCTGCAGCGGCGTTTAAAATATCGATCGTTTTCTTGTTGGTTACCGAGTGTTTCTACCTGTTGTACTCCACTGTTGCCTGGAGGAAAAGGTCGACTGTGTCGACGATTCCCTTCGCTATCTTGAGGCATCTCGCGATTTCCAACAGAGTACTATGGAATCTTTCCACTTGGCCGTTTGAAGTGCTGTGGAGGGGAGGAGCATTAACAATGTGGGCTCCAAAATTGTTTCGCATAAGTGACCTGATGGTTTCTGAACTCAGCGATGGTTCATTGTCGCAATAGATTTGTCTGGTGTTGGGGAAAATGTTCATAAGTTGCAAGAGTGGAGCCTTTATATCCGCAATCGTGCGGGAAGCGATCGGTAGTACAATGGCAAATTTCGAGACTTTGTCCACGCATGTTAGGAAGTACTTCCTATCCGTTGAAAAAATATCGACGTGAAGCATTACTCCAATGAACAAAGGGACTGGAGTTGGTCACAGCTGCTGTTTTTTGGATGTCTCTAGTGCTTTGCTCTAGAACAAATCATGCAATTCATGACTACCTCGCTTGCGAGCTTAGTCATTTTTGGGAAATAGTTTTCGGCTAAGACCTGCTTTACGTTTTCTTGGATTGTGTTGGATTGTGACAATCTCCTTTCTTTAATTTTAATCGAAAATGTCTGCGATCAGATTCTTGCACTGCCAGATCTTGGTCGACGGAAGGCACGTACTAGCTCATGCTGAATGCAGGCTAGAGTCGGAAAATCACAGTGGATTGCGTTTACAACCATAGGGTTTACTGAGGTCTTCACGACTTAAGTGAGCGCATTTTTGTCCGTAAAATTTATTATATGGCGCGTTTTTTCCCCGAAAAGAATAAATATCTGCTTTAGAGGAAAACGCGCCATTTCTTAAACTGCAATGACGTTTTGTCGAGACAATGCGTCTGCGACATGGTTTTCTTTGCCTGGCTTATTAAAAAGCTTGGCACCGAGCTCGTTAATGCGTTTTATTTTAGAGTTAGGGTTTCCTCCGGAAGCCGCAAACATGAGTGGCTGGTGGTCGGTGAACACATTAATGTCCCTGACTCCGTAAATGTAGTGACGAAGCTTTCCCAAGGCCCACACAATCGCCAAAAGCTCCCGTTCATTAGTAGTGACGCTCACCGTTCTTTAGTGTTCTTAAAATCATAGTTATTCGGCGACCGCCTTGTGAAAGGACCGCCCCGATGCCATAAGCAGAGGCGTCGGTCGTTAGGTCGAACGGTTTTCTGTAATCTGGGTACATCAATATTACGTTTTCTGATGCCAGAATTTTCCTTAAGTTCAAAAAGGCGAGCCTTTTTTGTCGACCACCCATATAGGATTATTATATGGCGATCTGGATTTGCGAATGATTTTGTCTTTCAAAAGGCTCTTGACCTCGGACTCGACAAAATCAGCTACATAGGGATCTAGGGTAAATTGGATCGTCGTCTACAGTACGGATAGTGGCCACGACCGAAGTATTATAAGGCAGGAGCCCCGTTAGTGTCGGTAAATGACTTAATCCTGTTTTATAACATTTTTATAAAGTCTGACTTATGGCTGGGGGAGCATTGACGTCAATAAAATTTGTGTGGTTGACGTCTATGCACTTGAGGAATTTGATTATCTCAGTCGTGTTACCGAATCTGAGTGTACCGCTCTTTAAGCAAAATGTCGCCCCTACCTGCCATAGCAGGTCAAGGCCAATGATGCCATCAAATGATCATAATGATTCCAACAAAAAAAATGTGGAGGTCTTGCCGAATATTGATAGAAGGAATTTCTTCAAAATTGTATTTGTCCCGTTGATTGAGTAGACGGGAAAGGGCGTCTTGACAGGGATGACGCCGCGAAGCCATTTACATGGCTTGATGTAATTCTTTGACGCACCCGTGTCTATGAGAAGCTTCATACTAATCCCTGCTATTTTCCGTCAAACGAATGGAAGCAGGGATCTTCCCCTAAAAAATTGACTGAGTCACTTTCGTACTCTAATTCGCCCTCCGTTTCTATCTCAGCAACAGCCTCGGCCTCGGCCGCATTGTAAGCCGTGTCGGTCTGGTTGTCCCCGGCTGTAGTGTGCTCTATCCTCTGCTGCCTATTTTCGATGTGCGCTCTAACGCGTTTGTTTTCCTCGCAAAATTGTGATTGCGTCCACCAGACCCGAAAGGTTTGTGGTAAGCAGTGGGCAGTCTGAGTTTGAGCTCCGGGCCCTGGGCCCGAGTCCTGCCGCTATTGGATCGTTGGTATGATCTTCCCTGCTGGGCGCTCGACGCGTCTTGCCTTGTCGTAATGAGGACGATTATAGGAGTCCACGGCTCTAGTTTGCCTAAATTTTCCGTGGAGTTGCGCTTGAGTTTGGCGCTGGCCCGTTTTTTGGGCCTTTTCCTCTATGGCCCTGGCGTAATTTTCAGCCAAAATGCTGCGATCCTCGCTGGCTTCGGCAAGGGCCAGAGCGGTCTGCAGATCTTTCGTTCTTGCCGGAAATACTGCTGTTTTCAATGTTCTTCTTTAGCCTGAAACGAATACGTCTAAAACGTCGTCCCTGGCTTTTTCGTTTAGAATGCCCGCTGCGACCGCATTATAGACCATTATGATTTTGTTGGTAATGAGAGAGAGCTGCACCACCATCTCGTCATAGTTTTCCGTCAAGAACAAGTTTCCCTGCCGCATGGTGGCCAGTTTTTGTTGTATCACGCTCACTGGAGTTTTGTCGGAATACGAACTATCCAATCTATTCAAAATTGCCTTGAAATTTAAGACTGTATTGAAAGATGACAGGTCGTTATTTGCGGCAACTTTTATTTTATTCCTGATGATGCCTGTCGCCATGTAATGTCTAGCGCTGCCCTCATTGGGCTCGAATGTTTTAAAGGCCGCCAGCACTGCCTGGCGCCAAGCGAAATAATTTTGTTTGCCTGTTTGCCGTCGAGCTCGGGGACGGACTTAGCCATGTCCAACGGATGATCACACTGGACATCAGGATTTATAGCTATCTCCTTATATGCTTTAACTTTCGGGGCATGCGTACCTGTGCTCAACTGAGCAATATCGGCTTGTAATTTCTGTAATCTGGTCTCGAACCGCGAGGCCTGATTTTGCAGTGCGGCCTCTATAGCCGATGCGATAGTTGCAGGATCCATGATGTCAGGGGAACGTTCGTTGCTTCCAGTCAAACAGAGGCCCCTAAGACACAAACATAAACTATCGTCGCTATCGGATTGTTCTTGCTTGCTATTCCCTGGGTCTTGCAGGTCCCCACACAGTCAAACTAAGCTATCGGACCGCTTATTGGAACTGCTAAGGCTTTCGCCCATTAGTAACTTCTTATTTTTATTTTCATTTATTTATTTATTTTCTTTTTAAATTAATTTGATTTTGATTTTAAATATCTCAGTCGCACTTACTCAGTATTATTTTATTTTCATTGGGTCGCGATCACTAAAATGCTTGAATACAATTTTACAAAAAGAGTTCACTTACATGGTTTTCTGCGGCTTATACCGTGTTTTATTTGATCTAATTATTAGTTTCCTTCAATTAATTATTAATTCCTTTGTGGGCGTCGATATGGGAAGCGGGGGATTGCCCTTCTGCTTGTTGTTTTTACTTTTTAAGGAGGGATTGCCCTTCAGCCTGTTTTTCCTTTTTTAGAAGTTAACACCCTAAGATTTCAATACTCTTATTTCCAATTAAAACAGAAAAAGTATAAAAATTCTTGCCCAATAGTTTATTACCCAACTGTAATAAAAATGTGCAAGAATTCTGTCACAATTTACACAAAAAGTAAAAACCATTTCCTGCCTAAAACAAGAACCGAAACATTGTATTTCTGGAAGTGCTTATGCGTTCCACTTCAAGTCAGCACTTCACGAGAAAACCATCGGCCCCACCCCGTCTTCGACGTCGCGACTGCGATAATGCCGACAATGCAATTCTGATGATTCCGCTTTTCTTCACCCCCAACATCGACCAGCAACATTGATTTCCTATTGCCGGTCAATGACTACAACTCCGCTGTCGCCACCGACGCCGCCGCCTACAACAATTCTGATGACCCCAACAATTCAGCCTCTGCTGAAGTTCTTTAAGAATTATCTTTAAGAATTATAATTCTAGATTTAAGCAGTCGCAATAAAAGCACTTCGCTAAATTGAACCGAATAAAAATAATCTTTTATTTTGTCCTTCCAATATGGATAAAATGAACTTATATGTATGTATGTAGTAGTCCGTGGGAAAAGCATGGTGGTTACAAATCGAAGCCATATACAGACAATGTCTGGCCTTGTGACTTATAGATCGTCATAGCGAAGGCCAATCTAATTGAGAATTGATTGCGTTTGAATTCAATTGACACATCTGTATTAATCATAGGGATTCGTGGCAGCAACATATTTTCGGCTTTCCATTCAAAATTATGGCTTCAATAACGTTTCTCATTAGTGTTTTAATGACTAATCGTGTGCCATTACACAGCCGTTGTGGGTTCAAGTTATGAAGCAGAATGATCCAACCTTCAATTGTAAATGGTGTGGTGGCATGCCTGGCAAATCCAATGAATTTAAAAACTGTATTAGATAATTCACAGTTTCGTTGGTATCGCAAACTGCATCAATAGATTTGTCTGACACCAAGTTTTCAGGCAACAACTAAAGTATCTTTAAATTTAGCCCATTGACGTCCACATTTTTTGCTGCCACAATCACTTTCTGCCAGCCAATTATGATTTTCATATTGTGTGTGTACTGTAGTGGCCAGTGAAGCCAAAACCCGATTAAATTCCCTAATTATTCCCCAGAGATAAAGCAGATTTAAAACACACGCCAACTTGATTAGTTCGAATACCATGGAAGGGTCGCGTTAAAATTCGCCTGTGCCGCTTAAGCCGACAGCGACGGTGGCCACGCGGATCAATTCCATTTTTCTCCCAAAACACTTCGGTTGTGCCTGTGCAAATAGTGCCAAATTCTAGTGAAAAGTCCACGTGTCGCTGTATTACATAATACATACCCAATTACATAACTGCAAGTCGGCGGAGAATCGACCAAAAGCAAGATTAGCCAAGCTATATTGTGTGGTGGAAGTGTAAAGTGCTACGTAGAGAAAAAAGGTGATTATCGGGAAATTAGGCTTGGCACATTCCCTTTCCTGCCGAGGCTGCAATGCCAACAATACTTAGCCAGCCGTGCCATTACATAATAAAATGGCGCCCAACGTGGGGCCCGAAGACAAAACGACGTAAAAACTGTAGAAAAGAAGCCTGTTATTTAGCAGAATTCGGTATGTCGTAGCAGAGAGACGTGTAGTCAGCTTTTGGAATTGAGATTTCAATTCGACTGAGTAGGGATTGGTCTAGCAAGAAAAGACGGCGTGAACTGTAAAGATGTCTGAAGGAAATATTTTAGTATAATAAAGCTGGTAGTGCCGAGTATCTGAACTGTGGAATTTGCGATGGCTATTCAGGATTTTTGATTGATCGACCCAACCAGACGCACGACCACTTTCCACTTCATAGGAACATGACTTGGTCGTTACTTGGAATTGCGGGACTTAGAGAATCTTTGAGTTCACGACGAGTATCAAACATAACCTAATAGAAACCCTTAATATCCATTTAATTCAATAATCATAGAGGCAAAAGAGAGGAGTAACATATCGATGTGGAATTGGCATTTGTGGAAAAGACAGAACATATTTTACTGATTAGAGAAGACAAATTAAGAGGAAATTATGACCAGTAAAGATAATAGCTTTGAAAATGCATGAAATCATCATGGTCCGCTATCGCGGACCTTGCAGAGGTAGGAGATTCGAACACTGAAGGAATTCTCCTCGATGCGCCAGGGCCAAGTGGAAGTAGATTTCAAGGTAGAGGCACAGGCGCTATTCCCAAGTCAAATAAAGTAACGAGATCTAAGCAAAGGAAGGGAAATCCCACCCCTACAGACCTTACTAGCCAATCACTGAATTCATCTAACGCCATGGATAACAGTGAAATTGTTAATTTGGTAAGGTCAATGATGGGCACCCAACAAAAGACGTTGTTGGAGAAGCTTACAGCCCATATGGAGACCGCATTGAGCCATCAGCTAAGATCGCTTCAGTTGAGATCGGGACTTGCGGAGCAGGCTTCGAATTATCAGCATATACCAGCAGACGTTAGGAGTAGAGCAAGCCAAGACACAGACTTAAGGAATACTAGCAATCGGTTTTCAATTTCAATTTCACCAGAAAAGGTAGGACATGCTATTCAGAACTGGAAGGTAAAGTTTGACGGTAGTAAGGACGGTCTATCGGCCACAGAATTTATTTACCGGGTACGTTGCTTGACAGCACAGACTCTGGGAAACAATTTCCAGCTAGTTTGCGATCATTTGCACTTATTGTTATCCGCAAAAGCACGCGATTGGTTCTGGCAATTCCATCGTAAACATGAAGAGTTCGCGTGGGAGACTTTTTGTCTGGCATTTAGGGATAAATATGACGATGCTGCCACTGATGTCGATATATGGCGTAGAATCGCGAAACGAAAGCAAGGGGAAAATGAACCTTCCGATTCCTATCAGAATGGTATAGAAGAGTTGGTGAATAGACTCGAGCGTGGCCTACCAGACTACGATCTGGTGAAGCTGTTGATTGACAATTCGAAAAGTACACTTCATCACGAGTTACTAAATCTGAACATTACCTCGATAAAAAATTACTTGTAGAAGTTAAAAAGCACAAACAATTTTATTTGGAACTTCGAAACCCTTCTTACAGAACGTCTTTTGTAAACCGGCGCAACATCTCCGAGATCTCTTCGAAGAGGGAACACCTTGAGGAGCCGGAACCAATAATATCAGCGATCATGCGTAATAAGATGTCCTGCTGGAATTGTGATAAAATAGGGCATGGATGGGATGATTGTGGAACCTAGCAGCGTATTTTGTTACGGTTGCGGAATCAAAAATGTTAACAAGCCACGTTGCTCTAAGTGCCATCCTTCAGAAAACCGGCTGCGGGATGTGCCAACGAACCCTCTGTAGGCACATCCATACCAAAACATAGCGGAAGCATCAGTCAGACTATAGATAAGGGTTGAGCTAAAACCGCTATGGACTCAGAATTTTCATCTGATAAACGACCAACTAGATATTTATCCTTACATGTAAGACTGTCGAATTACAAGAAAGCTAGAGATAGGATATTTGGCTATCTTTGTACCATATAAACTACGACAAAATCTAAAAGATCTACCCTTCGATTACGCAAGTTTTGGAAAACAGTTGTTAGCACTCGACAATGCTTAATTGCTTCCATATTCAGCACAGGAGATACTCGTCTGTACACACCCCTCACGATTGAAGACAATGTTTACAACGCCTTATTCGATTCTAGAGCGTCGGTTAGTTGCGTTGGCAACAATGCCGCCCGTGCTCTCCTTAACCATCCGAAATCACGTAAGTGTTCGGGATGAGTAAGAACCGCCAGCGGAATCAAATGCTCGGTTGAGGGCATTTTCACAGCGACTGTTACATATCGTAGTCTCATTGAAAGTATACATTTCTTCATCATACCAGACTTAACTCAAGAGGTTTACTTAGGAATTGATTTTTTTAGGAAATTTAAAATTGCTGATCGAAAGTGTCTCTGAGTTAAATATAGGTCCCACGGAGGATGAGGAAAGCTCACACAAGTTACACAAAATTTCTACTAAAGAGCAAGAGAGACTGAAAGGTGTTATCGGAATTTTTCCTTCGTACGAACGAGAAGGATTAGGCCGAACCTGCATTATTTCGCACTCGATCGACGTAGGTGATGCTAAGGCAATTAAACAAAGACACTGGCAAATCTCCCCTTTGCGCGAGAAACTTATGTTTGCTGAGGTAGATAACATGTTAGCTCTCGATATCATAGAACCTTCTTGCAGTCCTTGGAGTAGTAATTGAGTCCTTGTTCAAAAAGTTGATAAGGTTCGGTTGTGCTTAGACTCTTGCCAAATCAATAAATACACGATGAAGGATGCTTACTCCTTACCACATATTGACGGGATCTTAAGCCGTTTACCTCCAGCGCGGTATATAACTGGTCTTGATATGAAACATGCTTTCTGGAAAATACCATTGGACGAGCCATCACGACCGTATACTGCATTTACCGTTCCGATATGTCACTCCCCCAACGTTTGATTATAGCCTGTCCCTAGGCGATTACCCTCGGGTATAGTGACGGGGTGTCAAGTGCGGTGGCTGAGGTTGGATCGTGAGTCTTTTAGGGGTTTTCTTAAATTTAACAGCTACATAGCTTAGTAGTACTAATATAATTATGACAAATGAAATTAGTAGACTTATTTGTAATAGGTTACTGTATTTGGTGTATTGCATAATTATTTCGTTAGTTTGGACATACGACAGTGGTTTTATTATACCCGATACTCAAAATGAGTATTGGGGTATATTAGATTTGTGGTGAAAATGGATGTGTGTAACGTCCAGAAGGAATCGTTTCCGACCCCATAAAGTATATATATTCTTGATCAGCCTCAATAGCCGAGTCGACTGAGCCCTGTCTGTCTGTCCGTCTGTCTGTCTGTCCGTCTGTCCGTCCGGCCGTCTGTCCGTCCCCTTCAGCGCCTAGTGCTCAAAGACTATAAGAGCTAGAGCAACGATGTTTTGGATCCAGATTTCTGTGATATGTCACTGCTACAAGAATATTTCAAAATTTCGCCCCGCCCACTTCCGCCCCACAAAGGACGAAAATCTATGGCATCCACAATTTTAAAGATACGAGAAAACTAAATCGTAGAATCTTAGAGAATAACCATATCTTTTAGACTGCAGAATCTGAATTGAATCGTATTGTTATTATAGCCAGCATCAAGAAAACAATTTCGTTTTTTCTCGCCCTGTCTCTCTCTAACACACACGTAGCATAGCTGGCCTTGCTTAGAGTAAAATATTAGCGCCTAGATCTCAGAGACTATAAAAGCTAGAGCAACCAAATTTGGTATCCACACTCCTAACATATCGGACCGAGACGAGTTTGTTTCAAAATTTCGCCACACCCCCTTCCGCCCCCGCAAAGGACGAAAATCTGGGGATATTCACAAATCTCAGAGACTATAAACGATAGAGTAACCAAATTTGGTATCCGCACTCCTTTTAGCTCTCACTATAAAACGTATTTCTCAAAATTTGCCTCACCCCCTTCCGCCCACACAAAGATCGAAAATCTGTTGCATCCACAATATTGCAGTTTCGAGAAAACTAAAAACGCAGAATTATAGATAACGACCATATCTATCAGATTGCTGAAGCTGGATCAGATCAGATTATTTTTATAGCCAAAAGGAACAAATCAATTTGCAGTGGCTACGCAGCGCCCGACGTCACGCTCAGACTGATTTTCTGTCTCTCTCGCACGCACTCTTTGTCGTGTCGTTTTCAGCCAAGTGGATGTTTTTATATTCAGTATTTTCTCAGAATTCATTTGTTACAGATAGTCTTGTTTTAATAATTTTGGATTAAATATACCGAGCCTAGTTAACTGCGTTCTTAGTTCTATATCTTCGATATATTCTGTGAAATGTTGTAATTGAAAATCAAAATTTGTATATGCTGGTTCCCATCTTTTTCTTCATTTAATTTGTTTATAATACTTATTCCGCTATTTACCGCATCTATTACCAAATTGAGTTCATTCATTTGAATGCTGTGACTTGCTAAATTTTCTATTTTCTGTTCCAGATCGTACTTATCTTCCTGATCTAATGTTCCAAAGAGATATTTGTATGCTGTTCCTACTATATTGATTAGGTCTCTTTTGTTTCTATTAGTTATTTTTAAACCATTCATTTCTCTTTGAAGTTAATTCACTAAATATTTTACTTCAACTATACCTTCGAATTTAGTAGCTTGCAATAATAAATTTTGGTATAGTTCTTCGGTCTTAGTTATATTAACAGTTAGATAATGGTATTCATAATTGTTAGATATGTTAATTAATGCAGTTTTGAATATCATATATCCGTTTTTGGATTTTATAGGATTTATTTCTATGTTTTGGCCCTCTGCCATTACGACGGTAATTATGAGGAAGATGAGGATTTTAATTGTGTTGAAGTTCGCTGATTCCATTAACTTCCTCAGCATCCTTCCTTATTATATTTGATAATATTAGATTTATTTTTTTTCTTGAACTTTGATTTATAATGAGTTATTTTCCTACCCCTAATCTTTTCTTCGTAATGTTTTTCGTCTACCTGTCTAATTTCGCCCGTCTTTTTGAAGGGGTTTGTTACTTTAGACTTAACTAGAGGTGACTGTTTATAGCGGGTATATGGTGGTATATAGCGGTCTATATGGTTTTTATTTAGTTGAGGAATTTTGTTCACTTTATTTAGTTGGGTGTCATAATCAGGTGAGTCTGCATAAATGAATATATCAGCTGGTGTCCTATTTGTGGTATTATGCTTAGTTTTATGATTATAAGTGGACGGTTTTCTAAGGGTTAAACTACAAAGAGAGTGAGAGCGCTCTAACTGCGATTGCCCACTCGGAGAACGGCGTCGTTTCATGCTAGGGCGGCGTAACCTCGTCTCCGATCACCATGAAGAGTCGTCGTTTGCGTGTCGACGAAATCACAACGACAATTAGCAGTTGCAGCCGGCCGGGCTTAAACCCGTATTACCCATTACATTGTACTCTATACGCGATTAAGATTAAAGTTTAAGTTGATTGAAGTCCAAATGAATAAATCTCGAATTGTCTATATCGTGTAGTACATTATTAAACGCAAAGATTCCCCAGAGCATTTCTGCTCAACATTGAAATCTCGTATCGAGGATTTCACAACATTTTTGGTGGCCCATGAGGGGAACCGCGTTTAATTCGTACTATACGCATATGATTCTACCTCGTTCCGCGTTCAGTTAAATGTACAAATAAAATCATATTTTACCGACTGCAACTGTAAACGGCAAACACAACGCAAACCAACGGTTTATCCAACAGCCGCTATCTCTCGCACGAAGCAGGGACAAAGAAGACCAGACGATAGCTCTGCGCCTGGACAGTAGCCACAACAACAACACAAGCCGACGGTTAGACAGCAGCCTCTCTCTCGTGCAAAGCAGAGACCAAGAGACCAACGAGCGTGCTGCTGCTGCACATCATCTCTAGACACAAGGCCTCAACTCAACGCTCACAGTAGCACAGTTTCTGCTCTCCGCTCGGACAACACCAACAACAACGACTCGCAAGTTCTCTTAAGCTACGCTTCAAGCAAAGAGAAGCACTCCCGAGTACCAGAGTAAGTGTTTCGTTGTGGGTATTTTGTACAAGGTCAAAGAGAGTGCAACTAAGGGTGAGAAAGGTACATACACATATAACAGCAACATGTCAACAGCCGAGTCCCACGACCTCGAAGCCGATCCTCAGGTGGAGATCGACAATCTCAGTGTTATTCAGACAAATCTCATTGCGAGGGTTAATCAAACGGTGCGTAATTTCAGAAAGGATGGCGCAGATCGGAAAACAAAAGCTTATTTTTAAACGCGCTTACAAACTTTGCAACGGTTCTTAGGTGAATTTGAGCAAAATCATCAACGTTTACTAATACTTCGATGTCCAAGTACGCATAGTTATGTGTCCAGCGAAGTGGCCTTTCGCTTTGATGAAGACTATACAACGGCATTCAGCATCATATCAGAGGCCTACGAAAATGTATGTCCAAGAGCACCACCGGTACAGCAGAATCCGGAGCCAGCAAATCCATCTGTATCATCAGTGCAATTGCCCAAGCTACCTGTACCGACATTTACAGGCAAGTTTGTGGATTGGCCGGCATTTCACGATGCATTTGTTCAACTCATCCATAACAACCAGAAACTGTCCGACGTCCAAAGGTTTTATTTCCTGAAGCAAGCTCTTCCCTCGGATCGCGACGAGGATATTCAGCAGATGGCGCTTGCGGGAAATAACTATGCAACAGCTTGGAGTCTCGTCCTCAAGCGATACGACAACAAACGGCTGCAGTTTATGTACCATATGAACGGTTTGTATGACTTGCCACAGTTGACAAAGGAGCAGTCTGCTGATATAAAACATATGCTTAATGTTGCGACGGTTTGTCTCAATGCTTTCAAGAATCTAGATGTTCAGCATTGGATGGCTCATCATCTCACTTCCAGACTGCCAAGCACGACACTGCAAGCTTGGGAGCTCCATCTCGGTAGCTCTGCCGAACTTGCCACATTTTCTCAGCTACAATCATTTCTCAACGACCGTCTCGTCAGCATCGATGTGTTCGAAAATCGAGGCCACTCCACGACGCGGACACCTGTGCCGCAGCCTGTCAATCAAAGGCACCCGAAGAAGTCAGTTGGCAACGTAACATACAAGGGCAACAGTTTCCACGCCGAGACTGCGGTTGCCGAACACACTCGCTGCCCTCACTGTAGCGTCAGTCACAATCTTCGGCATTGCCCGGACCTTTTGTCCAAGGACTGCTTTGCAAGGAAAGCCATCGTCGATCATGCAAAGGCATGCCTCAACTGTCTGAGCCGTTCCCATGCACTTTCAAAATGTACCAGTAAAAGGAACTGCACGCAGTGTGGTCAAAGACACCATACACTGCTGCACTTCCCAACTCCTGCTCAGGTGGCAACACAGCCTCACGCAGCCTTCCATAGCGCTCGTTCCGGTAACTCCTGGCAGTATACAACGAGCGACTCATCTGGCAGGGCTACACCTACGCAACTCTACGCTAGGACCCCACTTCCTACTCAGAGCACTGCACAGCCTCTCCCAGTTGTTCCCAACTCTAGTTCCGGTGGTCATCCACAGTCTGCAGCGACCGACTCGTCTGTGAGAACACACTCTGCGCAACTAGTCTCCGCTACGGCAACGCATCACGGACCCAGCACTGTCCTTCTGGCCACTGCCCTGGTCACAATCCACAACCCCCACACTGGCCAATCAGCTGTGGTACGTGCGTTAGTGGATTCAGGCTCGGAAGGAACCCTCATTACAGAGCACACAGTGCAGGCTCTTAACCTCAAGCGGCATCCAATTTCGGCAGAAATTGCTGGAGTTGGGACCACCTCCAAGAACAGGTGTACCTACACTACAGAATTGTCATTAAGTTCTTGTACTTCGCAGTTTTGTACTACCATTGATACTGCGTTTATACTTAAAACGCTTACATCGCAATTACCTTCAAAATCCATCAAATTGCAGCAATGTCCTCATTTGAACGGAATAGAACTCGCCGATCCCAGGTTCTACAAATCACAACGGATTGATCTTCTGCTGGGAGCGGACGTAATCCCACAGATCCTGCTTTCAGATATCCGCAGAGGAAAGGAGAACCAACCAATTGCACAGCACACCCAGCTTGGCTGGATAGTCTTTGGTCGAGCCACTTCCACACGCTCACACGCTGTCACCATTAGATGTCACCACAACAGGCTAGAGAATCTCGTCCAGAAATTCTTCGAAATGGAGCATCTCGGTTCTGCAAAACAGCTCACACCAGAAGAGCGATGGTGCGAGGAGCATTTTAAACGAACTCACATCCGTCAACGAAACGGCAAGTATTTGGTACGGTTACCACTTAAGGTTTTGTTTGACCCTTCGCAGGTGCTAGGCAAATCACGTCAAATCGCGATTAATCGATTCCAAATGCTTCAACGAAGATTCCAAAGGCAGCTGGAGCTGCAAGCCAAATATTCGGAAGTCATGAATGAGTACTTTCAACTAGGCCAGGTGACCAAAGTAACAACCAAGGAGGAGCAGCATTGCATCATTAGCAAGGAGAATGGAATCGAGTCCACATGTTGCACCTTGCCTCATCACGCAATATTCAAAGAGGAAAGTGTCACTACTAAGGTTAGAGTAGTATATGACGCCTCCTGTAAAACGTCAAACGGAAAATCGCTCAATGACGTCCTATGCACCGGACCAGCGCTCCAAAACGATCTAGCCGGCGTGGTCCTGAATTGGCGTTTCCATCGTTTTGTTTTTGCTGCCGACATTCAGAAGATGTATAGATGCATTGACATGAATGCAGAGGATTCGCAATATCAACGCATCTTTTGGCATGACGAACACAACCAAGTAGCTGAGTATTATCTCAACACAGTTACGTTTGGAACCGTTTCAGCTCCTTACACAGCCATTCGCGTCATACATCAACTGGCGCAGGATGAACGCGACCGATACCCACTCGCGGAAAGGGTACTTCGACACGAAATATACGTTGATGACGTACAAAGCGGAGCTTCCACTCGCGAAGGAGCATTAGAAATTCAAAATCAATTGATCGGAGCCTTACGATCAGCAGGAATGGAGCTTCGAAAGTGGTCTGCGAATGACGCTTCTCTGCTACAAGACATACCTCCAGACCATTTATCTCATAAGACATTATTAGAGTTTGAGTACCAAGATCCCGTTAAAACCTTAGGCCTCTATTGGTATCCACATCAAGACTATTTTGGGTTCAAGATAAATTTTGAAATCAGTCACGCACATACTAAACGTTCTTTACTTTCCACAGTCGCCCGACTGTACGACCCATTAGGTTTCATCACGCCCTGTGTCATGACCGCGAAGGCGATACTCAAGGACTCATGGATGGCCCGCATCAAACGCAACGATGGCAGCCTAGCACAACTGGACTGGGATGAACCGCTGCCAACCGAACTGCTTGATAGATGGCAGGGATTCATACAGAACTTGCCATATGTCGAGCAAATTCAAGTACCACGATGGCTGCGCTTCAACATCCACGAGCTTGCGTCATTACAGCTACATGTTTTCTGCGATGGATCATCACTGGCGTATGCAGCATGTGCATATATTCGTGCAGAGCTACCAAACGGAATGATTCAAACTCATTTGCTAGCTGCACGCAGTCGAGTCACACCCACGAAACCGATCACAATTCCACGAGTCGAACTTTCGGGTGCGCTGCTGGCAGTTAAACTGGCAAAATGGATCCGGGACCAACTTCGCACTGCAGGACCACCTATGGCAACCTTCTATTGGTCAGATGCTACTATCGTTTTGTTTTGGATAAATGGAGATCCCCACCGATGGCAAACCTTTGTGTCAAATCGCGTTGGACAGATTTTGGAGAATAGTACATCAACTCAGTGGAGACATGTACCTACTGCGGTAAGCCCAGCGGACTGCGCAACTCGTGGCTTAACACCACAAGAGTTAGCAGTACATCCATTATGGTGGTCTGGACCATCATGACTACAGCAGCCGGAAAGCCAATGGCCGGCAAACGGAGTTCCCAGTCAGGACATCGACAGGACTATAATCGAGGAGAAACCATCAGTTTTGTTCCAAAATGCTGTGCAAGTCTCGGAGGCTCCAGAAGCCTTCATCCAAAACTCGTCCTCATACGACAGGTTAATATCAGTCATGGCATATGTTCTACGGTTTATACATAACATTCAAGCCAAAGGGGACAAACTGTCTGGACCACTGAGTGTGCAGGAGCTCGACAACGCTTTAATTCATCTCGTTCGCAGCATTCAACAGGAGGTCTACGCGACAGAAATATTGAGGTTGAAGGGAAACAAGGCACTATCGGGCACACACAAGCTGTGTCAATTATCCCCATTTCTAGATTACCAACAAATTCTACGAGTCAGAGGTCGACTGCGAAATGCAATGCACCTTCCAATAAGCCAGCGACAACCAATGATCATTCCCAATCATCATCATTTTACCGATCTCGTCGTGCGTAATGCCCACCGTCTCGCACTCCACGGCGGCACCGAATTAACGCTGGCCACTATTCGACACAAATTCTGGATAGTCAACGGAAAACAAACTGTCAAACGCATTCTTCGACAATGCGTCCGATGTTTTCGTCACCGACCGAAACCAGCAGCACAATTGATGGCCGATCTTCCCCTACATAGAGTCAATCCGCCAACTCGTGCATTCATCGCCACCGGAGTGGACTATACAGGCGCGTTCGAAATTCAAGCATCTAGATTCCGTGGACACACAAACTACAAGGCGTATATCGCAGTTTTCATCTGTTTGGCTACAAAGGCAATTCATCTTGAAGCGGTCATGGGCTTAACCACCGAACACTTTCTCATGGCCCTACAAAGTTTCATCGCACGTCGGGGCTACTGTCAACACATGTATAGCGACTGCGGCACGAACTTCATTGGTGCCGACCGGGCTCTTCAAACCTGGCAAATACATTTGAAACGAGAGCTACCCACAACTTTAATACCTGCTTTAGCGGCCCGAAACGTCCAATGGCATTTTAATCCACCGCATAGTCCTAATTTCGGAGGCCTTTGGGAGGCAAATGTAAAGTCTGTCAAAACACATCTCTATCGAGCCTTTTCAGGATATAAAATGACCTACGAACAACTTGCTACCGTGCTAGCACAAATTGAAGCCTGTTTAAATTCCAGGCCATTATGTCCACTAAGCGCGGAGCCGGAGGACATAGCTGTCCTCACCCCGGCACATTTTCTTATTGGAGATTCATTATTAGCTCCGCCGGATGTAACGACAAGGGATGTTCCACTCACAGTCCAATTTCTGGAAGGACAGAAAATGATCCGGTAATTTTGGAAACGTTGGAGTTCGGATTGGCTATCACATCTTCAAGCCCGTCCAAAGTGGCGACATGAAACCGACAATCTACAAGTCAGCGATCTAGTAATTGTCGAGGATGACCGACTGCCACCCAACGAGTGGAAACTGGGAAGGATAATAGAAGTTCACCCTGGAGCTGACAGTTTAGTCAGAGTCGCAACTGTTAAAACAGGCGTATACAAACGATCGGTCTCTAAACTATGTCGGCTACCGTTGCCACAGACCTCAGAATAATCCTACCACCGTTGCTAGCTCCATTCGACCATACATGTACCATAACGAACACTTTATTTATTCACAGAGCATTCACATGTGACATCCTTTGGTTTATAATACTGGTCCCAGTATTGGGGGCGGCATGGACGGTTTTCTAAGGGTTAAACTACAAAGAGAGTGAGAGCGCTCTAACTGCGATTGCCCACTCGGAGAACGGCGTCATTTCATGCTAGGGCGGCGTAACCTCGTCTCCGATCACCATGAAGAGTCTTCGTTTGCGTGTCGACGAAATCACAACGACAATTAGCAGTTGCAGCCGGCCGCGCTTAAACCCGTATTACCCATTACATTGTACTCTATAAGCGATTAAGATTAAAGTTTAAGTTGATTGAAGTCCAAATGAATAAATCTCGAATTGTCTATATCGTGTAGTACATTATTAAACGCAAAGATTCCCCAGAGCATTTCTGCTCAACATTGAAATCTCGTATCGAGGATTTCACAACATGTTTGATAACGCAAAGGTCGCGGGTTCGTTCCCCTCATGGGCCACCAAAAATGTTGTGAAATCCTCGATACGAGATTTCAATGTTGAGCAGAAATGCTCTGGGGAATCTTTGCGTTTAATAATGTACTACACGATATAGACAATTCGAGATTTATTCATTTGGACTTCAATCAACTTAAACTTTAATCTTAATCGCGTATAGAGTACAATGTAATGGGTAATACGGGTTTAAGCGCGGCCGGCTGCAACTGCTAACTGTCGTTGTGATTTCGTCGACACGCAAACGAAGACTCTTCATGGTGATCGGAGACGAGGTTACGCCGCCCTAGCATGAAACGACGCCGTTCTCCGAGTGGGCAATCGCAGTTAGAGCGCTCTCACTCTCTTTGTAGTTTAACCCTTAGAAAACCGTCCACTTATAATCATAAAACTAAGCATAATACCACAAATAGGACACCAGCTGATATATTCATTTATGCAGGCTCACCTGATTATGACACCCAACTAAATAAAGTGAACAAAATTACTCAACTAAATAAAAACCATATAGACCGCTATATACCACCATATACCCGCTATAAACAGTCACCTCTAGTTAAGTCTAAAGTAACAAACCCCTTCAAAAAGACGGGCGAAATTAGACAGGTAGACGAAAAACATTACGAAGAAAAGATTAGGGGTAGGAAAATAACTCATTATAAATCAAAGTTCAAGAAAAAAAATAAATCTAATATTATCAAATATAATAAGGAAGGATGCTGAGGAAGTTAATGGAATCAGCGAACTTCAACACAATTAAAATCCTCATCTTCCTCATAATTACCGTCGTAATGGCAGAGGGCCAAAACATAGAAATAAATCCTATAAAATCCAAAAACGGATATATGATATTCAAAACTGCATTAATTAACATATCTAACAATTATGAATACCATTATCTAACTGTTAATATAACTAAGACCGAAGAACTATACCAAAATTTATTATTGCAAGCTACTAAATTCGAAGGTATAGTTGAAGTAAAATATTTAGTGAATTAACTTCAAAGAGAAATGAATGGTTTAAAAATAACTAATAGAAACAAAAGAGACCTAATCAATATAGTAGGAACAGCATACAAATATCTCTTTGGAACATTAGATCAGGAAGATAAGTACGATCTGGAACAGAAAATAGAAAATTTAGCAAGTCACAGCATTCAAATGAATGAACTCAATTTGGTAATAAATGCGGTAAATAGCGGAATAAGTATTATAAACAAATTAAATGAAGAAAAAGATGGGAACCAGCATATACAAATTTTGATTTTCAATTACAACATTTCACAGAATATATCGAAGATATAGAACTAAGAACGCAGTTAACTAGGCTCGGTATATTTAATCCAAAATTATTAAAACAAGACTATCTGTAACAAATGAATTCTGAGAAAATACTGAATATAAAAACATCCACTTGGCTGAAAACGACACGACAAAGAGTGCGTGCGAGAGAGACAGAAAATCAGTCTGAGCGTGACGTCGAGCGCTGCGTAGCCGCTGCAAATTGATTTCTTGCTTTTGGCTACAAAAATGATCCGATCTGATCCAGATTCAGCAATCTGATAGATATGGTCATTATCTATGATTCTGCGTTTTTAGTTTTGTCGAATGTGCAATATTGTGGATGCAACAGATTTTCGTCCTTTGTGGGGGCGGAAGGGGGTCTCTGAGATTTGTGGATGCCTCAGATTTTCGTCCTTTGCGGGGGCGGAAGGGGGTGTGGCGAAATTTGGACACGAAACGGTCAAGGTCCGATATCACAGGAGTGTGGATACCAAATTTGGTTGCTCTGGCTCTTATAGGTTCTGAGATCCTTGAACTCATATTTTGCAATTGGCAAAACCGACCATGAAACCTGTGTGTTAGAGAGAGACAGAGCGAGAAAAAATGAAATTGTTTTCTTGATTCTGGCTATAATAATTATACGATCTGGTTGAGATTTTACACTCTAGAACATATAGTCATCCTCTACGATTCTGCGTTTTTGGTTTTATCGTATCTTTAAAAATGTGGATTCCACAGATTTTCGTCCTTTGTGGGGGCGGAAGTGGGCGGGGCGAAGTTTTGAAATATTTTTGTAGCAGTGACATATCACAGAAGTCTGGATCCAAAACATCGTTGCTCTAGCTTTTATAGTCTTTGAGCACTATGCGCTGAAGGGGACGGACAGACGGACGGACGGACAGACGGACAGACGGACAGACGGACAGACGGACAGACAGACAGACAGACAGGGCTCAATCGACTCGGCTACTGATGCTGATCAAGAATATATCTACTTTATGGGGTCGAAAACGATTCCTTCTGGACGTTACACACATCCACTTTTACCACAAATCTAATATACCCCAATACTCATTTTGAGTATCGGGTATAAAAAGGGAGATGCAGTGACCCGTGTTAGTTTATGTATGTATTTATAAAACCAAAAAAAACTATGGATTATTGGGCATGCACGGAATAAACAACAAAGTGACTGCAAGAATCTGTGCAGAAGATGTATGTATTATATTACACAAGCGTTTTTTTGATTTTTCTCTTTTTTCGCTTCCATTTAAACCGCGTACCGAACACACAACATCTTTCTCTCGTAGATCAAACTCTACTCTCTGGATTCTCGCTTTTATTCGATAATTTCCACTCTCTATGTTAATGGTACTCCCGTTAATGCCTTTTCTACATTCGGCCATTCGACATCCTCATTCGTCCCGAATGATGGATACCACTTTTTCATATGCTCTGCCACTGTGTTAGTCACGTGAGGTCCCTCTTCTTCTCCTACTTTTTCGACTAAATATCTACCACTACTAAAAATCTTTTCTTTAACTTTAAACCCGCTCCAAACTGCGTTCTTTTGATGGCAACCAATTCATCCTCATTTCGATGCCTGTCAGGATTTTAAATGGCAACACTTTCGTACTTCTCGGGGGGGTGACGAATTTATGAATTGCTTTACTCTACCGACATTCTTATACCATGCCTTAGGATCTTCCGCACACAATTTCGTTAACAACGAGATGATCGTCCGATTCAGACGCTCATCTTGTCCTGTTCCCCTCCGCACTCCCGTGGCAATAAGGAAATGCTGAATACTTTGTGAGCCACAGTACTCCTTAGATATGTTTGAAGTAAAAGCAGTACCGCGGTCAGTAACGACCCGCCGTGGGTTTTCAAGCAACTCTGATTTCTTTGAAACTTATCAACCACTTCTTCTGCACCAGTGCTCTTTGTCGGATACAACCAAACATTTTTCGAGAAAGCATCTATCACTACCAAAATATGATTATACCGTTTTTTCGTTAACTCCATGGGGACTATATGATCAACAAGAAAAGTATTCAACGGGTCATCACCCTTATCAATAAAACTCAGAAATCCATATTTTCTACCATGTTTCGACTCGCTGACAATACATTCAAAACACGACCTAGCAATCACATCTACTTTACTCGGCAAACTCGGTTTATAATAATTTCTCTGTACTAGATTAGTAGTCTTTACCGCGAAATGCCCTTGGCGATGGGCCATTAGAATGATTTCCCTTTCCATACTGGATGTTATCACAATGATCTCCTGAGTAGGATATTTATGAAAAATACAATGCTGCACATGAAAGTCATTGTATGTTCCTGATCTTACACCTTAACTATTACACTTGTCCATTCATCTAGTATTTGTGCATTTTGTATTTTAATCTTAATGTTAAGACAATGTTCTCTGCTTAGAGCATCGACGTGTTTCATTCTGACGACCGACCGATGCTTAATATCAAACTCAAAATCTTGCAAAAATATTGCCCAGCGGTCTAGCCTTGAGGGAACTTCTCGTTTTTTCATCGTCATCGGAAAAGCGTTGAAATCCGTAACCATCTTTATCTTCATCCCCAATACGTTTACTCTCCATTTCTTCAATGTTTGGATTATAGCTAGGACCTCTAACTCATATGAATGATATTTCTCTTCAGTTGGCGTAGTCTTCCTACTAATTTACTCTATTGGTTGAAACTGTTGATCCTCTGAGCTTCTTTGTAACAAAATGGCTCCATAACCAAACTTACTAGCATCACAATGGATTTCTGTAACTCTCTTTGGATTGAAAAGTAGAAAAACTGGCGGATTGGTTAATCTAAACTTCAGCTGTTCAAACGAGGCCAGTTCTTCCATCCCCATCTTAATAAAAACCTCCTTATTAAATAGAATTGTAAGTGGTTTAGCAACCGTGGCGAAATATTCACGAACCTACGGAAATATGATGTGAGACCCAAATATCGTTGGACTCCCTTTCTATCACGTGGCACTGGAAAATTCTCAACTGCTCCCGTTTTCTCTCTTGACGGTTTAATCGTGCCGTCTTCTATAATGTACACATACTCCATTTCATTTTCAACCCAGACGCCTCTGCCAAGCTCAAAACTCTCTTCAGTTTATTGATTGCTTCTAACTCACTCTCAGCTGGTATAATAATGTCCTCCATATACAATATCAAAACGCCCTCGGTTATAAGTGGCCTCAGCACCGCGAATATATAGCGCGTGAACACCGCTGCCGAATTATTAATCCCAAATGGTACAAAATTAAACTCGTATTGGCCGTTCTGGGTAATAAACGACGTAAATTTTCGCGAGTTCTCTTCTACTGGGACATGAAAGTATCCGTCATACAAATCAAGTGTTGTGAATATCTTTCCTCCTTGCAATTTATGTAAAACGTCATTGTTGGAAGCTGCCGGCAACTCTGACTGCACATTTACAAATTAAAAATTGCTCCGTTGTTAAGGTTACAATTTGGCGTTTATTGTTCGAAATTGTTTGTGTGTTGTTGTTAGAGGCCGTGGCCGTGGACTTCGATTTTAGGTGTTAATCGTTTTGGGCGACGAAGAGCACTGATGACCGACTGCCTCGAAGAGGAGCGACCGACTAGACAGATGGAAGGGTCGAAGTAGTGGCTTATAACAAGTAAGAACTTTACATACGTGTGTCCGTGTATGCACTGAAAGCGTACAGAGGATTAACGTGATAACAGAAAACTTAAGAGAGACGCGACTTAAGAGCTATTAACGGCTGCTGCTCCAAACATACTCCAAACATACCATAGAAAGGCCAGGGCTTTTAACAGGATCCTTAACTGGAAGGACGCACAGCTTGTTGACAGCTCGACGAGTGGTTCCAGAGGGGTCTGCAGGATGGCAACTCTCACAGCGATAACTTCGATCACCCGCGCCAAGGGCCACTTCAACGGTGGCAAGTTGTCATCCTTGATGGGGTCGAGGGGTTGAGGGTTGAGGTGTGCGCCATTTGGCACGTTGTTGAAGCAGCATCAGGTACTCCTCACTCCAACGCTTCTAAAAGATCTTCTGGGCACAGAAGACTCGCTGCCAGCGATCGAGTCGATTTAAGTTGAGACCCGTAACGTCTGGCTCAGGAAACTCCATCAGCGGACGACCAATTAAAAAATGTCCGGGTGTAAGGACGCCAAGATCTTCAGGGTTTTCTGAAATCGAGATAAGAGGACGAGAATTCATTACAGCCTGGATTTGGCAAACCAATGTCCGCAGCTCGTCGAATCCGAAAAGTGACGATCCCAAGGAGCGATAGAAATGCTGCTTGGCCGTCTTCACTGCTGCCTCCCACAATCCGCCGAAATGCGGCGAGCGAGGCGATATGAATCTCCAGTCGAAGCCGTTGTTGATGCAATGATTATGAGCTTCAGCACGATGCTTCTGGCTCGCCCACAAAATTGGTGGCATTATCCGACCAAATGCATCGGGGAATACCGCGCGTGGCAACAAAGCGTTTGAGGGCGCTCAAAAAATTCCAACCAGACGGCCTTTGTTGCAAAACAGATGAGCACGCAGATGTAAGATTTCATCGGAGCTCAACTGCGCCCATCTGGCTTATAGTAGAAGGGACCGCAGTAGTCGATTCCAGTGACGCTGAATGCAGGCGAATCCTGTACTCGATCCTTCGGTAGGTCAGCCATGATGTGTTCCACAAGACGAGGTCTGGACCGGCAGCAGATGACGCATTTTCGTAAGGCGCGAGCCATAGTTTTCATGCCGCCGATGGGCCAAAACTGTAAGCGAATAGCTCCAAGTAGCCACTGCGGACCAGCATGGTGATGATTTCGATGAAAGTGCATAATGATGGCGAACGTCAATGGATGATCCTTGGGGAAAATGATTGGGTGGCGGGTATCGAGGCAGAGAGTTGAGTGCCGCAGGCGGCCACCAACACGAAGTAGACCAAAGTCATCTATGAACGGTGAGAGCGAGATGATTCTGCTGGAAGCTTCTACGCAGTTTTTTTTCCGCAGAGCAAGGTACACAGGATACAGGTGGGCCCGTTGAACGATGCGACACAGCAAGTGCGAGCCTTTGCGAAGGTCCTCAGATGAGAGATCCGGTGACTTCGTCCTACTGAGTGTGTGAAATAGCTTGGCTTGAATGGTGGGAACAGACATAGGCAGATCATTTAACGAAAGAGCAGATGTGGTAGCTGCAGAGCCGTCAAATACAACCCTCAGCTTTGTTGTGGAGCTGTCCTCTTTGATGACCCAATGATGTGGCAAGAAATATTTGCACTTCTGCCTATCTTCCTTGGGCAACAGAGACATATGATCGAGAGACAGGCACTCCTTCATGAATGCCGAATATTTTTCATGAAGAGCTGGATTACGCGCGAACTTGCGCTCCAAGTTTTCCAAGCGCCGCCATGCTTGCAAATAGGAATCTCCCAAGGACTCTAAACTTCGCTTCATAGGCAAGCGAACAGAGTATTCCCCTGAGGGTAAGAGACAATGATGGTTGACGAAGTGTTCCTCGCAGTGAAGTTCCTCCTTTGTTGCACTAGCGATTGGCTCAAAGATGTGCTCCACTTCCCAAAATTGACGAACCAAGTCATCGAGCCGAGTGCTGTGATTGGTGTCATCCGAAGATTGGGTTACGATAAACGACGAGGAGTTGTGGGCCGAGTGCCTGCCACCAGATAGAATCTATCCGAGATGTGTCTTCTGTAGCAAAGGTAATCTAGGCGCCAGCTGAATTTGTCACACACACAGCAACTCAAAGAAAAGACCGGCTCCGATGAGCAGATCAATCCGCTGTGGCTTATGGAACGAAGGGTCAGCAAGCTGGATATTCAAAGGTATAGGCCAATTAGTAGTGCTAATTGAGACGCGAGGTTGACTGTCCGTAATCTTCTGGGCAACGACGGCAGTGATGCTGGTGGTGAAATCTGAAATCCGCGATTTCAGAACGAGATCCACTGAGATACCATCAGTTGAGAAGCTAGCATCTCCTATGCCACAGACTGCAGTAAGCGACTTAGTTTTGCGCAGTTGAAGCTAATAAGCTAGACGAGTAGTTACGAAATGCAATTGCGAGACCGAGTCTAACAATGCGCGACATGGCATGAAAGTTCCAGCGCTGTATTTGACGGTGGCTAATAGAACAGGCTCAGACGGACGCTGGGATATATGAGCTTGCGGCGAGGAGGGCGACAATGCAACCATTGCGGTATGATTTGGCTGTTGCTCAATTGAAGAAACAGTATGAGATGTCTCTGTTGGACGAAGAAAATATAGAAGAGTGTGGTGCTTCGATTGGCAAGTACGGCAGAACTCTGATTTACAATCTTTCACGTGATGACCGTTTCGTAGGCAATTGACGCATAACAAGAGCCTCTTTGCTTCCTTGTGACGATCATTCGGCGATAGAGTTTTGAATCGTTCACAATTGGCAATCATATGGTTCGTGCCCTCACAAAACACACAGAAAACAGGAGCGCACGATGCTACAAACGCTTTTCGATGATGCGTACTCACGGTTTTCCCCGACTTGCCAACCTGACCATCTTGCCCTGGCATGGAGTGGTGAATGCCTTCAAGGGTACGACATCTTTGTTCCAGAAAGGCAGATAATTTCTTCCCATTCAACTTGAGCCTGCCTGTCCAAATTCTTCGAGAGTGCGTAGACGACGATGCAATCAGCTATCAGTCCGTAAACGCCCGCAGCTGAACAACAGATGAGTCCCGACGCGCCAGCCCAAATATTTCTCTAGCGTGTGCCTGTAGAATATGACGTTTATTAGCAAATTGTTTTTTGAGAATATCTAATGCGGTATTGTAATTAGCCTCGCTCATCTCCAACGAACTAATGGTGTCCAACGCCGCTCCGCTCAAATAAGACCGCAAATGCTGTAACTTCTCGATAGAGTCATCTCAGCTTCACTATCAATCACAGCCGAGAACATTGAATAGAAGCTTGTCCACTCTGTATAGGCTCCGCTAAACTTGGGCAGCTGCAGCTGTGGCCATGTACATTATGGATTGGGATTCACTTGGGTTCATTTGAAACGTGGAACAATGCGTAGGCGGCGAAAGATTGCCCAACTCACGCTGTAGAATGGTTCTCAATGATAGGATGGACGAGTCCAATTTTCCTGGTATTTCACTGGACATACCTCAAAATCCACTTCCTCCAAACTGGTGTGTGCCACAATAAAATTAGCACAAATCCTCGCAAATCATATTCATCCATTTGGCGCAGCTTTTCACGATCCATCTCTGTGCGTATGGACTCTAGCCTGTCGAAAATGGCTCTAGCCTTCAGCCTCATGAAGAGAATCCGTGATGCAGGGAATTGGGTGGTGGCTGCGTTCGCACTAACCCTTTGACTAGGTGGAACATCGCCAAATGTCACTGTATCGTTATCATTGCCCATAGCCTACGATCCACTCCTTCTATTATTTTTCCTTTCGCCTATGGTTTTGGTTATATATTGTTGAAGCGAAGTGTATGAGTCGATCACAGTTGAATAAAAATGATGCAACGCGAGAGTTCACACGAGTTAACAAAACGTTTTCCGTTCACTTTTGCGGCACTTTTTATTAGTGTATGTCCAAAATGTATGCGCCGGCAAAGCAACGAAACGACGACCGAAAAAGAACCAACAGTTATGCACAAGAAAACGACCGAGATGTTTTGCACTGTTTCGAGTTCGAATTCGAGAGAGAGATATGTCAACAGTGCGCTTTGCAGGCAAAAGCCGACGGTGAAAGAGAAGCGAAAACAAAACGATCTTTGGTTCGCTACCTTTCAGGAAATGTCACGTTAAGCCTTTGAATTTGATTTAACGAACTGTACGAAACACCATTAACACACGACAAGTCCACGGCGATCACGTCGGGGTCACCAAAATGTTGGAAGCTGCCGAGCTTTTTCGGCAACTCTGACTCCACCTTTACAAATTAAAAATTGCTCCGTTGTTAAGGTTACAATTTGGCGTTTATTGTTCGATATTGTTTGTGTGTTGTTGTTAGAGGCCGTGGACGTGGACTTCGATTTTAGGTGTTAATCGTTTTGGGCGACGAAGAGGACTGATGACCGACTGCCTCGAAGAGGAGCGACCGACTAGACAGATGGAAGGGTCGAAGTAGTGGCTTATAACAAGTAAGAACTTTACATACGTGTGTGCGTGTATGCACTGAGAGCGTACATAGGATGAGCGCGATAACAGAAAACTTAAGAGAGACGTGACTAAACGGCTACTGCTCCGAACAGTCATCGATAATTGCTGTCGGAAAATGATCTCGTATAATCTTCTGGTTGAGCTTTCTATAGTCACAACATAACCTTTTTTGGCGTCTTTCTTCGGAACTAGCACAATTCCTTTCTCCAACCATTACTTAATTTGTTGGTGTACCCTTTCTTGGTTGTCATAAGGCAACCGTCTCGGTCTCTGGTATACTTGCACTTCGTCCATGAGTATAATCTTCATTTTTACTGGACAATAAGTCGACTTTACTGGATTATACTGGGTAATCATATCCTTCACTACCCCCATCGTCTTAACACTCAATTGCGAAAGATCGACCTCTGACGAAAAATCTTCTACCTCTTCTATCGTCATTATCTGCTCAAATGCTTCTTTTAACTTTGCTAGAGCATTGATAGAGCTTTTAATATCACTATAATGAGCAATAATGAACGCTATCCTCTATCTCGGATCCCTTTTCATTACCCCACACCTCTTCAACCTTATGAAAAACTACTCCATTTTTCCCAAGTAACGCTCACTGCCTTTAATATGTCACTACCGATTACCGCGCTATACAAAATATCTCTATTTTTGACCACCTGAAAACGCATCTCAATGGGAATGCCATCTAGCTCAGTATCAACAAAGAAAAATCCGAGGGTACCAATTCTTTTTCCTCTGATTTCAACTCACTCTTTCACCCCTAATGGGACTGGGTACGCTCGCTTATATGCGCTCTCTTTCATAGTGCATATGTCACTACCGGAATAAAAACGCGATTATATTACTTCATTAACGAACCGAAAATCCTTAAGAACCCGATTATACACTTTCTGGACTAGCTGTTGTGGATTTGATACCTCCTTCATTTGGACTTTGCACTGATTTACTTTATGTCCCAACTGATCGCATTTGAAACATTTTATATCCTTCTCCACACAATCTTTAGCCAAATGATTTCTCCCTGCACACTTGAAACATCTAGGTTCATCTGTTCCTTCTTCTCGAACTTCGACTTTGATCTTGACTCCTGATTTGTCGATGTTTCTCATATATCTTAATTTTGTCTCGTAACTATTTAAAATCCTTGGCCTGATATAACACGCTCTTATTCTGATTTTTATCAGGTATACCTTCTATTTTGTATGTAAGATTTATATTAAAGTATGGTTTATTAATAATGTTTAGATCGAAAAAGAGTACCAAGTGTATAGTTTCAACGGTACAATTATTGAGTGTTTTCTCCCGACTTTTTAATCAACTTTTCGCTTCTGCTTCCAAAAACCGACTCCCATATCGATAACCCCTTATAGGTTAGGTCTTTTAAACATCGGTTAAGTCTGGTTATATCGGTTAGGTCTTATCGATGGTATCTTAAGTTCAAATGTTAATTTAGATGGGATAGTGTTAACTGCTTGATACACTGTCCTTTACATTCGGCCCTCCTGCTCATCTTCATCTGTCCCAGATGATAATATATCCTCGTTCTCTGAGACAAAACGCCATAGCTTCATATTGTCACTGCTCATTGCGGTGATGTTTGGCCCCTCGACTTGAGCCACCTTTCTGACGTCGTAGCGACCGTTCCGCTTTACCTTGGTGATTTCATATGGGCCTAGATACTCGCTGGCCAATTTGCGTCCTGCGACGAACTGCGTCCTCTTGATCGCGACCATGTCTCCCAGTCTGTAGCCGTGCTCAGCTCGTCGTTCTTTATCATAATTGCGCTTATAAACTTCTTGCGCCTTCTCAATGTTATGTTTCGCTTGATCACGCAGTTCTTGGCGCTCGTTGTTAAACTGCGTAACCAACTCCTCGTTGAGCACCTCCAATAAACGACTTTCAGCTTTTCTGTGCATCTTTGTCTGAAACATGACCTCGAATGGCGACGACTTCAACGTAGAATGCACATGCGAATTAATCGCCATCTGGACCTGTGGCACATGCTTATAACACTTCGTTGACTCCTGAGCTGAGAGCTTTGCGATGATACCCAAAATTGAACGGTTCACCCGCTCAATCTGTCCGTTGCCTCTTGCCACGCCGGTCGTTGTTATACACATGTTATACACATTGTTATACACATGTTCGACTTTGGATGTAAACGCTGCTCCTCTGTCGCTGACTTGGGAAAACCAAACACAAATGACCAGTCACTCATCCTCTTCACAACTTCTTCGTGTCCTGTTGACTTAGTTGGGAATAGCCATACAAACTTGGAGAACGCATCTACCACAGCAAAAATGTATTTGTATTGCTTGGCTGTCGCATCCATTGGTCCCAAATGATCAACGTGCAGCGTGTGTAGTGGTGTGTCACCCTTGTCAATGCAATGAAGATAGCCTTCTTGTTTGCCCAACTTTTGCTGAAAATTATACAACTGATAAAATTAGTAATCAACTTGTTTACTTTCCGTTCAAGGTGTGGAATCCAGTATTGCTGCTGAATTGAGTGCATTGTCTTCGCTGTGGAGAAATGACCAACTTCATGCGATCCTTGAATGATTTCCCTTTCCATCAGCCTTGGAAACACCAATACGTCATTGCCATTTACAAATTTGAAGAGAAGACCTCCTTTTAGTTTGTAGTCTTGATATGGCTGCTGCTTCAGGATCTCAGCTGTATCTTTGATGAAATCGTCATCCTGCTGTGCTTTCTTTATCCGAGCTGTTAACTCCGTCGTCTCGAACATGCAAGTCTGCGGAAAGCGACTGAGACAGTCCACATTCTGTCTCATTCTGTCCCCTGGGCGGTGT
This sequence comes from Drosophila miranda, assembly GCF_003369915.1. NCBI lineage: Eukaryota > Metazoa > Arthropoda > Insecta > Diptera > Drosophilidae > Drosophila > Drosophila miranda. Next base: position 48,442,885 of record NC_046674.1, read on the forward strand.
ACTGCTTTGAATGTAAAGTCCTCCATATACAGAATCCACTGGGAAACCTCTCTGGGTATATCTGCTTTCGTTGTTGTCTGCTTAAACGCCGCACAGTCGGGTGGAAATTGCCATCAAACTGCTGCAACAAAACTGCTCCGAACCCTTCTTTGGATGCATCCGTGTGGAGTTCCGGTGGCGCTTCTCGTGAGTATAAATGTAAAACAGGTGCGATTACAAGCAGATTCTTTAAGGTTTGTAGCGACTGTTGCTCTGCTTCGCCGATGTTGAAAACTGCTTCCTTCCTGAGTAGATTCGGGAGCGGCCGGGCAACTTGTGCATAGCCTGGGATGAACTTTCTGAAAAAGCCTGTGAGTCCCAGAAATGCTTGAACTGCTTTAATGTCTTTAGGCGTAGCAAACCGACTGACAGCTGCTGTCTTCTCTTTTCCGGGCCAGATTCTCCCGTCCTCAATGATATGTCCAAGAAAGCTAATGCGTGGCTGCATGAAGCTACATTTCTTCCATTTGATCTTTACGCCAAACTGTGCAGCTGTCTCCAGAACCAACTTCGTCTTTCTCATGCATACCTCGGGCGACGCGGCGTAAACAATTATGTCGTCCATATAAAGCTGCATAATGTAAGAGTTGATTAATTCTTGAAAAATATAGCTTACGAACCGAATGAATGCAGCTGGCGAGTTCTTTAATCCGAAGGCGCTTCATTAAACTCGAATAATCCCTCCTTTGTGACGAATGCCGTATACGACTTGCTTTGCTCTTCCATAGGCACGTGGAAAAATCCGTTTTCAAGGTCCATTATGGTAAACCACTTAGCCGACTGCAGCTTTTCCAAGACTTCCTCCATGATCGGGACTGGGAAGCAGTCCAGCAATACCATGCTGTTTAACTTCCTGTAGTCTACGCAAACTCTAAGTGTACCATCTTTTTTCTTCACGACGACAACTCTGCTTGCCACATTTGAAGACGACCTGCGCACGATTCCTTGCTCGATCCATTCTTCGACTTGCTTCTTTACGGCGTTGGCTTCGTCTGTTGCTAAACGACTCGGTGAGTGATGAAACGGCTTGATTACTCCGTCGGGAACTATCTTCAGATAGATTGGAGACTCCTTTGCAATTTCTGTAGGCATTTTGTAACTGCTTCTTATCATCTGTTCAACGTCTTTTCGATATTGCGGCGGAGCTACAAAGGATGACTCTTCAGTTACATACTCATCTGTTGACACAGGATCTACTTCAAGCTTCAAAAACGTGTATCCTTGCATATCAGCGACGAAACGGAACTTTTTAATGAAATCAATCTGGCTGCTAGGGACGACTAAAAGCTTATGTTTGGTCTGCAACTTATCCACGGTAACTTCTGCATTAAAGTATCCAACAGGCTTTGTTGATATCTGACCCAGACCGCGCAACATAGTTGTGCACTACAAAAGTTTAACGTTTTTCATGGTCTTCAACATACTTTCTTTGATAATGGTTACATCTGACCCTGTATCTACAAGACAGTCAACTACAATGCCGTCTATTTGAATTTGTTTCATACGACTGCGACCAGAAATGACGCGGACTTTATCAACTTCATCGGCTTTATAAGGACAGTTAGGCGAAATGTGACCATTCTGATTGCACTTAAAACACTTCGTTTCGGCTTTGCAGTCTGCGTTTATGTTCTCCTGATCCACAGTTATAGCAATATTCTTTTTTGCAGCTTAGCCCACTTTTCTGTTTGAAACTCGTTTTATGCTGTTCTTTATTGCCCTTCTTCTCCGATATGTTCAAACGATCATAGATATCGAACTCTTCTTTCAAGGCCCTGAAGGTCTTACAGCGATACATGGCATACTTATATTCGTTTCTTATGTCCAGACCGTTCACAATATGGCCTATAACAGCTGCGTCTTCAACATGGCCGTTTACTGCTATTTTTCTCATCTGCAGCAAGTACTCGTGCATCGACTCACTACTCTTCCTCTTTCTTTCATGCAGCAGCTGATGAATGTCCGCACTGTTATAGCTACATGTGAATTCATCCAATAATACGTTCTTCAGTTCCTCATTAGTGCACACGCATTCAGCTTCAAGGAAAAGCTTAGCTGCACCGGTCCTTTTTCCTCTGGCCTGCACATACTTTTGCTTTTCAGTAAGCTCATATGCGTCGGCATTTTTTTCGAAAATCTCGAACCATTTTTCTATGGGCACCGATTTTCCATCACAATCGCTCACAACTTTTGTAAAATTACCAGGAGCGATCTTCATTTCTCGTTGCTCATCGCAAAGCACTTTCAAACTTAGCAGCTTTATCATTTGATCAATCTTGTCATCAGTATTGTTTTCCGCATTTTCTAAATCTTCCATCTCGTTTGAACTCGGCAGCGATGTTCCTGGTACAGCTTCTTCCTTCTCTCTCTCTCTTTCCAGTGCAACGGCGGCGGCGTTTGCATCATTTTGCGGTTTTTTTCGACTGGTGTCTGTGTGCCCGACGAGTGCGTGTCTTTTCTGTTTAAAGGTGTGTATCACACACAACGTGTCTGTGTGTGTTTTTTGTGCTTATGTACGTACCGCGCACGGACAAGGCGACGCTGCGGCGCGACTTTGAATTTCACAACTTTTCAACCGAATTAAAAGACAGATTCTTTAATTAAACTACTGTTTGTGTGTCTACTGTTATGCTCACAGAATTTGGATTGTTCAACTTAATGTTTTATAGCCACCAATAACAACTTTAGAACTTTATGTAGCTACAAACAACAACTTCAACAACTTTTCAACTATCCTCTTCTTGCATCAGCTTCTACTTTCTTCTGTTTTTCTTTTTCACACACTCTGAGCTCTGTATTCGACGCGGACGAGCCCCCAAATGTAAGATTTATATTAAAGTATCATTTATTAATAATGTTTAGATCGAAAAAGAGTACAAAGTGTATTGTTTCAACGGTACAATTATTGAGTGTTTTCTCCCGACTTTTGAATCAACTTTTCGCTTCTGCTTCCAAAAACCGACTCCCATATCGATAACCCCTTATCGGTTAGGTCTTTTAAACATCGGTTAAGTCTGGTTATATCGGTTAGGTCTTATCGATGGTATCTTAAGTTCAAATGTTAATTTAGATGGGATAGTGTTAACTGCTTGATACACTGTCCTTTACATGTATTCTATGATGCTATACTCATCTAAATTACTCTTAGCCAGACTCTTCATTTGATAAAAATATTCTACCAAACATTCATTCGGCTTCTTCCTATTCTCAAGTGGCTTTTGTACTTGCTTTGTCGACAATTCCACTGTAAAATCCTCCTCTAAAGCTTCTTTAAGTGTATCCCAATTAGTAAGACCGTCTTGACTTTTTACAAACAACTTCGCAGCTCCTTTCAGCAATTGCCTACCATATACGAACTTTTGCAGCGCGTTCCACTGTACTGTTTCTGCTGTGCTCTCAAAATCTGTAAGCCAATCGTTAACATTTTTAAACTCAACTAAAGAATCACGAATATCTTTTATTTTAAGCGCCATTGTACTTGGAGCTTCTAACTGTTCACTCTGGATTTTCAAACTGAAATCTGTTGTATCCTCATACATTGACTCTTCATTAACCTCCGACTCAAAATATTTATTTATTTATTTATTAAATTAACAATTATCTGTTAATAATGGTACTTAATTACAAAATGAGGAAAAAATAGAAATTAAAAGTTAGTTAAATTTAGGTGATTATAAATATTGCATGCTATTAGTTTAAGGGGTAGTTCAGGGGATAAGGTATGACAGAGGGAGTTATAAGTATGGCATATAAACCCTAAAAGGTTCATGTTCGGCATAAATAGACATACATATGGGTAAACGGAAAGGCCTAAAAGTACGGGTAGGTCTAGATGGGACGGCCAAGTCAATCTGACCCAAGAGAGTTTGGGAGTCAACAATCCCGAGAAGGAGCTTGTGCACGAACATTACGCCATTGCATATCCTGCGATGGTGCAACGACGGAAGGTCAATAAGATTTAGCCTAGACCGGTAGGGTGGCAAGATTCTACCCGAGTCCCAGGTAAAGTTACGAAGGGCATAAATTAAAAATTGCTTTTGCACGGATTCAATAACAACCTGCTGCTCTTTATACTGCGGGCTCCACACACGAGAACAATACTCCAATATAGGACCTACTAACGAGATAAACAGTTGTTGCGTAACGTACGGGTCGTCAAACTCCTTGGACCAACGCTTGATGAACGCTAAAACACCCTTAGCTTTATTTACAGTTGCAGCTATATGGCTGTTAAAACACATCTTATGATCAAAAGGGACTCCGAGGTCATTCGAACTCGAAATTCGCTCGAGGACATGATTTCCTAGAACGTATGCAAGAAAATGTGGAGCGCGACGGAGCGCTCACCGCAGCATTAAACATAGATCATAAGGCTTAGTTAGTTACGTTTTCACCCCCTTTTCAACCGGCCGACCTACCGCGCGAACCCCCAAACAAATACACACACATATCCATCAGCCTTTCTTTCTTGCGACGGCTACTAGGAGTTTCACTGGACCATCAATCTCGTCGTTGGAAAACTGAGACTCGATCCACCCCCCTACAAACATTGGTCCTTCGAGCCAGATCTTCGCCTGAAGAAGAGGAGAAGTCCACCCCAGCGGCAAATATCATTCTGTTGGGCACCCAGCCTGTTTGCGTGGGTGCCTATTAGCCAATGTCGTGTGAGGGAACGTATGACTACGCTGCACCTTTCCCTGCCCAGCTTGCAGAGCTCTGAGGTGTGCTTCTTATCTATGGTCGGCCATGTTTGCCTAGTTGTGCGACAATGTAGCCCTATTTTCCACTTTTCATCTGTCAGTCGCTTGTATTGCTCCTTTATGATGAACTTACAGGTGGCCATAGGCATACAAATATCCTCCTTATCTTGGTGAAGGGGGGTCGTAGTACCAGATCTGGCCAGCTCGTCCGCTATGCAGTTGCCCTCGTTGTCCCGGTGGCCCGGGACCCAAATAAGGCTGATAGCAAGTTGCTGAGCCATCTCATAAAGAGATTTGCGGCAGTTCGCCATAGTAGCCGAGCTCGAGGAGATCGCGTTAAGTGATCTGATCACAGCTTGGCTATCGCTGTAGAAGTTGAGATGTACAGTACAGAGCCTCCCTGATTGCTGTAACTTCCGCTTGAAAGACGCTACAGTGATCCGGAAGCCTGAAAGAGTGCTTTTGTTTAGCTGTTCAGAGTATGCCTTGACTGGGTGGACGATCCCATCGATGATTTTACCCTCCTGCGTATGGGCAATTGATCAATGAGCATCACCAAGTGACGGTCCACCCCCAGGTCAGTCAGGGCTTCTGTAAAAGCGCCCGGTATGACGTTGTTGAAGCCTCCCTTGATATCGAGAAAGGCTATAAATGAGTACTCTTTGAGATGCAGAGATTTTTCTAGACTCGAGATTACTTCATGAAGTGCCGTTTCCGTGGATTTTCCTTTCCGGTAGGCATGCTGCGCACTTGAGTAGTGCTGAGGACCTATGGTTGTCCGTAGTTGTATCCCCCCGATAAGTCTCTCATAGGTTTTGAGTAGGAGAGACGATAAACTGAGTGGTTTAAAGTCTTTCGGGGTGGAGTTTACCTGCTTTAGGGATGAAGACTATCCTAGCATTAAGCCATTCTTGTGGTATTGTACATACCGCCAGTATCTTCCTGAAGATACTGTTTAGCCAGTTGATGGCCGTATCCCCAGCCTTTTGAAGTTGAGCCGGGGTTACCTGGTCCGGGCCTGGCGATTTAAACGGGTTGAAGCGGTTTACTGCCCAACTTATGTTCTGTTTTGTAAGGATATGGTCCATCGATTCTACCGATCCCTCTCCTGGGAGGTATGTCGGGTCCGTGGTTGTACATCCGGGGAAATGCGTGTCGAGCAGAATGTGTAGGGACTCCTCACAGGAGTTGGTCCACGTTCCATCATTCGTTTTGAGGTAACCTACCGAGGGGTAGTTTTTGAGAGAACTTTCCGGATTCTTGCGGCCTCCGACGTTTCCTCGATTTCGGAGCAAAATTTTTGGCAGGAGGCTCTTTTAGCCTTCCTCGTTTCCTTTTTGTATATTGCTAGACTGGTTTTATAGTCTGCCCAGTGAGTATTCTCATTAGCTCTTGTGCCTCTATTGAAGAGAGTCCTACAAGTCCTACGATGGATGTCTAGTTGTTTGGACCACCAGGGGGGTTTCTTTTTCCCCCTTGGTCTGTTAGAAGGGCATGCTGCGTTGAACGCTTTATTGCACGCCTCCGTGAACCTGTTTACAAGACGGTTTAGGTTGTCTTTCGTGTTCGGGCATTTAGGGGCGTTAGGAGGAAGTAGTTTTTCCAGGGTTGTGCTTTATTTTTCCCAGTTGGCTTTTCTGGGGTTGATATAGTTTGTGGGTTTAGGGCTCTCGAGGGATAATATCGTCTCGATGTACCTGTGATCCGAGAAGGAATGGTCTTCTAGGACTTTCCAACTCTTGACTGTGTCTAACAATTTGTTTGACATTAGCGTGAGGTCAATAACCTCCTGCCGATTTTTGATTATAAACGTGGGGTCGTTGCCCCGATTGCAAATTAATAAATTTGAGTTCAGAATGAAGCTGAACAGTGACTCACCCTTTACATTCGTGTCCGTGCTCCCCCATTGGGTGTGGTGGGCGTTGGCATCGCAACCTATTAGTAGGTCTTTGTCCGTCCTTTCGCTGTCGCTGGCTATTTTGCGAACAAGGTCGTTGGGAGGATCAGCCTGAGATGAATCCCGTTGATCTCTAGACTTGCCGCCTTGTTATCGCCATCGCTATAATTGTGGAGCAGAAAGATATTTAGGTGCGGGTTTTACCTTCATTTTGGGATACAATGGTCTTGTATTCCATCGTCCCTAATCCACAGACCTTGTTTCCTACCACTTAAGGCTCCTGGATCAGGACTACGTCGGCTCCGCTCGCGTCTAAGCGGAGTATGAGGGCAGCCGATACTGCTTTACAGTGGTGGAGATTTATCTGAAGAATCCTTAGGACCATCTTCAAGGTCTGCGTCCGAGTCGTCTGAGACCCTCTCTCGGCACATAGATTCAAAATCGAGCAACAGCTCCGTTTCCGAAGAGACGCCTTCCTGGTCTGGCTCCAGCTCGTCGTCAGGCGCTTCGATCTCCGCAGCGACGTCCAGCACGTCTGTGTTGACGACAGGAAGCGCCGCGGCCGTCGCGTCCGATTTATACACCTTGATGGTGACCGAGCTGAAGACGAAGTTTAGCTCGCCTTTTGCTGCCCCTATCGGGGCCAGCGACTCTTTGTTAAGGACGAGCACTGCCTTGTTGGTTGGCCCTTGTGTCGTCGCAACCTTGGCTACCTTCCAATCCGAAGTCGGTAGGCCTGGGTTGCACCTCTGCAACATCTTGAGGATGCGCTCTGGCTCTTTGAAGGTAGCCGCCACCCAAATTCTGGCCCTCGGTCTGCTGGGCACCTCGCTCCAGTCGACTGCGACTAGTTTCGCCCCAGCAAAGACTTCGCCGACCTGCGCCACCGCCGCTTTCTACAGCTTCACGGAGCGCTCGTCTTCGCAGATAATTATCTTGACGTTTCCCTGAAACCACCCCATATCCTTGCAGACTGGCGGTGGTCCTGGGTCTTTGTCGAGGAGGTCGAAGCAGCGGTCGGCCAATGCCGCTTCCACCCACTTTCACTGACTCCTTGAGATCCTTCCCTCTGCGCTGCCTTTGTCGAGGTCGCCAATAAGCGTCCTCTCCTTGGCAATCTGCGCAAAAGAGTCATTGGGCGCTGCCTCTTGCGAGCGCTGCCTCTTAGCTTGGGGAGCCACCATTTTCTGTTCTAAGGTGAACACCGGGACCACAGCTGAAGCTCATTCCACCTTCTTCAGCCAGTCGGCTGATGGGCTGGCTTCGCTGCTGGCGTGTTTCCGACGGAGTATGTGCCCTGCACTCCTCTTTTCGGCATAGGTGTAGCGTTTGGCTTTGGCTTTAAGCGCCATTGTACTTGGAGCTTCTAACTGTTCACTCTGGATTTTCAAACTGAAATCTGTTGTATCCTCATACATTGACTCTTCATTAACCTCCGACTCAAAATATTTATTTATTTATTTATTAAATTAACAATTATCTGTTAATAATGGTACTTAATTACAAAATGAGGAAAAAATAGAAATTAAAAGTTAGTTAAATTTAGGTGATTATAAATATTGCATGCTATTAGTTTAAGGGGTAGTTCAGGGGATAAGGTATGACAGAGGGAGTTATAAGTATGGCATATAAACCCTAAAAGGTTCATGTTCGGCATAAATAGACATACATATGGGTAAACGGAAAGGCCTAAAAGTACGGGTAGGTCTAGATGGGACGGCCAAGTCAATCTGACCCAAGAGAGTTTGGGAGTCAACAATCCCGAGAAGGAGCTTGTGCACGAACATTACGCCATTGCATATCCTGCGATGGTGCAACGACGGAAGGTCAATAAGATTTAGCCTAGACCGGTAGGGTGGCAAGATTCTACCCGAGTCCCAGGTAAAGTTACGAAGGGCATAAATTAAAAATTGCTTTTGCACGGATTCAATAACAACCTGCTGCTCTTTATACTGCGGGCTCCACACACGAGAACAATACTCCAATATAGGACCTACTAACGAGATAAACAGTTGTTGCGTAACGTACGGGTCGTCAAACTCCTTGGACCAACGCTTGATGAACGCTAAAACACCCTTAGCTTTATTTACAGTTGCAGCTATATGGCTGTTAAAACACATCTTATGATCAAAAGGGACTCCGAGGTCATTCGAACTCGAAATTCGCTCGAGGACATGATTTCCTAGAACGTATGCAAGAAAATGTGGAGCGCGACGGAGCGCTCACCGCAGCATTAAACATAGATCATAAGGCTTAGTTAGTTACGTTTTCACCCCCTTTTCAACCGGCCGACCTACCGCGCGAACCCCCAAACAAATACACACACATATCCATCAGCCTTTCTTTCTTGCGACGGCTACTAGGAGTTTCACTGGACCATCAATCTCGTCGTTGGAAAACTGAGACTCGATCCACCCCCCTACAAACATTGGTCCTTCGAGCCAGATCTTCGCCTGAAGAAGAGGAGAAGTCCACCCCAGCGGCAAATATCATTCTGTTGGGCACCCAGCCTGTTTGCGTGGGTGCCTATTAGCCAATGTCGTGTGAGGGAACGTATGACTACGCTGCACCTTTCCCTGCCCAGCTTGCAGAGCTCTGAGGTGTGCTTCTTATCTATGGTCGGCCATGTTTGCCTAGTTGTGCGACAATGTAGCCCTATTTTCCACTTTTCATCTGTCAGTCGCTTGTATTGCTCCTTTATGATGAACTTACAGGTGGCCATAGGCATACAAATATCCTCCTTATCTTGGTGAAGGGGGGTCGTAGTACCAGATCTGGCCAGCTCGTCCGCTATGCAGTTGCCCTCGTTGTCCCGGTGGCCCGGGACCCAAATAAGGCTGATAGCAAGTTGCTGAGCCATCTCATAAAGAGATTTGCGGCAGTTCGCCATAGTAGCCGAGCTCGAGGAGATCGCGTTAAGTGATCTGATCACAGCTTGGCTATCGCTGTAGAAGTTGAGATGTACAGTACAGAGCCTCCCTGATTGCTGTAACTTCCGCTTGAAAGACGCTACAGTGATCCGGAAGCCTGAAAGAGTGCTTTTGTTTAGCTGTTCAGAGTATGCCTTGACTGGGTGGACGATCCCATCGATGATTTTACCCTCCTGCGTATGGGCAATTGATCAATGAGCATCACCAAGTGACGGTCCACCCCCAGGTCAGTCAGGGCTTCTGTAAAAGCGCCCGGTATGACGTTGTTGAAGCCTCCCTTGATATCGAGAAAGGCTATAAATGAGTACTCTTTGAGATGCAGAGATTTTTCTAGACTCGAGATTACTTCATGAAGTGCCGTTTCCGTGGATTTTCCTTTCCGGTAGGCATGCTGCGCACTTGAGTAGTGCTGAGGACCTATGGTTGTCCGTAGTTGTATCCCCCCGATAAGTCTCTCATAGGTTTTGAGTAGGAGAGACGATAAACTGAGTGGTTTAAAGTCTTTCGGGGTGGAGTTTACCTGCTTTAGGGATGAAGACTATCCTAGCATTAAGCCATTCTTGTGGTATTGTACATACCGCCAGTATCTTCCTGAAGATACTGTTTAGCCAGTTGATGGCCGTATCCCCAGCCTTTTGAAGTTGAGCCGGGGTTACCTGGTCCGGGCCTGGCGATTTAAACGGGTTGAAGCGGTTTACTGCCCAACTTATGTTCTGTTTTGTAAGGATATGGTCCATCGATTCTACCGATCCCTCTCCTGGGAGGTATGTCGGGTCCGTGGTTGTACATCCGGGGAAATGCGTGTCGAGCAGAATGTGTAGGGACTCCTCACAGGAGTTGGTCCACGTTCCATCATTCGTTTTGAGGTAACCTACCGAGGGGGTAGTTTTTGAGAGAACTTTCCGGATTCTTGCGGCCTCCGACGTTTCCTCGATTTCGGAGCAAAATTTTTGGCAGGAGGCTCTTTTAGCCTTCCTCGTTTCCTTTTTGTATATTGCTAGACTGGTTTTATAGTCTGCCCAGTGAGTATTCTCATTAGCTCTTGTGCCTCTATTGAAGAGAGTCCTACAAGTCCTACGATGGATGTCTAGTTGTTTGGACCACCAGGGGGGTTTCTTTTTCCCCCTTGGTCTGTTAGAAGGGCATGCTGCGTTGAACGCTTTATTGCACGCCTCCGTGAACCTGTTTACAAGACGGTTTAGGTTGTCTTTCGTGTTCGGGCATTTAGGGGCGTTAGGAGGAAGTAGTTTTTCCAGGGTTGTGCTTTATTTTTCCCAGTTGGCTTTTCTGGGGTTGATATAGTTTGTGGGTTTAGGGCTCTCGAGGGATAATATCGTCTCGATGTACCTGTGATCCGAGAAGGAATGGTCTTCTAGGACTTTCCAACTCTTGACTGTGTCTAACAATTTGTTTGACATTAGCGTGAGGTCAATAACCTCCTGCCGATTTTTGATTATAAACGTGGGGTCGTTGCCCCGATTGCAAATTAATAAATTTGAGTTCAGAATGAAGCTGAACAGTGACTCACCCTTTACATTCGTGTCCGTGCTCCCCCATTGGGTGTGGTGGGCGTTGGCATCGCAACCTATTAGTAGGTCTTTGTCCGTCCTTTCGCTGTCGCTGGCTATTTTGCGAACAAGGTCGTTGGGAGGATCAGCCTGAGATGAATCCCGTTGATCTCTAGACTTGCCGCCTTGTTATCGCCATCGCTATAATTGTGGAGCAGAAAGATATTTAGGTGCGGGTTTTACCTTCATTTTGGGATACAATGGTCTTGTATTCCATCGTCCCTAATCCACAGACCTTGTTTCCTACCACTTAAGGCTCCTGGATCAGGACTACGTCGGCTCCGCTCGCGTCTAAGCGGAGTATGAGGGCAGCCGATACTGCTTTACAGTGGTGGAGATTTATCTGAAGAATCCTTAGGACCATCTTCAAGGTCTGCGTCCGAGTCGTCTGAGACCCTCTCTCGGCACATAGATTCAAAATCGAGCAACAGCTCCGTTTCCGAAGAGACGCCTTCCTGGTCTGGCTCCAGCTCGTCGTCAGGCGCTTCGATCTCCGCAGCGACGTCCAGCACGTCTGTGTTGACGACAGGAAGCGCCGCGGCCGTCGCGTCCGATTTATACACCTTGATGGTGACCGAGCTGAAGACGAAGTTTAGCTCGCCTTTTGCTGCCCCTATCGGGGCCAGCGACTCTTTGTTAAGGACGAGCACTGCCTTGTTGGTTGGCCCTTGTGTCGTCGCAACCTTGGCTACCTTCCAATCCGAAGTCGGTAGGCCTGGGTTGCACCTCTGCAACATCTTGAGGATGCGCTCTGGCTCTTTGAAGGTAGCCGCCACCCAAATTCTGGCCCTCGGTCTGCTGGGCACCTCGCTCCAGTCGACTGCGACTAGTTTCGCCCCAGCAAAGACTTCGCCGACCTGCGCCACCGCCGCTTTCTACAGCTTCACGGAGCGCTCGTCTTCGCAGATAATTATCTTGACGTTTCCCTGAAACCACCCCATATCCTTGCAGACTGGCGGTGGTCCTGGGTCTTTGTCGAGGAGGTCGAAGCAGCGGTCGGCCAATGCCGCTTCCACCCACTTTCACTGACTCCTTGAGATCCTTCCCTCTGCGCTGCCTTTGTCGAGGTCGCCAATAAGCGTCCTCTCCTTGGCAATCTGCGCAAAAGAGTCATTGGGCGCTGCCTCTTGCGAGCGCTGCCTCTTAGCTTGGGGAGCCACCATTTTCTGTTCTAAGGTGAACACCGGGACCACAGCTGAAGCTCATTCCACCTTCTTCAGCCAGTCGGCTGATGGGCTGGCTTCGCTGCTGGCGTGTTTCCGACGGAGTATGTGCCCTGCACTCCTCTTTTCGGCATAGGTGTAGCGTTTGGCTTAGGCGCTTGTCGACGGCAAGTCAACCCCCTCCGCTTTACCAGAAGGTCGGGGAGCCGCAGTATTGCTTAGCTTCCTTTCCAAGGTGTCAGCTTTGGGAGTTATCTTGCTACCCACTCCAGATTCAGGATGGGACCCTTCGGGTCTGTTTGCTGATTGCTGATTGCTGCTGTTTTTTCCATAATCATCCCACGAGATGCAGAGAAGGGGAACGGTCAGCCCGGGCAGAGATCCACGTTGCCCAGTAAGGCATCATTAGAACAGGCGGCTGCCAGGTCCCTGAGCCCTCCGTTAGCGATTGGGCTAGTTTTTATACCGGGCCCCCAGCCAGGCTGACTCTCGGCACGGGTCGAGTAACACACTTAGTCCGGCCCGGACTGAGGTGGGTGTGGGGGCTGGGATACCTACCCACAGGTATCGTGTACGGATGGGAGTTTTTGAGCTACTTATTAAGGCGGCACACAAGCGCATCGCCAGTGTTGCTACCTAGCTAACACCCACTGGCTGTCCGGGACTGCTTATTTCAGTACTCTCCCGTGAGGGAAGCCCGCTTATTCGCAGCTGACCTACCGAGGTAGGCCGTTCGCTATCCGCAACCCGCGACCCATCCGGTGGCCTCAGCTAGGCCCCCTTTGAGCCACCTCACAAGCTCATCAGACCAGACAAGAGACGATAAAAACAATGTGAAACTGTAAGAGAGGCAGTGGAACAGATGAAAAAGAGGCACACAGAGAGTGCATAAAAGAGTGTTGAAACTTCGAATTATTGTAGACAGATACAGAGAAGCAAGGAGTAACAACAACAGAGGAAAAACCAGAGAGTGGCATTCCCATATACAGGCGACGGCGTTATCCATCAGACGTGTCTATGGGTGCAAAACGCGTCGAGAGGGCCCAGTGAGAGCAGAGCCCAACAGAATCCAGAGAGCAGGCTTCACACACAAGGACGAAGGCATCAGCCAGCAGATAGGTATATAGCGTGACAAGACGATCGAGAACAGAGAAAAATTAGAAAATCAAAGTCCAGAGAGCGGCAGCCACATACACAGGCGACGCCGTTATCCATCAGACTTGTGTATGGGTGCAGAGCAATAGAAACGACCTAAGCAACAATTAGCGTAATAACGACAGATGTCAAAGAGAGACAGCGGAGAAGAGAGAGTAACAAAGATAAAGTATAAGAGATTTAATGAGTGAGATAAAACATTTTATGCGTAAATATTAATCAAAATCCTTAAACAATATTTTAACTTTATATCATATCAATTACAATACTAATGTTGCAGCACGAGAAAAGTTAAAAAAGTTAAAGTTCAAAATTAAGGGGAACAAAGAAGAGTTAACATCTTTGTTGCAGCTTGATATCTCCCTCGCAACACGATTTTTTCAGATATCGTTCAACATCGACTAACCTTCTTGAGTTTTCTAACCTAATCCACCGTGGTTTTCAAATTGGTTTGCAGACGGATGTAGTTTTTACGGACTTCAGCAAGGCATTCGATTCTGTGAACCATGCTCTGCTTATTCACAAGCTCTCTTTATTAGGGTTCCCAACGCATCTTCTAGATTGGTATTTTCCCATCTCTCTAATCGTACTCAAAGTGTTTTGTTTTCTAATGTGTTGTCGAATATTGTTAATGTTACTTCAGGTGTACCACAGGGAAGTCATCTGGGCCCGCTTCTGTTTATTTTATTTCTGAATGACCTTCCTCAAGTTATAACATACTCTACTACACTACTGTATGCTGATGATGTTAAAATCTGTCTGTCTTACTCTGATTGGTATTTGCACACACGCCTTCAACTGGATCTAAGTGACCTACTATTGTAGTGTTCAACTAATCTTCTTTTTCTGAACCTTTCCAAATGCAAACTTATGACATTTTACCGTCGCGCTCCACATTTTCTTTCATACGTTATAGGAAATCATGTCCTCGAGCGAATTTCGAGTTCGAATGACCTCGGAGTCCTTTTTGATCATAAGATGTGTTTTAACAGCCGTATAGCTGCAAGTGTAAATAAAGCTAAGGGTGTTTTAGCGTTCATCAAGCGTTGGTCCAAGGAGTTTGACGACCCGTACGTTACGCAACAACTGTTTATCTCGTTAGTAGGTCCTATATTGGAGTATTGTTCTCGTGTGTGGAGCCCGCAGTATAAAGAGCAGCAGGTTGTTATTGAATCCGTGCAAAAGCAATTTTTAATTTATGCCCTTCGTAACTTTACCTGGGACTCGGGTAGAATCTTGCCACCCTACCGGTCTAGGCTAAATCTTATTGACCTTCCGTCGTTGCACCATCGCAGGATATGCAATGGCGTAATGTTCGTGCACAAGCTCCTTCTCGGGATTGTTGACTCCCAAACTCTCTTGGGTCAGATTGACTTGGCCGTCCCATCTAGACCTACCCGTACTTTTAGGCCTTTCCGTTTACCCATATGTATGTCTATTTATGCCGAACATGAACCTTTTAGGGTTTATATGCCATACTTATAACTCCCTCTGTCATACCTTATCCCCTGAACTACCCCTTAAACTAATAGCATGCAATATTTATAATCACCTAAATTTAACTAACTTTTAATTTCTATTTTTTCCTCATTTTGTAATTAAGTACCATTATTAACAGATAATTGTTAATTTAATAAATAAATAAATAAATATTTTGAGTCGGAGGTTAATGAAGAGTCAATGTATGAGGATACAACAGATTTCAGTTTGAAAATCCAGAGTGAACAGTTAGAAGCTCCAAGTACAATGACGCTTAAAATAAAAGATATTCGTGATTCTTTAGTTGAGTTTAAAAATGTTAACGATTGGCTTACAGATTTTGAGAGCACAGCAGAAACAGTAAAGTGGAACGCGCTGCAAAAGTTCGTATATGGTAGGCAATTGCTGAAAGGAGCTGCGAAGTTGTTTGTAAAAAGTCAAGACGGTCTTACTAATTGGGATACACTTAAAGAAGCTTTAGAGGAGGATTTTACAGAGGAATTGTCGACAAAGCAAGTACAAAAGCCACTTGAGAATAGGAAGAAGCCGAATGAATGTTTGGTAGAATATTTTTATCAAATGAAGAGTCTGGCTAAGAGTAATTTAGATGAGTATAGCATCATAGAATACATGTAAAGGACAGTGTATCAAGCAGTTAACACTATCCCATCTAAATTAACATTTGAACTTAAGATACCATCGATAAGACCTAACCGATATAACAAGACTTAACCGATGTTTAAAAGACCTAACCGATAAAGGGTAGCAAGATAACTCCCAAAGCTGACACCTTGGAAAGGAAGCTAAGCAATACTGCGGCTCCCCGACCTTCTGGTAAAGCGGAGGGGGTTGACTTGCCGTCGACAAGCGCCTAAGCCAAACGCTACACCTATGCCGAAAAGAGGAGTGCAGGGCACATACTCCGTCGGCAACACGCCAGCAGCGAAGCCAGCCCATCAGCCGACTGGCTGAAGAAGGTGGAATGAGCTTCAGCTGTGGTCCCGGTGTTCACCTTAGAACAGAAAATGGTGGCTCCCCAAGCTAAGAGGCAGCGCTCGCAAGAGGCAGCGCCCAATGACTCTTTTGCGCAGATTGCCAAGGAGAGGACGCTTATTGGCGACCTCGACAAAGGCAGCGCAGAGGGAAGGATCTCAAGGAGTCAGTGAAAGTGGGTGGAAGCGGCATTGGCCGACCGCTGCTTCGACCTCCTCGACAAAGACCCAGGACCACCGCCAGTCTGCAAGGATATGGGGTGGTTTCAGGGAAACGTCAAGATAATTATCTGCGAAGACGAGCGCTCCGTGAAGCTGTAGAAAGCGGCGGTGGCGCAGGTCGGCGAAGTCTTTGCTGGGGCGAAACTAGTCGCAGTCGACTGGAGCGAGGTGCCCAGCAGACCGAGGGCCAGAATTTGGGTGGCGGCTACCTTCAAAGAGCCAGAGCGCATCCTCAAGATGTTGCAGAGGTGCAACCCAGGCCTACCGACTTCGGATTGGAAGGTAGCCAAGGTTGCGACGACACAAGGGCCGACCAACAAGGCAGTGCTCGTCCTTAACAAAGAGTCGCTGGCCCCGATAGGGGCAGCAAAAGGCGAGCTAAACTTCGTCTTCAGCTCGGTCACCATCAAGGTGTATAAATCGGACGCGACGGCCGCGGCGCTTCCTGTCGTCAACACAGACGTGCAGGACGTCGCTGCGGAGATCGAAGCGCCTGACGACGAGCTGGAGCCAGACCAGGAAGGCGTCTCTTCGGAAACGGAGCTGTTGCTCGATTTTGAATCTATGTGCCGAGAGAGGGTCTCAGACGACTCGGACGCAGACCTTGAAGATGGTCCTAAGGATTCTTCAGATAAATCTCCACCACTGTAAAGCAGTATCGGCTGCCCTCATACTCCGCTTAGACGCGAGCGGAGCCGACGTAGTCCTGATCCAGGAGCCTTAAGTGGTAGGAAACAAGGTCTGTGGATTAGGGACGATGGAATACAAGACCATTGTATCCCAAAATGAAGGTAAAACCCGCACCTAAATATCTTTCTGCTCCACAATTATAGCGATGGCGATAACAAGGCGGCAAGTCTAGAGATCAACGGGATTCATCTCAGGCTGATCCTCCCAACGACCTTGTTCGCAAAATAGCCAGCGACAGCGAAAGGACGGACAAAGACCTACTAATAGGTTGCGATGCCAACGCCCACCACACCCAATGGGGGAGCACGGACACGAATGTAAAGGGTGAGTCACTGTTCAGCTTCATTCTGAACTCAAATTTATTAATTTGCAATCGGGGCAACGACCCCACGTTTATAATCAAAAATCGGCAGGAGGTTATTGACCTCACGCTAATGTCAAACAAATTGTTAGACACAATCAAGAGTTGGAAAGTCCTAGAAGACCATTCCTTCTCGGATCACAGGTACATCGAGACGATATTATCCCTCAAGAG
The DNA here is from genome assembly GCF_003369915.1 of Drosophila miranda. Classification (NCBI taxonomy): domain Eukaryota; kingdom Metazoa; phylum Arthropoda; class Insecta; order Diptera; family Drosophilidae; genus Drosophila; species Drosophila miranda. Next base: position 48,460,255 of record NC_046674.1, read on the forward strand.
CCCTAAACCCACAAACTATATCAACCCCAGAAAAGCCAACTGGGAAAAATAAAGCACAACCCTGGAAAAACTACTCCCTCCTAACGCCCCTAAATGCCCGAACACGAAAGACAACCTAAACCGTCTTGTAAACAGGTTCACGGAGGCGTGCAATAAAGCGTTCAACGCAGCATGCCCTTCTAACAGACCAAGGGGGAAAAAGAAACCCCCCTGGTGGTCCAAACAACTAGACATCCATCGTAGGACTTGTAGGACTCTCTTCAATAGAGGCACAAGAGCTAATGAGAATACTCACTGGGCAGACTATAAAACCAGTCTAGCAATATACAAAAAGGAAACGAGGAAGGCTAAAAGAGCCTCCTGCCAAAAATTTTGCTCCGAAATCGAGGAAACGTCGGAGGCCGCAAGAATCCGGAAAGTTCTCTCAAAAACTACCCCCTCGGTAGGTTACCTCAAAACGAATGATGGAACGTGGACCAACTCCTGTGAGGAGTCCCTACACATTCTGCTCGACACGCATTTCCCCGGATGTACAACCACGGACCCGACATACCTCCCAGGAGAGGGATCGGTAGAATCGATGGACCATATCCTTACAAAACAGAACATAAGTTGGGCAGTAAACCGCTTCAACCCGTTTAAATCGCCAGGCCCGGACCAGGTAACCCCGGCTCAACTTCAAAAGGCTGGGGATACGGCCATCAACTGGCTAAACAGTATCTTCAGGAAGATACTGGCGGTATGTACAATACCACAAGAATGGCTTAAGGCTAGGATAGTCTTCATCCCTAAAGCAGGTAAACTCAACCCCGAAAGACTTTAAACCACTCAGTTTATCGTCTCTCCTACTCAAAACCTATGAGAGACTTATCGGGGGGATACAACTACGGACAACCATAGGTCCTCAGCACTACTCAAGTGCGCAGCATGCCTACCGGAAAGGAAAATCCACGGAAACGGCATTTCATGAAGTAATCTCGAGTCTAGAAAAATCTCTGCATCTCAAAGAGTACTCATTTATAGCCTTTCTCGATATCAAGGGAGGCTTCAACAACGTCATACCGGGCGCTTTTACAGAAGCCCTGACTGACCTGGGGGTGGACGGTCACTTGGTGATGCTCATTAATTGATCAATGCCCATACGCAGGACGGTAAAATCATCGATGGGATCGTCCACCCAGTCAAGGCATACTCTGAACAGCTAAACAAAAGCACTCTTTCAGGCTTCCGGATCACTGTAGCGTCTTTCAAGCGGAAGTTACAGCAATCAGGGAGGCTCTGTACTGTACATCTCAACTTCTACAGCGATAGCCAAGCTGTGATCAGATCACTTAACGCGATCTCCTCGAGCTCGGCTACTATGGCGAACTGCCGCAAATCTCTTTATGAGATGGCTCAGCAACTTGCTATCAGCCTTATTTGGGTCCCGGGCCACCGGGACAACGAGGGCAACTGCATAGCGGACGAGCTGGCCAGATCTGGTACTACGACCCCCCTTCACCAAGATAAGGAGGATATTTGTATGCCTATGGCCACCTGTAAGTTCATCATAAAGGAGCAATACAAGCGACTGACAGACGAAAAGTGGAAAATAGGGCTACATTGTCGCACAACTAGGCAAACATGGCCGACCATAGATAAGAAGCACACCTCAGAGCTCTGCAAGCTGGGCAGGGAAAGGTGCAGCGTAGTCATAAGTTCCCTCACACGACATTGGCTAATAGGCACCCACGCAAACAGGCTGGGTGCCCAACAGAATGATATTTGCCGCTGGGGTGGACTTCTCCTCTTCTTCAGGCGAAGATCTGGCTCGAAGGACCAATGTTTGTAGGGGGGTGGATCGAGTCTCAGTTTTCCAACGACGAGATTGATGGTCCAGTGAAACTCCTAGTAGCCGTCGCAAGAAAGAAAGGCTGATGGATATGTGTGTGTATTTGTTTGGGGGTTCGCGCGGTAGGTCGGCCGGTTGAAAAGGGGGTGAAAACGTAACTAACTAAGCCTTATGATCTATGTTTAATGCTGCGGTGAGCGCCGTGTGGATCGTAGACTGTGGATAGTAGACCTTCCGAGCGCACGGAGTTGGTACAGTGTACGGCAATTATTTGCTGCTGCCTTAACAGACGCTGACCCACTGCCTAGCATCGAGGGGATTTTGTCGCGTTTCGATCAGACGATATACATCTCAAGCGTCGATTAAAAATTCGCTTTTTGGCAAGTCGAGCTGGACGAGCCGAGTCGATCATATACTGCGTTCACGGTGCCAGGACAACCTCGGTACCAGTTCCGAATGATGCCCTTAGACAAGTCGACAAGATCATTCCGTTAGAGATGCGTTGAAACATCTATGCGTATCTCGACGACTTGTTGATTATAGCCGAGGACTTCGAAACGCGCGTGAAAATTCTGTGACAGGTGGCCGAGCGTCTACAAGAAGCAAATCTAATGATAGGACTGAGTAAATCAAATTTTTGTTATAAAAACATTAAATACCTGGGATTTATAGTGGGAGGGGGAGTTTTGAAAATGGATCCAGATCGTGTGTCGGCCATCTTACGCATTCCAGAACCGCGATTATATCCAACTGCGCACCGTGTGCAAGGAGTCAAAAGCGCAGTTATCAGATGCATCTCGGGATGGAGCAAGAGGTTGTCACCGAGCGCCCGTTCCGAAAACTGTACATTGATTTCTTGGACAAATATCCGAGATCAAAGAACGGGCTATCTATACGTGGATATCTATAGTAGTCGACCAGTTCATAAAGACAATGACCATGACCACAGAAAAGAAAGTTGTGAGATTCCTCGTCCATGAGGTTTGACAATGGGGCTTAGTTCGTCTCGAAAACTTTTAGGGAGATGACCGAAGCATTCGGAGTCACTGATATGAGGACGCAGAGAATTCTCCGCAGAGTATCGCAGCCGAACGCGTGAATCGCACAGTCCTCAACGCGATTCGGGCGTAGAACTGGCCATAAGGAGCTCGGTTCACGAGGCGACAGGCTCCATTCTTTGCAGTCTTCGAACAGCAAATGTATTTGCATGGGTCATGCTACAAGCTGGCGAAGCGACTGAGTTCAATCGACGAGCATGACATATCGCTGCTGGATAGTCAGGAAAAGCGACAACTCATCCAGTAGAGGATTCGCGCGAGTCTACATCAGGCATACGAGCGTAGTAGGGTAAGCTATTACCAGCGAGCTCAGTTGCTTTACGCGAGGCCGATACCAGAGGTATTCCGCCGAAATGTCGTCCTTAGTGACTTTGGCAAGTGCTTTAATACCAAGTTCGAACGCAAGCTCATCCGATGACGTGTAGTGAAGCCAGTGAGAGAAAATGCGTATGCTCTGGAGGACCTAAACGGCTGTCCGATAGGAGTGTACCACACCAAAAATCTGAGACTATAGTGAGGTGTGGGTGTGGCCTACGTTGGTCGCGGCAGACGAATGTAAGGCAGGCCGGTATGTGTTCGAGAGTGTCCCTTATTCCAGTTGACTGATGGCATACTCGTGGTGGTGTTCCAGTTCCACCTGAGCGATAGTTGATCCAGGGCTGAAGGCAACGCGCCATCTATCAGAATTCCAGGGAGGCTTGATGGTGTATGGTGATAGCGGGGGGAGCTGGGATCTGTTACTGGGGACAGATGTACTAGATGTATTGGTGAGGGTGAAAAGGGATAAATAGACATGAAAATGAACAGAAAGCGTGGATATAAATCATTAAGCGTGGACGCAAGGGTAAAGTCGACCTAGAACCGCGGATTCGTGTGGTTAAGACCGAAATTTGAATGTAAGTACAGAAAAAGAGAAGGCAGGCCACTGAAATTGGGTTTGACGTACTATATATTACTGCCACCGGAACCGGGCCAGAAGGTTTCCTGGAGAGGATTAATTGAGTTCGTGAGAGTGTCGACAGAATACTATAGAAGACTACACCTGAACACCGGTCTAACTTTAATATGCCCAGCGAATTATGTTCAGTGAGTTTGTTTCATTTGCGTGTGTGTAAGCCGAGAAACGCGTGACGTGAGATAGTGCAGATGACGATTTCCAAAGGCCGAGCAATGGCTGAGAAATTAGGGGACTGATTCCTGACTGATTGACAGTCTAGAGGCATCAGAGCGGATATGCCAGTGTTTCGTGATGGTTCGAGTAACTGCAGAGCACTGCGCTTTGCGATGTCCCTGTGGCCGGGGACCCATATATGAAAGAGATCTAACTGCTCTGCGATCTCATGCAGAGACCTGCGGCAGTCATTTACAGTCGCTGAATTAGACGATATCGAGCCTAAGTCTTTAATAGCTGTTTGGTTGTCTGAGAAGACGCACACTTAGTGCGTGTTTAGAAGTTGGAGACAAAAGAAACGGCCTGGTCGCTAGGTCTGGCTAGGTCACTCTCGTCGGACACGTAACCGTCCAAAATATCGACCGACACCACGGAAGCCGCTTTCGACGCCGGGTCGAACCCTCCTCTTTCGGGATCTCCAGCAGCTCCAGGTCTGGCTCGACCTTCGCTTGGCTGCCCTTAAAGATGGACTTGTAGGTGGTTCTCTTCTTGTAGCCATGGTGTATTACTCCGTCCGTTTGTGCGAGGAGCTCAAGGAACTCATCATTCAGGACCAGGATAATCTGGCACCACTACCCTGTGAAATCCTCCACCTTGGCCAATTTCCAATCGGCTGTAGAAAGGTGGTGGTTGCAGACCTGCAGTAACCTGTGGATCGTATCAGGCTGTACAGGCTACTGGGGACATCTTCCCACTTCACGACCTCCAGCTTGGCCCCTGGATGCACCTCACCGAGGGCAGCCACCGCCTTCGTGTAGAGGGCCGCAGAGCGGGCGTCTTGGCAATCGATGGCTTTCCCCTTGCCTTGATGCCACCCTGCGCTCTCACATTTGGGCGGGGGCCCACCATTCTCCTCCAGTTGTTGAAGGAATCGGTCCTGGAGCTTGTTTTCGACCAGGTCCTGGTCGCCCCTGTCCAGGACGCCGATGATGGTCTTGCCCCTCGCCATCTCAGCGAACGATCGGCTTGTGAGGTGGGTTTTCACCCGCTTGGCTTGCTGGGCTTGGCCTGGCTGACTGGCGGGATCCTGTGCTGAGCGTTGCCGCTTGTTGGGGGGCTTGGCTGCGCCTCTTGCTTTGGATGGCTGGAAGTCTAGCAGGATTGAGGCGGCCCACAGCCTCTGCTCAATCCCTTTGGTTGACGACCTGCAGTTGGGGTCCTCGTTGGCCAGGATGAAAGCCGCTCGTCTCCTGTCCTGGTACGAGGGCTTTCCTCCCCGTCGTGCAGAGACGCTGCCCGCTGGGGCTCCCATGGGTTCTTCGGTCCCGGTGCGCTTACCAGCCGCGATAACGCTCTGCTTAGCAGCCACTCCGGTAACCGGTTCGCCCTTGGAGTCCACCAACTTGGAAGGAACCGATTGGCTATTCGGGATTACCCTCGCAGTGGCTGCTGCCTGAAGACAGTGGACCGACTGAGTCTCCTTCCCCGTCTTCGTTGGATCTGGTTTCCCAGCATTGATGTAGAGGGATGGTCTTGTCTATCTGGTACTTTAGAAGGAGTTCCGTGCTCCTTTGCGGCGTTGCTGTTTTTCATATTTGAGCTATTTTCCATAGTTGTTCCCACGAGTAGGCGGGAAGGGGTTGGTCCACCAAAGAAAGCCCGCTTGCCCCTGGAGGCTTAGTTTAAATCGGAGGTCGGCAGGTATCCAGAGCCCGCATATTAGCGACCGAGCGCCCCCTCGGCCATGCTTGCCTAGGCATATAACAGTGTCACCTCGGATTGGGGTCACTTCACTGAGACTTTTCTTCTCTCCGCCTGACTACCATTAGCCAGCATCCATGGCAGAGACATGATCGTGCTAGCATCTGTAACCAGCCGCCCTCACGTGGATATTATAGTCGCACTTCCACCGGTGTGTAAGTTAAATAGAATCAACGTATATTACTTATTCCGTCGAAGCAAGATTTATTGTTCTTCGTTGGAGGTCTTAGAGAATCTGAATTTACACAAAAATTAAAGTCTTAATGCGCATTAATCTGCTGACATGGCACACGTGCAGGTGGCACTTGTCTGGACAAGTGTCTTTGTCAACGCTGCAACTCTCGTGATCTATTACGCGACGAGGCATGTGCTGCATTTTGTTCACATGAAAATGTTTAAGCTTGTTGACCCAATGTCGGGTCGAGAACCAAATGCAGAGGGAGGAGTATCCGGCTGGATCGGATTAGTACTTCAACCTTGAGAAGTCGCCGTCACCGGCGCATTTAGTCTAGCCGCGTTTCTTCGTCAAATATAGTTTTAGCATGGCCATGCCACATACCATGCCACAAATACCTAGTCCTAGTCCACGCTGCCGTCGAAACTTCCTGCTGCTGGGTTATCGTTGATGATAACGATCTCGTCATCGACCAGTGTGCTGGGGCTGAGGTGGCTGGGTTGAGACTGGCAGTGGGCCACGCCACCGGAATATAATCCTTGCGCACAGGAGTTCTTTGTCGACGCTTCGCAGAATGTTGTCGTTGTCGTCTGTTTGCAGTTCGACACTGTTACTATCTGGTTGTTGCAGTCGGCGGCGATGCTATCGTCCAGTTGAAGGATGGTGCCGTTGTGGGCGACCGGGAAAATAGTAATCTTTTTGCAAATGTACTTAATCTTAGGAAATTGAATGAAAAAGTGTTTTATGCTATTTGATTGGAAAACTTTGATTTTAGATACTTCTAAAATGTTAGTTACAATAATATTGGTGAGCTGATTAGAGAAAATAGAATTCAAGTCGTCATGGTCTAATATGACCGGATTGATTACCTTAACTCTTGCGAGGGAAATGGTGAGCATGAGATTACTTAGTTCGGATGCCAACATTCTGTTCCTAGCCAGCAAGGTCTCGTACAGGTAAGTTGGGCGTCGTTTATTCGAATCTTTTCTAGGTCGTCCGCGTCCGGAGTTCCGGCTACCACCTTTAAGACAGTTTAGGCTCCTAGCAAATCTGTGGTGCACGCTAATAGTGGCTAACATATTGTGGATATATTATATATTGTGCGATATTGTGCGAATGTGGAAACATCTTGGTCAAATTTGCAGTCTCGTCCGCTATTCGTTCGTAATCTGTTAAGTTTGTCGAATGGCTAAGGTAATTTATTTCGTCCCATACGAATATGTCGCCGTCCAGTGTCGGTACGTAGTCAGAATGTGAGTAGTCTGTTACCAAGGCCACCAGAAGGAGTATCATGTGAAACAACCTAAGGAATGAAGGAAAAGGATGCTTGGTAATCTGTGATCCAGTCTCCAGGTATGAATGTAAATGGAGCGTAAAAAATAGTCGGCTGAGTCGAAAACTCACGTATGGGCGTAGGGGCATTACCTAAAATTGTCTTTGTGCACAACCCTCCCCCTAATTAGAACCATTGTCCCCAAGTACGCTTCTACCGTTTCTTCCACATACAACGGGGTTAGTTTATTTCCGAGGCGTCTGCTGGTTTTCAGTAATACCTTTTCACTCACTCTAAAAACTCTGTTTTGACGCGTTTGGTTGGCTCGATTGTTCTGCACAATCTGAGTTTTCCGTACCCTGTTCTGTACCTCGCTGTGAAAGTCTGCTGCAGCGGCGTTTAAAATATCGATCGTTTTCTTGTTGGTTACCGAGTGTTTCTACCTGTTGTACTCCACTGTTGCCTGGAGGAAAAGGTCGACTGTGTCGACGATTCCCTTCGCTATCTTGAGGCATCTCGCGATTTCCAACAGAGTACTATGGAATCTTTCCACTTGGCCGTTTGAAGTGCTGTGGAGGGGAGGAGCATTAACAATGTGGGCTCCAAAATTGTTTCGCATAAGTGACCTGATGGTTTCTGAACTCAGCGATGGTTCATTGTCGCAATAGATTTGTCTGGTGTTGGGGAAAATGTTCATAAGTTGCAAGAGTGGAGCCTTTATATCCGCAATCGTGCGGGAAGCGATCGGTAGTACAATGGCAAATTTCGAGACTTTGTCCACGCATGTTAGGAAGTACTTCCTATCCGTTGAAAAAATATCGACGTGAAGCATTACTCCAATGAACAAAGGGACTGGAGTTGGTCACAGCTGCTGTTTTTTGGATGTCTCTAGTGCTTTGCTCTAGAACAAATCATGCAATTCATGACTACCTCGCTTGCGAGCTTAGTCATTTTTGGGAAATAGTTTTCGGCTAAGACCTGCTTTACGTTTTCTTGGATTGTGTTGGATTGTGACAATCTCCTTTCTTTAATTTTAATCGAAAATGTCTGCGATCAGATTCTTGCACTGCCAGATCTTGGTCGACGGAAGGCACGTACTAGCTCATGCTGAATGCAGGCTAGAGTCGGAAAATCACAGTGGATTGCGTTTACAACCATAGGGTTTACTGAGGTCTTCACGACTTAAGTGAGCGCATTTTTGTCCGTAAAATTTATTATATGGCGCGTTTTTTCCCCGAAAAGAATAAATATCTGCTTTAGAGGAAAACGCGCCATTTCTTAAACTGCAATGACGTTTTGTCGAGACAATGCGTCTGCGACATGGTTTTCTTTGCCTGGCTTATTAAAAAGCTTGGCACCGAGCTCGTTAATGCGTTTTATTTTAGAGTTAGGGTTTCCTCCGGAAGCCGCAAACATGAGTGGCTGGTGGTCGGTGAACACATTAATGTCCCTGACTCCGTAAATGTAGTGACGAAGCTTTCCCAAGGCCCACACAATCGCCAAAAGCTCCCGTTCATTAGTAGTGACGCTCACCGTTCTTTAGTGTTCTTAAAATCATAGTTATTCGGCGACCGCCTTGTGAAAGGACCGCCCCGATGCCATAAGCAGAGGCGTCGGTCGTTAGGCCGAACGGTTTTCTGTAATCTGGGTACATCAATATTACGTTTTCTGATGCCAGAATTTTCCTTAAGTTCAAAAAGGCGAGCCTTTTTTGTCGACCACCCATATAGGATTATTATATGGCGATCTGGATTTGCGAATGATTTTGTCTTTCAAAAGGCTCTTGACCTCGGACTCGACAAAATCAGCTACATAGGGATCTAGGGTAAATTGGATCGTCGTCTACAGTACGGATAGTGGCCACGACCGAAGTATTATAAGGCAGGAGCCCCGTTAGTGTCGGTAAATGACTTAATCCTGTTTTATAACATTTTTATAAAGTCTGACTTATGGCTGGGGGAGCATTGACGTCAATAAAATTTGTGTGGTTGACGTCTATGCACTTGAGGAATTTGATTATCTCAGTCGTGTTACCGAATCTGAGTGTACCGCTCTTTAAGCAAAATGTCGCCCCTACCTGCCATAGCAGGTCAAGGCCAATGATGCCATCAAATGATCATAATGATTCCAACAAAAAAAATGTGGAGGTCTTGCCGAATATTGATAGAAGGAATTTTTTCGAAATTGTATTTGTCCCGTTGATTGAGTAGACGGGAAAGGGCGTCTTGACAGGGATGACGCCGCGAAGCCATTTACATGGCTTGATGTAATTCTTTGACGCACCCGTGTCTATGAGAAGCTTCATACTAATCCCTGCTATTTTCCGTCAAACGAATGGAAGCAGGGATCTTCCCCTAAAAAATTGACTGAGTCACTTTCGTACTCTAATTCGCCCTCCGTTTCTATCTCAGCAACAGCCTCGGCCTCGGCCGCATTGTAGGCCGTGTCGGTCTGGTTGTCCCCGGCTGTAGTGTGCTCTATCCTCTGCTGCCTATTTTCGATGTGCGCTCTAACGCGTTTGTTTTCCTCGCAAAATTGTGATTGCGTCCACCAGACCCGAAAGGTTTGTGGTAAGCAGTGGGCAGTCTGAGTTTGAGCTCCGGGCCCTGGGCCCGAGTCCTGCCGCTATTGGATCGTTGGTATGATCTTCCCTGCTGGGCGCTCGACGCGTCTTGCCTTGTCGTAATGAGGACGATTATAGGAGTCCACGGCTCTAGTTTGACTAAATTTTCCGTGGAGTTGCGCTTGAGTTTGGCGCTGGCCCGTTTTTTGGGCCTTTTCTTTTTTTCTTTTCCTCTATGGCCCTGGCGTAATTTTCAGCCAAAATGCTGCGATCCTCGCTGGCTTCGGCAAGGGCCAGAGCGGTCTGCAGATCTTTCGGTCTTGCCGGAAATACTGCTGTTTTCAATGTTCTTCTTTAGCCTGAAACGAATACGTCTAAAACGTCGTCCCTGGCTTTTTCGTTTAGAATGCCCGCTGCGACCGCATTATAGACCATTATGATTTTGTTGGTAATGAGAGAGAGCTGCACCACCATCTCGTCATAGTTTTCCGTCAAGAACAAGTTTCCCTGCCGCATGGTGGCCAGTTTTTGTTGTATCACGCTCACTGGAGTTTTGTCGGAATACGAACTATCCAATCTATTTAAAATTGCCTTGAAATTTAAGACTGTATTGAAAGATGACAGGTCGTTATTTGCGGCACCTTTTATTTTATTCCTGATGATGCCTGTCGCCATGTAATGTCTAGCGCTGCCCTCATAGGGCTCGAATGTTTTAAAGGCCGCCAGCACTGCCTGGCGCCAAGCGAAATAATTTTGTTTGCCTGTTTGCCGTCGAGCTCGGGGACGGACTTAGCCATGTCCAACGGATGATCACACTGGACATCAGGATTTATAGCTATCTCCTTATATGCTTTAACTTTCGGGGCATGCGTACCTGTGCTCAACTGAGCAATATCGGCTTGTAATTTCTGTAATCTGGTCTCGAACCGCGAGGCCTGATTTTGCAGTGCGGCCTATATAGCCGATGCGATAGTTGCAGGATCCATGATGTCAGGGGAACGTTCGTTGCTTCCAGTCAAACAGAGGCCCCTAAGACACAAACATAAACTATCGTCGCTATCGGATTGTTCTTGCTTGCTATTCCCTGGGTCTTGCAGGTCCCCACACAGTCAAACTAAGCTATCGGACCGCTTATTGGAACTGCTAAGGCTTTCGCCCATTAGTAACTTCTTATTTTTATTTTCATTTATTTATTTATTTTCTTTTTAAATTAATTTGATTTTAAATATCTCAGTCGCACTTACTCAGTATTATTTTATTTTCATTGGGTCGCGATCACTAAAATGCTTGAATACAATTTTACAAAAAGAGTTCACTTACATGGTTTTCTGCGGCTTATACCGTGTTTTATTTGATCTAATTATTAGTTTCCTTCAATTAATTATTAATTCCTTTGTGGGCGTCGATATGGGAAGCGGGGGATTGCCCTTCTGCTTGTTGTTTTTACTTTTTAAGGAGGGATTGCCCTTCAGCCTGTTTTTCCTTTTTTAGAAGTTAACACCCTAAGATTTCAATACTCTTATTTCCAATTAAAACAGAAAAAGTATACAAATTCTTGCCCAATAGTTTATTACCCAACTGTAATAAAAATGTGCAAGAATTCTGTCACAATTTACACAAAAAGTAAAAACCATTTCCTGCCTAAAACAAGAACCGAAACATTGTATTTCTGGAAGTGCTTATGCGTTCCACTTCAAGTCAGCACTTCACGAGAAAACCATCGGCCCCACCCCGTCTTCGACGTCGCGACTGCGATAATGCCGACAATGCAATTCTGATGATTCCGCTGTTCTTCACCCCCAACATCGACCAGCAACATTGATTTCCTATTGCCGGTCAATGACTACAACTCCGCTGTCGCCACCGACGCCGCCGCCTACAACAATTCTGATGACCCCAACAATTCAGCCTCTGCTGAAGTTCTTTAAGAATTATCTTTAAGAATTATAATTCTAGATTTAAGCAGTCGCAATAAAAGCACTTCGCTAAATTGAACCGAATAAAAATAATCTTTTATTTTGTCCTTCCAATATGGATAAAATGAACTTATATGTATGTATGTAGTAGTCCGTGGGAAAAGCATGGTGGTTACAAATCAAAGCCATATACAGACAATGTCTGGCCTTGTGACTTATAGATCGTCATAGCGAAGGCCAAACTAATTGAGAATTGATTGCGTTTGAATTCAATTGACACATCTGTATTAATCATAGGGATTCGTGGCAGCAACATATTTTCGCCTTTCCATTCAAAATTATGGCTTCAATAACGTTTCTCATTAGTGTTTTAATGACTAATCGTGTGCCATTACACAGCCGTTGTGGGTTCAAGTTATGAAGCAGAATGATCCAACCTTCAATTGTAAATGGTGTGGTGGCATGCCTGGCAAATCCAATGAATTTAAAAACTGTATTAGATAATTCACAGTTTCGTTGGTATCGCAAACTGCATCAATAGATTTGTCTGACACCAAGTTTTCAGGCAACAACTAAAGTATCTTTAAATTTAGCCCATTGACGTCCACATTTTTTGCTGCCACTTTCTGCCAGCCAATTATGATTTTCATATTGTGTGTGTACTGTAGTGGCCAGTGAAGCCAAAACCCGATTAAATTCCCTAATTATTCCCCAGAGATAAAGCAGATTTAAAACACACGCCAACTTGATTAGTTCGAATACCATGGAAGGGTCGCGTTAAAGTTCGTCTGTGCCGCTTAAGCCGACAGCGACGGTGGCCACGCGGATCAATTCCATTTTTCTCCCACTTCGGTTGTGCCTGTGCAAATAGTGCCAAATTCTAGTGAAAAGTCCACGTGTCGCTGTATTACATAATACATACCCAATTACATAACTGCAAGTCGGCGGAGAATCGACCAAAAGCAAGATTAGCCAAGCTATATTGTGTGGTGGAAGTGTAAAGTGCTACGTAGAGAAAAAAGGTGATTATCGGGAAATTAGGCTTGGCACATTCCCTTTCCTGCCGAGGCTGCAATGCCAACAATACTTAGCCAGCCGTGCCATTACATAATAAAATGGCGCCCAACGTGGGGCCCGAAGACAAAACGACGTAAAAACTGTAGAAAAGATACGATCAGTTCCAGATGAGCATAATTCTGAAACGTTTGGAGTAACATTCGTGTGTTAATACGTCCATTAGCCTGTTATTTAGCAGAATTCGGTATGTCGTAGCAGAGAGACGTGTAGTCAGCTTTTGGAATTGAGATTTCAATTCGACTGAGTAGGGATTGGTCTAGCAAGAAAAGACGGCGTGAACTGTAAAGATGTCTGAAGGAAATATTTTAGTATAATAAAGCTGGTAGTGCCGAGTATCTGAACTGTGGAATTTGCGATGGCTATTCAGGATTTTTGATTGATCGACCCAACCAGACGCACGACCACTTTCCACTTCATAGGAACATGACTTGGTCGTTACTTGGAATTGCGGGACTTAGAGAATCTTTGAGTTCACGACGAGTATCAAACATAACCTAATAGAAACCCTTAATATCCATTTAATTCAATAATCATAGAGGCAAAAGAGAGGAGTAACATATCGATGTGGAATTGGCATTTGTGGAAAAGACAGAACATATTTTACTGATTAGAGAAGACAAATTAAGAGGAAATTATGACCAGTAAAGATAATAGCTTTGAAAATGCATGAAATCATCATGGTCCGCTATCGCGGACCTTGCAGAGGTAGGAGATTCGAACACTGAAGGAATTCTCCTCGATGCGCCAGGGCCAAGTGGAAGTAGATTTCAAGGTATAGGCACACTCGCTATTCCCAAGTCAAATAAAGTAACGAGATCTAAGCAAAGGAAGGGAAATCCCACCCCTACAGACCTTACTAGCCAATCACTGAATTCATCTAACGCCATGGATAACAGTGAAATTGTTAATTTGGTAAGGTCAATGATGGGCACCCAACAAAAGACGTTGTTGGAGAAGCTTACAGCCCATATGGAGACCGCATTGAGCCATCAGCTAAGATCGCTTCAGTTGAGATCGGGACTTGCGGAGCAGGCTTCGAATTATCAGCATATACCAGCAGACGTTAGGAGTAGAGCAAGCCAAGACACAGACTTAAGGAATACTAGCAATCGGTTTTCAATTTCAATTTCACCAGAAAAGGTAGGACATGCTATTCAGAACTGGAAGGTAAAGTTTGACGGTAGTAAGGACGGTCTATCGGCCACAGAATTTATTTACCGGGTACGTTGCTTGACAGCACAGACTCTGGGAAACAATTTCCAGCTAGTTTGCGATCATTTGCACTTATTGTTATCCGCAAAAGCACGCGATTGGTTCTGGCAATTCCATCGTAAACATGAAGAGTTCGCGTGGGAGACTTTTTGTCTGGCATTTAGGGATAAATATGACGATGCTGCCACTGATGTCGATATATGGCGTAGAATCGCGAAACGAAAGCAAGGGGAAAATGAACCTTTCGATTCCTATCAGAATGGTATAGAAGAGTTGGTGAATAGACTCGAGCGTGGCCTACCAGACTACGATCTGGTGAAGCTGTTGATTGACAATTCGAAAAGTACACTTCATCACGAGTTACTAAATCTGAACATTACCTCGATAAAAAATTACTTGTAGAAGTTAAAAAGCACAAACAATTTTATTTGGAACTTCGAAACCCTTCTTACAAAACGTCTTTTGTAAACCGGCGCAACATCTCCGAGATCTCTTCGGAGAGGGAACACCTTGAGGAGCCGGAACCAATAATATCAGCGATCATGCGTATTAAGATGTCCTGCTGGAATTGTGATAAAATAGGGCATGGATGGGATGATTGTGGAACCTAGCAGCGTATTTTGTTACGGTTGCGGAATCAAAAATGTTAACAAGCCACGTTGCTCTAAGTGCCATCCTTCAGAAAACCGGCTGCGGGATGTGCCAACGAACCCTCTGTAGGCACATCCATACCAAAACATAGCGGAAGCATCAGTCAGACTATAGATAAGGGTTGAGCTAAAACCGCTATGGACTCAGAATTTTCATCTGATAAACGACCAACTAGATATTTATCCTTACATGTAAGACTGTCGAATTACAAGAAAGCTAGAGATAGGATATTTGGCTATCTTTGTACCATATAAACTACGACAAAATCTAAAAGATCTACCCTTCGATTACGCAAGTTTTGGAAAACAGTTGTTAGCACTCGACAATGCTTAATTGCTTCCATATTCAGCACAGGAGATACTCGTCTGTACACACCCCTCACGATTGAAGACAATGTTTACAACGCCTTATTCGATTCTAGAGCGTCGGTTAGTTGCGTTGGCAACAATGCCGCCCGTGCTCTCCTTAACCATCCGAAATCACGTAAGTGTTCGGGATGAGTAAGAACCGCCAGCGGAATCAAATGCTCGGTTGAGGGCATTTTCACAGCGACTGTTACATATCGTAGTCTCATTGAAAGTATACATTTCTTCATCATACCAGACTTAACTCAAGAGGTTTACTTAGGAATTGATTTTTTTAGGAAATTTAAAATTGCTGATCGAAAGTGTCTCTGAGTTAAATATAGGTCCCACGGAGGATGAGGAAAGCTCACACAAGTTACACAAAATTTCTACTAAAGAGCAAGAGAGACTGAAAGGTGTTATCGGAATTTTTCCTTCGTACGAACGAGAAGGATTAGGCCGAACCTGCATTATTTCGCACTCGATCGACGTAGGTGATGCTAAGGCAATTAAACAAAGACACTGGCAAATCTCCCCTTTGCGCGAGAAACTTATGTTTGCTGAGGTAGATAACATGTTAGCTCTCGATATCATAGAACCTTCTTGCAGTCCTTGGAGTAGTAATTGAGTCCTTGTTCAAAAAGTTGATAAGGTTCGGTTGTGCTTAGACTCTTGCCAAATCAATAAATACACGATGAAGGATGCTTACTCCTTACCACATATTGACGGGATCTTAAGCCGTTTACCTCCAGCGCGGTATATAACTGGTCTTGATATGAAACATGCTTTCTGGAAAATACCATTGGACGAGCCATCACGACCGTATACTGCATTTACCGTTCCGATATGTTTGTTTATAGCCTGTCCCTAGGCGATTACCCTCGGGTATAGTGACGGGGTGTCAAGTGCGGTGGCTGAGGTTGGATCGTGAGTCTTTTAGGGGTTTTCTTAAATTTAACAGCTACATAGCTTAGTAGTACTAATATAATTATGACAAATGAAATTAGTAGACTTATTTGTAATAGGTTACTGTATTTGGTGTATTGCATAATTATTTCGTTAGTTTGGACATACGACAGTGGTTTTATTATACCCGATACTCAAAATGAGTATTGGGGTATATTAGATTTGTGGTGAAAATGGATGTGTGTAACGTCCAGAAGGAATCGTTTCCGACCCCATAAAGTATATATATTCTTGATCAGCATCAATAGCCGAGTCGACTGAGCCCTGTCTGTCTGTCCGTCTGTCTGTCTGTCCGTCTGTCCGTCTGTCCGTCCGTCCGTCTGTCCGTCCCCTTCAGCGCCTAGTGCTCAAAGACTATAAGAGCTAGAGCAACGATGTTTTGGATCCAGATTTCTGTGATATGTCACTGCTACAAGAATATTTCAAAATTTCGCCCCGCCCACTTCCGCCCCACAAAGGACGAAAATCTATGGCATCCACAATTTTAAAGATACGAGAAAACTAAATCGTAGAATCATAGAGAATAACCATATCTTTTAGACTGCAGAATCTGAATTGAATCGTATTATTATTATAGCCAGCATCAAGAAAACAATTTCGTTTTTTCTCGCCCTGTCTCTCTCTAACACACACGTAGCATAGCTGGCCTTGCTTAGAGTAAAATATTAGCGCCTAGATCTC
Source organism: Drosophila miranda (assembly GCF_003369915.1). Classification (NCBI taxonomy): domain Eukaryota; kingdom Metazoa; phylum Arthropoda; class Insecta; order Diptera; family Drosophilidae; genus Drosophila; species Drosophila miranda. Next base: position 48,476,874 of record NC_046674.1, read on the forward strand.
AGAGACTATAAAAGCTAGAGCAACCAAATTTGGTATCCACACTCCTAACATATCGGACCGAGACGAGTTTGTTTCAAAATTTCGCCACACCCCCTTCCGCCCCCGCAAAGGACGAAAATCTGGGGATATTCACAAATCTCAGAGACTATAAACGATAGAGTAACCAAATTTGGTATCCGCACTCCTTTTAGCTCTCACTATAAAACGTGTATCTCAAAATTTTGCCTCACCCCCTTCCGCCCACACAAAGATCGAAAATCTGTTGCATCCACAATATTGCAGTTTCGAGAAAACTAAAAACGCAGAATTATAGATAACGACCATATCTATCAGATTGCTGAAGCTGGATCAGATCAGATTATTTTTATAGCCAAAAGGAACAAATCAATTTGCAGTGGCTACGCAGCGCCCGACGTCACGCTCAGACTGATTTTCTGTCTCTCTCGCACGCACTCTTTGTCGTGTCGTTTTCAGCCAAGTGGATGTTTTTATATTCAGTATTTTCTCAGAATTCATTTGTTACAGATAGTCTTGTTTTAATAATTTTGGATTAAATATACCGAGCCTAGTTAACTGCGTTCTTAGTTCTATATCTTCGATATATTCTGTGAAATGTTGTAATTGAAAATCAAAATTTGTATATGCTGGTTCCCATCTTTTTCTTCATTTAATTTGTTTATAATACTTATTCCGCTATTTACCGCATCTATTACCAAATTGAGTTCATTCATTTGAATGCTGTGACTTGCTAAATTTTCTATTTTCTGTTCCAGATCGTACTTATCTTCCTGATCTAATGTTCCAAAGAGATATTTGTATGCTGTTCCTACTATATTGATTAGGTCTCTTTTGTTTCTATTAGTTATTTTTAAACCATTCATTTCTCTTTGAAGTTAATTCACTAAATATTTTACTTCAACTATACCTTCGAATTTAGTAGCTTGCAATAATAAATTTTGGTATAGTTCTTCGGTCTTAGTTATATTAACAGTTAGATAATGGTATTCATAATTGTTAGATATGTTAATTAATGCAGTTTTGAATATCATATATCCGTTTTTGGATTTTATAGGATTTTTTCTATGTTTTGGCCCTCTGCCATTACGACGGTAATTATGTGGAAGATGAGGATTTTAATTGTGTTGAAGTTCGCCGATTCCATTAACTTCCTACGCATCCTTCCTTATTATATTTGATAATACTAGATTTATTATACCCGATACTCAAAATGAGTATTGGGGTATATTAGATTTGTGGTAAAAGTGGATGTGTGTAACGTCCATAAAGTATATATATTCTTGATCAGCATCAATAGCCGAGTCGATTGAGCCCTGTCTGTCTGTCCGTCTGTCCGTCCGTCCGTCCGTCCGTCCCCTTCAGCGCCTAGTGCTCAAAGACTATAAGATCTAGAGCAACGATGTTTTGGATCCAGACTTCTGTGATATGTAACATTCGTGTGTTAATACGTCCATTAGCCTGTTATTAAGCAGAATTCGGTATGTCGTAGCAGAGAGACGTGTAGTCAGCTTTTGGAATTGAGATTTCAATTCGACTGAGTAGGGATTGGTCTAGCAAGAAAAGACGGCGTGAACTGTAAAGATGTCTGAAGGAAATATTTTAGTATAATAAAGCTGGTAGTGCCGAGTATCTGAACTGTGGAATTTGCGATGGCTATTCAGGATTTTTGATTGATCGACCCAACCAGACGCACGACCACTTTCCACTTCATAGGAACATGACTTGGTCGTTACTTGGAATTGCGGGACTTAGAGAATCTTTGAGTTCACGACGAGTATCAAACATAACCTAATAGAAACCCTTAATATCCATTTAATTCAATAATCATAGAGGCAAAAGAGAGGAGTAACATATCGATGTGGAATTGGCATTTGTGGAAAAGACAGAACATATTTTACTGATTAGAGAAGACAAATTAAGAGGAAATTATGACCAGTAAAGATAATAGCTTTGAAAATGCATGAAATCATCATGGTCCGCTATCGCGGACCTTGCAGAGGTAGGAGATTCGAACACTGAAGGAATTCTCCTCGATGCGCCAGGGCCAAGTGGAAGTAGATTTCAAGGTAGAGGCACACTCGCTATTCCCAAGTCAAATAAAGTAACGAGATCTAAGCAAAGGAAGGGAAATCCCACCCCTACAGACCTTACTAGCCAATCACTGAATTCATCTAACGCCATGGATAACAGTGAAATTGTTAATTTGGTAAGGTCAATGATGGGCACCCAACAAAAGACGTTGTTGGAGAAGCTTACAGCCCATATGGAGACCGCATTGAGCCATCAGCTAAGATCGCTTCAGTTGAGATCGGGACTTGCGGAGCAGGCTTCGAATTATCAGCATATACCAGCAGACGTTAGGAGTAGAGCAAGCCAAGACACAGACTTAAGGAATACTAGCAATCGGTTTTCAATTTCAATTTCACCAGAAAAGGTAGGACATGCTATTCAGAACTGGAAGGTAAAGTTTGACGGTAGTAAGGACGGTCTATCGGCCACAGAATTTATTTACCGGGTACGTTGCTTGACAGCACAGACTCTGGGAAACAATTTCCAGCTAGTTTGCGATCATTTGCACTTATTGTTATCCGCAAAAGCACGCGATTGGTTCTGGCAATTCCATCGTAAGCATGAAGAGTTCGCGTGGGAGACTTTTTGTCTGGCATTTAGGGATAAATATGACGATGCTGCCACTGATGTCGATATATGGCGTAGAATCGCGAAACGAAAGCAAGGGAAAAATGAACCTTCCGATTCCTATCAGAATGGTATAGAAGATTTGGTGAATAGACTCGAGCGTGGCCTACCAGACTACGATCTGGTGAAGCTGTTGATTGACAATTCGAAAAGTACACTTCATCACGAGTTACTAAATCTGAACATTACCTCGATAAAAAATTACTTGTAGAAGTTAAAAAGCACAAACAATTTTATTTGGAACTTCGAAACCCTTCTTACAAAACGTCTTTTGTAAACCGGCGCAACATCTCCGAGATCTCTTCGGAGAGGGAACACCTTGAGGAGCCGGAACCAATAATATCAGCGATCATGCGTAATAAGATGTCCTGCTGGAATTGTGATAAAATAGGGCATGGATGGGATGATTGTGGAACCTAGCAGCGTATTTTGTTACGGTTGCGGAATCAAAAATGTTAACAAGCCACGTTGCTCTAAGTGCCATCCTTCAGAAAACCGGCTGCGGGATGTGCCAACGAACCCTCTGTAGGCACATCCATACCAAAACATAGCGGAAGCATCAGTCAGACTATAGATAAGGGTTGAGCTAAAACCGCTATGGACTCAGAATTTTCATCTGATAAACGACCAACTAGATATTTATCCTTACATGTAAGACTGTCGAATTACAAGAAAGCTAGAGATAGGATATTTGGCTATCTTTGTACCCACGGAGGATGAGGAAAGCTCACACAAGTTACACAAAATTTCTACTAAAGAGCAAGAGAGACTGAAAGGTGTTATCGGAATTTTTCCTTCGTACGAACGAGAAGGATTAGGCCGAACCTGCATTATTTCGCACTCGATCGACGTAGGTGATGCTAAGGCAATTAAACAAAGACACTGGCAAATCTCCCCTTTGCGCGAGAAACTTATGTTTGCTGAGGTAGATAACATGTTAGCTCTCGATATCATAGAACCTTCTTGCAGTCCTTGGAGTAGTAATTGAGTCCTTGTTCAAAAAGTTGATAAGGTTCGGTTGTGCTTAGACTCTTGCCAAATCAATAAATACACGATGAAGGATGCTTACTCCTTACCACATATTGACGGGATCTTAAGCCGTTTACCTCCAGCGCGGTATATAACTGGTCTTGATATGAAACATGCTTTCTGGAAAATACCATTGGACGAGCCATCACGACCGTATACTGCATTTACCGTTCCGATATGTTTGTTTATAGCCTGTCCCTAGGCGATTACCCTCGGGTATAGTGACGGGGTGTCAAGTGCGGTGGCTGAGGTTGGATCGTGAGTCTTTTAGGGGTTTTCTTAAATTTAACAGCTACATAGCTTAGTAGTACTAATATAATTATGACAAATGAAATTAGTAGACTTATTTGTAATAGGTTACTGTATTTGGTGTATTGCATAATTATTTCGTTAGTTTGGACATACGACAGTGGTTTTATTATACCCGATACTCAAAATGAGTATTGGGGTATATTAGATTTGTGGTGAAAATGGATGTGTGTAACGTCCAGAAGGAATCGTTTCCGACCCCATAAAGTATATATATTCTTGATCAGCATCAATAGCCGAGTCGACTGAGCCCTGTCTGTCTGTCCGTCTGTCTGTCTGTCCGTCTGTCCGTCTGTCCGTCCGTCCGTCTGTCCGTCCCCTTCAGCGCCTAGTGCTCAAAGACTATAAGAGCTAGAGCAACGATGTTTTGGATCCAGATTTCTGTGATATGTCACTGCTACAAGAATATTTCAAAATTTCGCCCCGCCCACTTCCGCCCCACAAAGGACGAAAATCTATGGCATCCACAATTTTAAAGATACGAGAAAACTAAATCGTAGAATCATAGAGAATAACCATATCTTTTAGACTGCAGAATCTGAATTGAATCGTATTATTATTATAGCCAGCATCAAGAAAACAATTTCGTTTTTTCTCGCCCTGTCTCTCTCTAACACACACGTAGCATAGCTGGCCTTGCTTAGAGTAAAATATTAGCGCCTAGATCTCAGAGACTATAAAAGCTAGAGCAACCAAATTTGGTATCCACACTCCTAACATATCGGACCGAGACGAGTTTGTTTCAAAATTTCGCCACACCCCCTTCCGCCCCCGCAAAGGACGAAAATCTGGGGATATTCACAAATCTCAGAGACTATAAACGATAGAGTAACCAAATTTGGTATCCGCACTCCTTTTAGCTCTCACTATAAAACGTATTTCTCAAAATTTTGCCTCACCCCCTTCCGCCCACACAAAGATCGAAAATCTGTTGCATCCACAATATTGCAGTTTCGAGAAAACTAAAAACGCAGAATTATAGATAACGACCATATCTATCAGATTGCTGAAGCTGGATCAGATCAGATTATTTTTATAGCCAAAAGGAACAAATCAATTTGCAGTGGCTACGCAGCGCCCGACGTCACGCTCAGACTGATTTTCTGTCTCTCTCGCACGCACTCTTTGTCGTGTCGTTTTCAGCCAAGTGGATGTTTTTATATTCAGTATTTTCTCAGAATTCATTTGTTACAGATAGTCTTGTTTTAATAATTTTGGATTAAATATACCGAGCCTAGTTAACTGCGTTCTTAGTTCTATAACTTCGATATATTCTGTGAAATGTTGTAATTGAAAATCAAAATTTGTATATGCTGGTTCCCATCTTTTTCTTCATTTAATTTGCTTATAATACTTATTCCGCTATTTACCGCATCTATTACCAAATTGAGTTTATTCATTTGAATGCTGTGACTTGCTAAATTTTCTATTTTCTGTTCCAGATCGTACTTATCTTCCTGATCTAATGTTCCAAAGAGATATTTGTATGCTGTTCCTACTATATTGATTAGGTCTCTTTTGTTTCTATTAGTTATTTTTAAACCATTCATTTCTCTTTGAAGTTAATTCACTAAATATTTTACTTCAACTATACCTTCGAATTTAGTAGCTTGCAATAATAAATTTTGGTATAGTTCTTCGGTCTTAGTTATATTAACAGTTAGATAATGGTATTCATAATTGTTAGATATGTTAATTAATGCAGTTTTGAATATCATATATCCGTTTTTGGATTTTATAGGATTTATTTCTATGTTTTGGCCCTCTGCCATTACGACGGTAATTATGTGGAAGATGAGGATTTTAATTGTGTTGAAGTTCGCCGATTCCATTAACTTCCAACGCATCCTTCCTTATTATATTTGATAATATTAGATTTATTATACCCGATACTCAAAATGAGTATTGGGGTATATTAGATTTGTGGTAAAAGTGGATGTGTGTAACGTGCATAAAGTATATATATTCTTGATCAGCATCAATAGCCGAGTCGATTGAGCCCTGTCTGTCTGTCCGTCTGTCCGTCCGTCCGTCCGTCCGTCCCCTTCAGCGCCTAGTGCTCAAAGACTATAAGATCTAGAGCAACGATGTTTTGGATCCAGACTTCTGTGATATGTAACATTCGTGTGTTAATACGTCCATTAGCCTGTTATTAAGCAGAATTCGGTATGTCGTAGCAGAGAGACGTGTAGTCAGCTTTTGGAATTGAGATTTCAATTCGACTGAGTAGGGATTGGTCTAGCAAGAAAAGACGGCGTGAACTGTAAAGATGTCTGAAGGAAATATTTTAGTATAATAAAGCTGGTAGTGCCGAGTATCTGAACTGTGGAATTTGCGATGGCTATTCAGGATTTTTGATTGATCGACCCAACCAGACGCACGACCACTTTCCACTTCATAGGAACATGACTTGGTCGTTACTTGGAATTGCGGGACTTAGAGAATCTTTGAGTTCACGACGAGTATCAAACATAACCTAATAGAAACCCTTAATATCCATTTAATTCAATAATCATAGAGGCAAAAGAGAGGAGTAGCATATCGATGTGGAATTGGCATTTGTGGAAAAGACAGAACATATTTTACTGATTAGAGAAGACAAATTAAGAGGAAATTATGACCAGTAAAGATAATAGCTTTGAAAATGCATGAAATCATCATGGTCCGCTATCGCGGACCTTGCAGAGGTAGGAGATTCGAACACTGAAGGAATTCTCCTCGATGCGCCAGGGCCAAGTGGAAGTAGATTTCAAGGTAGAGGCACACTCGCTATTCCCAAGTCAAATAAAGTAACGAGATCTAAGCAAAGGAAGGGAAATCCCACCCCTACAGACCTTACTAGCCAATCACTGAATTCATCTAACGCCATGGATAACAGTGAAATTGTTAATTTGGTAAGGTCAATGATGGGCACCCAACAAAAGACGTTGTTGGAGAAGCTTACAGCCCATATGGAGACCGCATTGAGCCATCAGCTAAGATCGCTTCAGTTGAGATCGGGACTTGCGGAGCAGGCTTCGAATTATCAGCATATACCAGCAGACGTTAGGAGTAGAGCAAGCCAAGACACAGACTTAAGGAATACTAGCAATCGGTTTTCAATTTCAATTTCACCAGAAAAGGTAGGACATGCTATTCAGAACTGGAAGGTAAAGTTTGACGGTAGTAAGGACGGTCTATCGGCCACAGAATTTATTTACCGGGTACGTTGCTTGACAGCACAGACTCTGGGAAACAATTTCCAGCTAGTTTGCGATCATTTGCACTTATTGTTATCCGCAAAAGCACGCGATTGGTTCTGGCAATTCCATCGTAAGCATGAAGAGTTCGCGTGGGAGACTTTTTGTCTGGCATTTAGGGATAAATATGACGATGCTGCCACTGATGTCGATATATGGCGTAGAATCGCGAAACGAAAGCAAGGGAAAAATGAACCTTCCGATTCCTATCAGAATGGTATAGAAGATTTGGTGAATAGACTCGAGCGTGGCCTACCAGACTACGATCTGGTGAAGCTGTTGATTGACAATTCGAAAAGTACACTTCATCACGAGTTACTAAATCTGAACATTACCTCGATAAAAAATTACTTGTAGAAGTTAAAAAGCACAAACAATTTTATTTGGAACTTCGAAACCCTTCTTACAAAACGTCTTTTGTAAACCGGCGCAACATCTCCGAGATCTCTTCGGAGAGGGAACACCTTGAGGAGCCGGAACCAATAATATCAGCGATCATGCGTAATAAGATGTCCTGCTGGAATTGTGATAAAATAGGGCATGGATGGGATGATTGTGGAACCTAGCAGCGTATTTTGTTACGGTTGCGGAATCAAAAATGTTAACAAGCCACGTTGCTCTAAGTGCCATCCTTCAGAAAACCGGCTGCGGGATGTGCCAACGAACCCTCTGTAGGCACATCCATACCAAAACATAGCGGAAGCATCAGTCAGACTATAGATAAGGGTTGAGCTAAAACCGCTATGGACTCAGAATTTTCATCTGATAAACGACCAACTAGATATTTATCCTTACATGTAAGACTGTCGAATTACAAGAAAGCTAGAGATAGGATATTTGGCTATCTTTGTACCCACGGAGGATGAGGAAAGCTCACACAAGTTACACAAAATTTCTACTAAAGAGCAAGAGAGACTGAAAGGTGTTATCGGAATTTTTCCTTCGTACGAACGAGAAGGATTAGGCCGAACCTGCATTATTTCGCACTCGATCGACGTAGGTGATGCTAAGGCAATTAAACAAAGACACTGGCAAATCTCCCCTTTGCGCGAGAAACTTATGTTTGCTGAGGTAGATAACATGTTAGCTCTCGATATCATAGAACCTTCTTGCAGTCCTTGGAGTAGTAATTGAGTCCTTGTTCAAAAAGTTGATAAGGTTCGGTTGTGCTTAGACTCTTGCCAAATCAATAAATACACGATGAAGGATGCTTACTCCTTACCACATATTGACGGGATCTTAAGCCGTTTACCTCCAGCGCGGTATATAACTGGTCTTGATATGAAACATGCTTTCTGGAAAATACCATTGGACGAGCCATCACGACCGTATACTGCATTTACCGTTCCGATATGTTTGTTTATAGCCTGTCCCTAGGCGATTACCCTCGGGTATAGTGACGGGGTGTCAAGTGCGGTGGCTGAGGTTGGATCGTGAGTCTTTTAGGGGTTTTCTTAAATTTAACAGCTACATAGCTTAGTAGTACTAATATAATTATGACAAATGAAATTAGTAGACTTATTTGTAATAGGTTACTGTATTTGGTGTATTGCATAATTATTTCGTTAGTTTGGACATACGACAGTGGTTTTATTATACCCGATACTCAAAATGAGTATTGGGGTATATTAGATTTGTGGTGAAAATGGATGTGTGTAACGTCCAGAAGGAATCGTTTCCGACCCCATAAAGTATATATATTCTTGATCAGCATCAATAGCCGAGTCGACTGAGCCCTGTCTGTCTGTCCGTCTGTCTGTCTGTCCGTCTGTCCGTCTGTCCGTCCGTCCGTCTGTCCGTCCCCTTCAGCGCCTAGTGCTCAAAGACTATAAGAGCTAGAGCAACGATGTTTTGGATCCAGATTTCTGTGATATGTCACTGCTACAAGAATATTTCAAAATTTCGCCCCGCCCACTTCCGCCCCACAAAGGACGAAAATCTATGGCATCCACAATTTTAAAGATACGAGAAAACTAAATCGTAGAATCATAGAGAATAACCATATCTTTTAGACTGCAGAGTAAAATATTAGCGCCTAGATCTCAGAGACTATAAACGATAGAGTAACCAAATTTGGTATCCGCACTCCTTTTAGCTCTCACTATAAAACGTATTTCTCAAAATTTTGCCTCACCCCCTTCCGCCCACACAAAGATCGAAAATCTGTTGCATCCACAATATTGCAGTTTCGAGAAAACTAAAAACGCAGAATTATAGATAACGACCATATCTATCAGATTGCTGAAGCTGGATCAGATCAGATTATTTTTATAGCCAAAAGGAACAAATCAATTTGCAGTGGCTACGCAGCGCCCGACGTCACGCTCAGACTGATTTTCTGTCTCTCTCGCACGCACTCTTTGTCGTGTCGTTTTCAGCCAAGTGGATGTTTTTATATTCAGTATTTTCTCAGAATTCATTTGTTACAGATAGTCTTGTTTTAATAATTTTGGATTAAATATACCGAGCCTAGTTAACTGCGTTCTTAGTTCTATAACTTCGATATATTCTGTGAAATGTTGTAATTGAAAATCAAAATTTGTATATGCTGGTTCCCATCTTTTTCTTCATTTAATTTGCTTATAATACTTATTCCGCTATTTACCGCATCTATTACCAAATTGAGTTCATTCATTTGAATGCTGTGACTTGCTAAATTTTCTATTTTCTGTTCCAGATCGTACTTATCTTCCTGATCTAATGTTCCAAAGAGATATTTGTATGCTGTTCCTACTATATTGATTAGGTCTCTTTTGTTTCTATTAGTTATTTTTAAACCATTCATTTCTCTTTGAAGTTAATTCACTAAATATTTTACTTCAACTATACCTTCGAATTTAGTAGCTTGCAATAATAAATTTTGGTATAGTTCTTCGGTCTTAGTTATATTAACAGTTAGATAATGGTATTCATAATTGTTAGATATGTTAATTAATGCAGTTTTGAATATCATATATCCGTTTTTGGATTTTATAGGATTTATTTCTATGTTTTGGCCCTCTGCCATTACGACGGTAATTATGTGGAAGATGAGGATTTTAATTGTGTTGAAGTTCGCCGATTCCATTAACTTCCAACGCATCCTTCCTTATTATATTTGATAATATTAGATTTATTATACCCGATACTCAAAATGAGTATTGGGGTATATTAGATTTGTGGTAAAAGTGGATGTGTGTAACGTGCATAAAGTATATATATTCTTGATCAGCATCAATAGCCGAGTCGATTGAGCCCTGTCTGTCTGTCCGTCTGTCCGTCCGTCCGTCCGTCCGTCCCCTTCAGCGCCTAGTGCTCAAAGACTATAAGATCTAGAGCAACGATGTTTTGGATCCAGACTTCTGTGATATGTCACTGCTAGAAAAATATTTCAAAACTTCGCCCCGCCCACTTCCGCCCCCACAAAGGACGAAAATCTGTGGCATCCACATTTTTAAAGATACGATAAAACCAAAAACGCAGAATCGTAGTGGATGATTATATGTTCTAGAGTGTAAAATCTGAACCAGATCGTATAATTATTATAGCCAGAATCAAGAAAACAATTTCATTCTTTCTCGCTCTGTCTCTCTCTAACACACAGGTTTCATGGTCGGCTTTGCCAATTGCAAAATATGAGTTCAAGGATCTCAGAACCTATAAGAGCCAGAGCAACCAAATTTGGTATCCACAATCCTGTGATATCGGACCTTGACCGTTTCGTGTCCAAATTTCGCCACACCCCCTTCCGCCCCCGCAAAGGACGAAAATCTGGGGCATCCACAAATCTCAGAGACTATTAAGGCTAGAGTAACCAAATTTGGTATCCGCACTTCTGTTAGATCTCACTATAAAACGTATATCTCAGAATTTCGCCTCACCCTTTTCCGCCCCCACAAAGGACGAAAATCTGTTGCATCCACAATATTGAGGATACGAGAAAACTAAAAACGCAGAATCATAGATAATGATCATATATATCAGATTGCTGAATCTGGATCAGATCAGATCATTTTTATAGGCAAAAGGAACAAATCAATTTGCACTGGCTACGCAGCCCCCGACGTCACGCTAAGACTGATTTTCTGTCTCTCTCGCACGCACTCCTTGTCGTGTCGTTTAATATTAGCGGCGTCTGCCGGAGGAGAGCCATACTGACTTAGTATCGGGTATAACTGTAGAGTTGCGGTCTCCGCAGCAACTCACAACGTTCCCCCTCGTTTTTTTTCTTGAACTTTTATTTATAATGAGTTATTTTCCTACCCCTAATCTTTTCTTCGTAATGTTTTTCGTCTACCTGTCTAATTTCGCCCGTCTTTTTGAAGGGGTTTGTTACTTTAGACTTAACTAGAGGTGACTGTTTATAGCGGGAATATGGTGGTATATAGCGGTCTATATGGTTTTTATTTAGTTGAGTAATTTTGTTCACTTTATTTAGTTGGGTGTCATAATCAGGTGAGCCTGCATAAATGAATATATCAGCTGGTGTCCTATTTGTGGTATTATGCTTAGTTTTATGATTATAAGTGGACGGTTTTCTAAGGGTTAAACTACAAAGAGAGTGAGAGCGCTCTAACTGCGATTGCCCACTCGGAGAACGGCGTCGTTTCATGCTAGGGCGGCGTAACCTCGTCTCCGATCACCATGAAGAGTCGTCGTTTGCGTGTCGACGAAATCACAACGACAATTAGCAGTTGCAGCCGGCCGGGCTTAAACCCGTATTACCCATTACATTGTACTCTATACGCGATTAAGATTAAAGTTTAAGTTGATTGAAGTCCAAATGAATAAATCTCGAATTGTCTATATCGTGTAGTACATTATTAAACGCAAAGATTCCCCAGAGCATTTCTGCTCAACATTGAAATCTCGTATCGAGGATTTCACAACATGTTTGATAACGCAAAGGTCGCGGGTTCGTTCCCCTCATGGGCCACCAAAAATGTTGTGAAATCCTCGATACGAGATTTCAATGTTGAGCAGAAATGCTCTGGGGAATCTTTGCGTTTAATAATGTACTACACGATATAGACAATTCGAGATTTATTCATTTGGACTTCAATCAACTTAAACTTTAATCTTAATCGCGTATAGAGTACAATGTAATGGGTAATACGGGTTTAAGCGCGGCCGGCTGCAACTGCTAATTGTCGTTGTGATTTCGTCGACACGCAAACGACGACTCTTCATGGTGATCGGAGACGAGGTTACGCCGCCCTAGCATGAAACGACGCCGTTCTCCGAGTGGGCAATAGCAGTTAGAGCGCTCTCACTCTCTTTGAAGTTTAACCCTTAGAAAACCGTCCAATAAGTATACGGAATTAATTCAAATTTCATGAATCTGTCTCCTGGGTTATCTTCGCTATATATTAATCTTAATTTTTCATTTACTGTTTTATGAAATCTTTCGACGTCAGATATTCCATTTTTGCTGGAAGTGATCTCTATTTTTACGTTTTCCGCATTCACCCAGGCTTGCAATACTGCGCACATAAAAGCTGAATCTTTGTCGGCTTTGAATTCAAGTGGTTTGCCCATTTCGTTAAAAACCTTCTCTTTTTGCTTCTAACCAGTCACGACTTTTTATACCCGATACTCAAAATGAGTATTGGGGTATAGCTTCAGGAAAGCAAAAATATCGAATGGTAGTAGACTATAGAAGTCTAAATGAAATAACAGTTAAGGACAAATTCCCAACTCCACGAATGGATGAAATCCTAGACAAACTAGGTAAATGTCAGTATTTTACGACAATCGATTTAGCAAAAGGTTTCCATCAAATACCCATGGAACCTAGCTCAATCCCCAAAACTGCGTTCTCCACTAAGCATGGACATTACGAGTTCACTCGTATGCCCTTTGGGCTAACCACTGCCCCAGCTACCTTCCAAAGATGTATGAACAATCTGCTAGAAGAGTTAATCTTCAAAGATTGCTTTGTATACTTAGATGACATCATTATATTTTCCACTTCATTGGAAGAACACTTGTTGTCACTAAGGAGAGTATTTGGAAAGTTGAGAGACGCCAACTTGAAGCTACAAATGGATAAATGTTAATTCATGAAAAAGGAAACTGAATTCCTAGGTCATGTAGTCACTACTGAAGGAATAGTACCAAATCCAGGCAAAATCTCTGCCATTGTCAAATTTCCAATACCAGAAACGACTAAACAAATAAAGTCATTCTTAGGTCTGTGCGGGTTCTACAGGAAATTCATTCCTAATTTTGCAAACATAGCAAAACCCATGACACTCAAACTAAAGAAAGGAGCTGTCATAGACCCCAAGGAAGAAAAGTACGTCGAGGCATTTGAGAGACTAAAAGTACTCATCACCTCAGACCCTATCCTTGCGTTCCCAGACTTTGACAAAATGTTCACGGTAACAACCGACGCTAGTAACATAGCATTGGGAGCGGTTCTGTCACAAGAACACAAACCGATCTGCTACGCTAGCAGAACCCTAAATGAACATGAAATAAACTATTCAGCCATCGAAAAGGAATTATTAGCGATCGTATGGGCAACCAAGTATTTCCGTTCATGCCTGTTCGGTAGAACATTCGAGATACAAAGCGATCATAAACCCTTGATTTGGTTGAACAACCTCAAGGAGCCAAATATGAAATTACAAAGGTGGAAAATAAAACTGAATGAGTTTGATTTTAAAATGAAATATCTACCAGGCAAAGAAAATCATGTAGCTGATGCCTTATCAAGGGTAAAGATTAATGAAAATCTCCTTGGAGAAGCTTCCAATAGCGTTGGTGCAACTGTACATAGCGCACAGGAAGACAATCTAAATCACATTGCTATCACGGAAAGACCAATTAACTATTACAATCGGCAAATTGAGCTAATAAAAGGCAATGTAGATAAGGTAGAAACAATTCGTTATTTTCACAAGTTAATCATCAAGATCACGTATAAGGAAATGACTAACACCTTAGCGAAGGATATAATAAAGGAATATCTATGCACCAAAAAGAGCGCATTATATTTCCATAACGAAATAGATTTTCCTCCATTCCAAAAAGCATATTTAGAAATCATTAATTCTAACAATATAACCAAAGCTATTAAATCAAGCACGAAACTCCTAGATATTCAGAATTACGCTGAATTTAAAGAAACCATATTAAAGAATCATAAAGGCTTACTCCATCCAGGGATAGAGAAAACCGTCAATTGGTTTAGGGGAAAATAATATTACCCGGATTATCAAAAACTAATCCAAAACATCATAAACGAATGTCCTACTTGTAATATTGCCAAAACAGAGCATAGAAATACGAAGTTGGCATTCGAAACTACACCGGAAATACTGAACATCAGAGAGAAATACGTCATAGATTTCTATATGGTTGGTAACCAACAGTTCCTATCATGTATTGACGTATACTCGAAGTTTGCCACTCTTGTAGAAGTAAAAAGTCGTGACTGGTTAAAAGCAAAAAGAGCCATCATGAAAGTTTTTAACGAGATGGGCAAACCAATTGAAATCAAAGCCGATAAAGATTCAGCTTTTATGTGCACAGCATTGCAAGCATGGCTGAATGCGGAAAACGTCAAAATAGAGATCACTTCCAGCAAAAATGGAATATCTGACGTAGAAAGATTTCATAAAACAGTAAATGAAAAATTAAGAATAATATCTACCGAGGATAACCCAGAAGATAGATTCACGAAGTTTGAATTAATTCTTTATACTTATAATCATAAAACCAAACATAATACCACAAATAGGACACCAGCTGATATATTCATTTATGCAGGCTCACCTGATTATGACACCCAACTAAATAAAGTGAATAAAATCACTCAATTAAATAAAAACCGCATAGAGTATGAAGTAGATACCCGCTATAAACTATCACCTCTAGTTAAGTCTAAGGTAACAAATCCTTTCAAAAGGACGGGCGAAATTAGACAGGTAGACGAAAAACATTATGAAGAAAAGAATAGGGGTAGGAAAATAACTCATTATAAATCAAAATTCAAGAAAAAGAAGAAATCTAATAGAAGCAAATATAATAATTCCAGGACATAATCAAAATAAAATATCTAGTAGACAAATTGCAAAGAGAAATGAACGGGCTAAAAATAACCAAAATAAATAAAAGAGGCCTAATCAATATAGTAGGAACAGCCTACAAATATCTCTTTGGAACACTAGATCAGAAAGATAAAGTCGATTTGGAACAAAAAATAGAAAATTTAGCCAGCCATAGCATTCAAATGAATGAACTAAATTTGGTAATAGATGCAGTTAATAGCGGAATAAACGTTATAAACAAACTAAATGAAGAAAAAGACAGGAATCAACAAATAGAAATTTTGATATTCAATCTACAACATTTTACAGAATATATCGAAGATATAGAACTAGGTATGCAATTAACTAGGCTCGGTATATTTAATCCAAAATTATTAAAACAAGACTACCTGGAACAAATAAATTCTGAGAAAATACTAAATATAAAAACCTCCATGGCTAAAATCCGATACCAACGAAATTCTAATAATTTCCAACATTCCCAAAGACATTACAAAAGTACCAATCTATAAAATCGTTCCGTATCCAGACGAATTAAATAACATGTTAACAGATATGACATACGACAAGTACTACATCAAAAATGAAGAAGTATTTGTTAAAGAAACTAGATTGAAAACCAATGACAATTGTATAAAAGGAATTTTAATGCAAATTCCCACTAAATGTCCATATTCCAAAACTTTTCAAAACTTTCAAATAAACTTTATTGAACCCAATATACTAATCACATGGAATCTTCCAAAAACAACGCTAAGCCAGAATTGTGTAAACCAAGAAATCATAGCGGAAGGAAATACCATTATAAAAATCTACAACTGTTCAATCCAATTAAATGAATTTACAATATCAAACACAATGTTAGATTTTGCCCAGAATGTTTATGTCAACAACAACATAACTAAAATAAAACCACTGTCGTATGTCCAAACTAATGAAATAATTATGCAATACACCAAATATAGTAACCTATTACAAATAAGTCTACTAATTTCATTTGTCATAATTATATTAGTACTACTAAGTTATGTAGCTGTTAAATTTAAGAAAACTTCTAAAAGAGTCACGGTTAAATGTATTAACCCTATAATAGAAGCAGAAGAGGAACCAACCTCAGCCACCGCACTTGACACCCCGTCACTATACCCGAAGGTAATCGCCTAGGGACAGGCTAATAACAAACGTTGGGGGAGTGACATATCCATAATTCCCCACATCCCATACACATTATGTTTATGTACAATTCATTCACCCCATCCACACAAGTAACAGGACCCCACTCAAGAATCAATAACTGTTTCTTCCCATACTCCAAGCTAGGGCCCCCCATAATATAAACAATGGACCACATTGTTTCATAAACATTAGAATCACGCCACTCTCGAGAAATCGATTCTTTAGAATCACGCCACTCATGAGGACCAATCAAAGCTAGACATAAAACCAAGGAGTATCACATTCCTAGCTCCGTCATGTAATGCAACACCGATCGCCAGCAGTGGATGCCTTTCATCAAAGCCGACGCATCCCCAAATATCGATCCAGGCACGTACGCCACCGACACGAAGATGCAGCCGAGAAGAGCAACGCCCGAAGCCAGAGTCGGGAGTTCCAAGAGAAGGGCTCATGGAAACTAGCCAGCAGCAGAGAGATCAGTTCCGTTTGAGACAAGCAGACGTAAAGTTAAGTCGGGGAATTCAACCAATCTTGTGACATAAAGAAATTAAGTACTAAAAATAAAATCTTTTTTAAAAACTAAATTTCGAGTTGCGGATATTTAACTATATATATTCTTGATCAGCATCAATAGCCGAGTCGATTGAGCCCTGTCTGTCTGTCCGTCTGTCCGTCCGTCCGTCTGTCCGTCCGTCCGTCTGTCCGTCCGTCCGTCTGTCCGTCCCCTTCAGCGCCTAGTGCTCAAAGACTATAAGAGCTAGAGCAACGATGTTTTGGATCCAGACTTCTGTGATATGTCACTGCTACAAAAATATTTCAAAACATCGCCCCGCCCACTTCCGCCCCCACAAAGGACGAAAATCTGTGGCATCCACAATTTTAAAGATATGAGAAAACCAAAATCGCAGAATCGTAGAGAATGCCCATATCTTTTAGACTGCAGAATCTGAATTGGATCGTATTATTATTATAGCCAGCATCAAGAAAACAATTTCATTTTTTCTCGCCCTGTCTCTCGCTAACACACACGTAGCATAGGTAGGTGGCTTTGCTTAGAGTAAAACATTAGCGCCTAGATCTCAGAGACTATAAAAGCTGGAGCAACCAAATTTGGTATCCACACTCCTAACATATCGGACCGAGACGAGTTTGTTTCAAAATTTCGCCACAACCCCTTCCGCCCCCGCAAAGGACGAAAATCTGGGGATATTCACAAATCTCAGAGACTATTAACGCTAGAGTAACCAAATTTGGTATCCGCGCTCCTGTTAGATCTCACTATAAAACGTATATCTCAAAATTTCGCCCCACCCCCTTCCGCCCACACAAAAGACGAAAATCTGTTGCATCCACAATATTGCAGATTCGAGAAAACTAAAAACGCAGAATCATAGATAATGATCATATCTATCAGATTGCTGAATCTGGATCAGATCAGATCATTTGTATAGCCAAAAGGAACAAATCAATTTGCACTGGCTACGCAGCGCCCGACGTCACGCTCAGAATGATTTTCTGTCTCTCTTGCACGCACTCTTTGTCGTGTCGTTTAATATTAGCTGCGTCTGCCGGAGGAGAGCCATACTGACTAAGTATCGGGTATAAATGTAGAGTTGCGGTGTACGCAGCAACTCACAACGTTCCCCCTCGTTATTTCTACGTGAGTGTCAAATACATCATACATGAATATAAATCAATACATGATAGGAACTGTTGGTTACCTATCATATAAAAATCCATGACGTATTTTTCTCTGACATTTAGTATCTCTGGAGTTGTTTCGAATGACAATTTTGTATTTCTGTGCTCTGTGTTGGCTATATTACAGGTGGAACATTCGTTTATGATATTTTGGATCAACTTCTGATAATCCGGGTAGTAATATTTTCCCCTAAGCCAATTGACTGTTTTCTCAATCCCAGGATGGAGTAAGCCTTTATGATTTTTTAATTGTTTTTCTTTAAATTCAACGTAATTTTGAATATCCAATAATTTAGTACTGGATTTTATAGCTTTAGTTATATTGCTTGAATTAATGATTTGCAAATTCCTCTTGGAATGGAGGACAATCTATTTCGTTATGGAAATATAATGCGCTCTTTTTGGTGCATAGATTATCCTTTATTATATCCTTCGTTAAGGTGATCTTAATGATTAGTTTGTGGAAATAGCGAATCGTTTCTACCTTATCTTCATTGTCTTTTATTAACTCAATTTGACGATTGTAGTAGTTAAAAGGTTTTTCAGTGATAGCAATGTGATTTAGATTATCTTCCTTCTCCAAGAAGATTTTCATTAAGCTTTACCCTTCATAATGCATCAGCTAAATGATTTTCTTTGCCTGGTAGATATTTTATTTTAAAGTCAAACTCATTCAGTTGTGCAATTCCAATTCTTTCCACCTTTGCCACCAAATCAAGGGTTTATGATCGCTTAGTATCTCGAATGTCCTACCGAATAGGTATGATCGGAAATACTTGGTGGCCCATACGAGTGTTAATAATTCTTTGCGATGGCTGAATAATTTATTTCATATTCATTTAGGGTTCTGCTAGCGTAGCAGATCGGTTTGTGATCTTGTGACAAAACCGCTCCCAGTGCTATGTTACTAGCGTCAGTTGTTACCGTGAACATTTTGTCAAAGTCTGCAAATGCAAGGATAGGATCTGAGGTGATGAGTACTTTTAGCCTCTCAAATGCCTCGACGTACTTTTCTTCCATGGGATCTATGACAGCTCTTTTCTTTAGATTGAGTGTCATGGTCTTTGCTATGTTTGCAAAGTTAGGAATGAATTTCCTGTAGACCTAAGAATGACTTTATTTGTTTAGTCGTTTCCGGTATTGGAAATTTGACGATGGCAGAGATTTTGCCTGGATTTGGTATTATTCCTTCAGTAGTGACTACTTGACCTAGCAATTCAGTTTCATTTTTCAAGAATTCACATTTATCCATTTGCAGATTTAAGTTGGCGTCTCTCAACTTTCCAAATACTCTCCTTAGTGAAAACAGGTGTTCTTCCAATGAAGTGGAAAATATAACGATGTCGTCTAAGTATACGAAGCAATCTTTGAAGATTAACTCTTCTAGCAGATTGTTCATACATCTTTGGAAGGTAGCGGGGGCAGTGGTTAGCCCAATGGGCATACGAGTGAACTCGTAATGTCCATGCTTAGTGGAGAACGCAGCTTTGGGGATTGAGCTAGGTTCCATGGGTATTTGAAGGAAACCTTTTGCTAAATCGATTGTCGTGAAATACTGACATTTACCTAGTTTGTCTAGGATTTCATCCATTCTTGGAGTTGGGAACTTGTCTTTAATTGTTATTTCATTTAGACTACTATAGTCTACTACCATTCGGTATTTTTGATTTCCTGAAGCGTCTATCTTTTTCGGAATCATAGATATGGGCGAGCAGTAAGGAGAATTCGACTTTCGAATTATTCCCTGCCTGATCAACTCTTTGATTTGCTGATTTACCTCCAGATCATGTATCTGGGCATACTTATATGGTTGTTTGTTGACCGGGTCTTCATGCTGAGTTTTGATTTCGGGCTTGATTGTACTTGTGAAAGTCAAATTGTCACCTTCTCTGTACTGCACATCTTTAAGCTCGTATAAGACCTTTTTCAATTCTTCCCTTTCTTCGTCGTTTAAATGATCTAATCTTAATTGATTACATTTCCTTAATTCATTGTCTAGAGCGGAAGCGAAGTATTGATCTCCCTCTGGAGATGGGTCTAGGCACTTATGTGCCATCTTCTCTTCCTTTGAAGACTGATCAGTGCACTTCTGTGCGGTCTTGCCGGCTTCAATAACTTCTCCACTCTGAATGATTGGGTACGACCTAGATCCTAATGTTATAGTTTCATTTCTGTAATCGATGACGGCTTTACTTGCCATCAAGTATTCTCTTCCTAATAAAATATCATAATTTTCGGAAAAGTTGTGAATGCAGAATTTCGGACGGACATGTTTTGTTAGCGTTCCTCGTTATACTTTTTGTTAAACGGACAGGTCCATTGATGGTATGGACTGTATCGTCTTTTATCTCGGAATCTGAGTAGTTATCTTTCATGATGTAAGTCGTTGATCCCGAATCAGCGATACACCTTAATATTCTTTTATTAATAGTAATGTTTATATAGGGTCCTCCTCGGTTTCTTCCGAGGCGGCCTGATGAAAAATTACATCCATTTTCATTTGACCACTCTGGCTCTCTCTCATTCTTTTTGTAGGTTTGTTTGGTCTACTCCCACTAACTTGGGTTTGAGATATTTGGTGGTTGAATGGGTTCTGGGTCCTACCTTGGTTCAAAGAATTTTTGAACTCATTATATAATCCGGAATTTTGGTTTTGATTGATTTTTATACCCGATACTCAAAATGAGTATTGGGGTATATTAGATTTGTGGTAAAAGTGGATGTGTGTAACGTCCAGAAGGAATCGTTTCCGACCCCATAAAGTATATATATTCTTGATCAGCATCAATAGCCGAGTCGATTGAGCCATGTCTGTCTGTCCGTCTGTCCGTCCGTCCGTCTGTCCGTCTGTCCGTCCCCTTCAGCGCCTAGTGCTCAAAGACTATAAGAGCTAGAGCAACGATGTTTTGGATCCAGACTTCTGTGATATGTCACTGCTACAAAAATATTTCAAAACTTCGCCCTGCCCACTTCCGCCCCCAAAAAGGACGAAAATCTGTGGAATCCACATTTTTAAAGATACGATAAAACCAAAAACGCAGAATCGTAGAGAATGACCATATCTTTAAGACTGCGGAATCTGAATTGGATCGTATTATTATGATAGCCAGCATCAAGAAAACAATTTAATTTTTTCTCGCCCTGTCTCTCTCTAACACACACGTAGCATAGGCGGCTTTGCTTAGAGTAAAACATTAGCGCCTAGATCTCAGAGACTATAAAAGCTAGAGCAACCAAATTTGGTATCCACACTCCTAATATATCGGACCGAGACGAGTTTGTTTCAAAATTTCGCCACACCCCCTTCCGCCCCCGCAAAGGACGAAAATCTGGGGATATTCAAAAATCTCAGAGACTATTAAGGCTAGAGTAACCAAATTTGGTATCCGCACTCCTGTTAGATCTTACTATAAAACGTGTATCTCAAAATTTCGCCCCACCCCCTTCCGCCCCCACAAGGGACGAAAATCTGTTGCATCCACAATATTGCACATTCAAGAAAACTAAAAACGCAGAATCATAGATAATGACCATATCTATCAGATTGCTGAATCTGGATCAGATCGGATCATTTTTGTAGCCAAAAGCAAGAAATCAATTTTCAGTGGCTACGCAGCGCCCGACGTCACGCTCAGGCTGATTTTCTGTCTCTCTCGCACGCACTCTTTGTCGTGTCGTTTAATATTAGCGGCGTCTGCCGGAGGAGAGCCATACTGACTTAGTATCGGGTATAACCGTAGAGTTGCGGTGTCCGCAGCAACTCACAACGTTCCCCCTCGTTTTTATTTATATTTAAATCTGTTGTAATACTTTCGTACAATCCCTCTTCTTGTGCTGCTCTCTTAAGATTAGACAGTGTAGTAATATCTTTTCTAGCTAAGGTCATGAACATTCTGTCTGGAAGTTTTCGTGTAATAACATCCTTAATTGTATTATTTAAGGCATTTCTATAAATGATATTATTTTCTGGTGTGTTTTCTAAATTTAACTTATTGTTTATCAATAGTGCTTTTACTTCTAACTCTTCTATAAACTTACGAAGACTGCCGTTAAATCTGGTGGTAGTATAGTTGTCGTAATAGTTCTTCGTAGGGTGTGTGATTCTTGAACTCGTTGATCAGCGCCGTCTCCAATTCGTGCCACGTGTTGCGCTGTACCATTTGTGATATGCGTTGGGCCTCTCCTGTTAGCTGGATATCAGTCGCTTCAAAGAGGATTCTTTGTTGGCGAATATCTTCCGTCGGATATAATCCTTGAACATATTCGATTCTGTTGATAAACGAGCTCAGCTGTCCAGTTGAACCGTCATAGGCGGTTATTTGCCGGATCGACAGCAGTGCCTGGTTCAGGTGGATTTCACTCAGTGTTAGTGGTGGTAACGCCATGTTGTAGATTGTGTTGATTGGGTTTTATTTGATTTTTTCTGTAGTTTTGAACTTATTTTTAGTTCACTTGCAAGTTTTTGATTTTTAGTTTTTGGTGTTTCACTGTTCTTGGTGATTCACTACTTCAGCTTTCTTCCGTTCACTTAATTTTAGTTTGCCAATCGTGTGTGCTCGTAGCACATAGATTTCAAAATTTATAATTTAGAACTCACTGCAGTGGCTAGTGTTTTGTCGTGAGGTATAATATTACATGTTAAATAGAAAACTGTGTCACGGTGTCACTGTGTTATGCTGACGGGTATTATAAACTATTAATTATGCATATTTCTGCAACTAAACACAGACCACTAAAGAAATCATACCGACTGCGCCAGTTAAATATCCGCAACTCGAAATTAGGTTTTTAAAGAGACATTTTTTTTCACAAAACTTAATAACTTAATGTTACTGGATTTTGTTGAGTTCCCGACTTGACTGTGGGTCTGCTTGTCTCAAACGGAACTGACTTCTCAGACATTTAGTTTAGAAAATATAAGCACTCAACATCGGCCATCACAGCTCTTAAATCCCATACAAAATCATATTTTGAACGTTTTTCGTGTGAGGTTATGGCAGGTAAATCGGTATAGAAGCTAAACGGCTTCGAAGCGCAGAAAGGGCTTTTAGACTTCGGTAATAAATAGTTCAAGGAACATATACAATAAAAATCTCGGGAAAATTTAGTTAAATATTTTTATAAAGTCCAGTTAAAGTTGAAAAACTGCTTAAAATTTAGGTACTAATGAATCCATATGCTCAATATTAGAATAATTTTCCATTTCGCGCTACCTAATTATTCTTGGTTATGAATGAATATGCAGGCTTGTATTTCTACCTTTACCTGTCCTTTTAACCAGGTTTTACATGCAAGAATTAGATATATGGAGTACATTTTAAAACTTGCATTAACCATTCCGCGAGAGGGAGAATCTTTTGACAACAGCTCGCCAGCTAAGAAAATACGAAAGACTAAGAAAAAAATTATTCAAAAATAATTCTTAGACAAACTATCACTGAAAGTGGACTGCCCCAAACAAGGATTTCGAAACACAAACGATGGAAACTTATCACGGACATTCTTTGAGAACAATAAAATAACTGCAGAAATAACTGGGGTGGATATTGAAATTATCAAAAGATTGGGTGTCATTTTGAATATTTCAAACTGCAAAGAAAAAAAAAATACCCGTAAGGTAAATATGCCTCGAAGACTGCAGAGCTGTTACTGGAAAAATATCCTGTAAAGAAGCTAACTCCCACGCTTAATTAAATTCTGGCATATGGTCAAACTTTTCACATCAGAACTTACCAATTAGAGAGATGTCAGAGGAAGCCCAGGAAACGAGAAACAAAGATTACAAAAAATACAGGAATATGAATACGTGCAAGACAAGACCTTTTCAACATGTTGGCAGCCTCTTCAGATCCATATATATCATCCATTAGATATGTGAGACCACAAAATAAATCGGCATGCAGTTATTCTTCAGAAATGATAAGTTTATTAGATATTCCTCCCACTTAACAGGAAGTAGAGGATTATTTAACAGAAACAAAAAAAATTCAACCAATTTTCAGACTAAAAAAAAAAGTTTTGTTATTTAAATTTTTACAATTTAGGTTTAGTCAAAAATTAAATAAAAAATAATATTTTTTAGTAAAAAAAACACCATTAAAAGTAGTTTATCGATACAAAAAATCGGTTTATCGATTCAAATGCAGTTCGTTTCATGAAGATATCTTTATTTGTTCAGAAGCTATTAATTTAGCAAGAAAAAAAATGATAGGCGAGAAGAAAACAAAGAAGAAAGAATGATCGATTGAAGGGCGGACAAATTTTAATTGTATAATTGTAATTGTTGTAACATAAACATAATCACATTCAGTCATGTATCCAAAAAACTGATCTCTAAAGAAATCACATAAAGTAGATACGAAATGACTGTTCGGGTGTAAACAAAGATCTAAAACCCATAAAAAGATTTTACAATAAAACAAAAGTGGGGAACACATTTAACCAATGCAGTTCTAAAACGAGGGGGAACGTTGTGAGTTGCTGCGGAGACCGCAACTCTACGGTTATACCCGATACTAAGTCAGTATGGCTCTCCTCCGGCAGACGCCGCTAATATTAAACGACACGACAAAGAGTGCGTGCGAGAGAGACAGAAAATCAGTCTGAGCGTGACGTCGGGTGCTGCGTAGCCAGTGCAAATTGATTTGTTCCTTTTGGCTATAAAAATGATCTGATCTGATCCAGATTCAGCAATCTGATAGATATGATCATTATCTATGATTCTGCGTTTTTAGTTTTCTCGTATCCTCAATATTGTGGATGCAACAGATTTTCGTCTTTTGTGGGGGCGGAAGGGGGTGGGGCGAAATTTTGAGATACACGTTTTATAGTGAGATCTAACAGAAGTGCGGATACCAAACTTGGTTACTCTAGCCATAATAGTCTCTGAGATTTGTGAATATCCCTAGATTTTCATCCTTTGCGGGGGCGGAAGGGGGTGTGGCGAAATTTTGAAACAAACTCGTCTCGGTCCGATATATTAGGAGTGTGGATACCAAATTTGGTTGCTCTAGCTTTTATAGTCTCTGAGATCTAGGCGCTAATGTTTTACTCTAAGCAAAGCCGGCTATGCTACGTGTGTGTTAGAGAGAGACAGGGCGAGAAAAAATGAAATTGTTTTCTTGATTCTGTCTATAATAATTATACGATCTGGTTCAGATTTTGCACTCTAGAAGATATGGTCATTCTCTACGATTCTGCGTTTATAGTTTTCTCGTATCGTCGAAATTGTGGATGCCACAGGGGGAACGTTGTGAGTTGCTGCGGACACCGCAACTCTACGGTTATACCCGATACTAAGTCAGTATGGCTCTTCTCCGGCAGACGCCGCTAATATTAAACGACACGACAAAGAGTGCGTGCGAGAGAGACAGAAAATCAGTCTGAGCGTGACGTCGGGCGCTGCGTAGCCACTGCAAATAGATTTGTTCCTATTGGCTATAAAAATGATCTGATCTGATCCAGATTCAGCAATCTGATAGATATGGTCATTATCTATGATTCTGCGTTTTTAGTTTTCTCGAATGTGCAATATTGTGGATGCAACAGATTTTCGTCTTTTGTGTGGGCGGAAGGGGGTGGGGCGAAATTTTAAGATACACGTTTTATAGTAAGATCTAACAGAAGTGCGGATACCAACTTTGGTTACTCTAGCCTTACTACTTACTTACTCTAGTCTCTGAGATTTTTGAATATCCCCAGATTTTCGTCCTTTGCGGGGGCGGAAGGGGGTGTGGCGAAATTTTGAAACAAACTCGTCTCGGTCCGATATATTAGGAGTGTGGATACCAAATTTGGTTGCTCTAGCTTTTATAGTCTCTGAGATCTAGGCGCTAATGTTTTACTCTAAGCAAAGCCGCCTATGCTACGTGTGTGTTAGAGAGAGACAGGGCGAGAAAAAATGAAATTGTTTTCTTGATGCTGGCTATAATAATAATACGATCCAATTCAGATTCCGCAGTCTTAAAGATATGGTCATTCTCTACAATTCTACGTTTTTGGTTTTCTCATATCTTTAAAATTGTGAATGCCACAGATTTTCGTCCTTTGTGGGGGCGGAAGTGGGCGGGGCGAAGTTTTGAAATATTTTTGTAGCAGTGACATATCACAGAAGTCTGGATCCAAAACATCGTTGCTCTAGCTCTTATAGTCCTTGAGCACTAGGCGCTGAAGGGGACGGACAGACGGACAGACGGACGGACGGACAGACGGACAGACGGACAGACGGACAGACAGACAGACAGACAGACAGACAGGGCCCAATCGACTCGGCTATTGATGCTGATCAAGAATATATATACTTTATGGGGTCGGAAACGATTCCTTCTGGACGTTACACACATACACTTTTACCACAAATCTAATATACCCCAATACTCATTTTGAGTATCGGGTATAATAACACTAATGTAACCATGCACTCAAATAGACACTCGCAGTAAAATGGTTCCTTTGCGTAGGTCTAACGATAATTATAGAATACAAAATTGTACCTCCTACCTCATTGTCAAATCACATATAAGGCTCTGATTTTAAGAATAAAACGAGGGGGAACGTTGTGAGTTGCTGCGGACACCGCAACTCTACGGTTATACCCGATACTAAGTCAGTATGGCTCTTCTCCGGCAGACGCCGCTAATATTAAACGACACGACAAAGAGTGCGTGCGAGAGAGACAGAAAATCAGTCTGAGCGTGACGTCGGGCGCTGCGTAGCCACTGCAAATTGATTTGTTCCTATTGGCTATAAAAATGATCTGATCTGATCCAGATTCAGCAATCTGATAGATATGGTCATTATCTATGATTCTGCGTTTTTAGTTTTCTCGAATGTGCAATATTGTGGATGCAACAGATTTTCGTCTTTTGTGTGGGCGGAAGGGGGTGGGGCGAAATTTGGTTACTCTAGCCTTAATAGTCTCTGAGGTTTTTGAATATCCCCAGATTTTCGTCCTTTGCGGGGGCGGAAGGGGGTGTGGCGAAATTTTGAAACAAACTCGTCTCGGTCCGATATATTAGGAGTGTGGATACCAAATTTGGTTGCTCTAGCTTTTATAGTCTCTGAGATCTAGGCGCTAATGTTTTACTCTAAGCAAAGCCGCCTATGCTACGTGTGTGTTAGAGAGAGACAGGGCGAGAAAAAATGAAATTGTTTTCTTGATGCTGGCTATAATAATAATACGATCCAATTCAGATTCCGCAGTCTTAAAGATATGGTCATTCTCTACAATTCTACGTCTACATCGTTGCTCTAGCTCTTATAGTCTTTGAGCACTAGGCGCTGAAGGGGACGGACAGACGGACGGACGGACAGACGGACAGACGGTCAGACAGACAGACAGACAGGGCCCAATCGACTCGGCTATTGATGCTGATCAATAATATATATACTTTATGGGGTCGGAAACGATTCCTTCTGGACGTTACACACATCCACTTTTACCACAAATCTAATATACCCCAATACTCATTTTGAGTATCGGGTATAATTACATAAAGTTTATGCATAAAAAGTTAGGACGTATGGTAGAGTCCAAAGAAAATGGGAAATATTTTTAGCCCCATCAAGAAGTCATAAAAGATTCCAGTCTAACGACAAATCTGACGGTAGTTTTCGATGCTTCAGCAAAAACCACAAGCAATAAAAGTTTAAATGATATCATGTGGGTTGGACCAGGAGTAAAAAGACACCTTCGATATTATGGTTAAATGGCGTAAATGGCCATTTTTAATAGCTGCGGACATTGAAAAAATGTAATGCAAATTAATGTTGATAAAGACGATCAACAATATTTGCATATAATTTGGAGAGATAATCCAAACGAAAAGTGAAAAGATTATAAACTCACAACCGTTACGTACAGTACAGCTTCAGCACCTTACTTAGCAACCAGGGTGCTTGTTGCAATAGCAGATAATTGCAAAAATCAAGCAATTAGGGAAATCATAAAGAATGATTTTTACATGGACGACCTGATGACAGGTGCCGACTCGATACTGGATGCTAAAAAGCATGTAAAGGAAGATACCCGGGAGTTTAATAAGGTTGGGTTTAACTTAAGAAAGTGGATAACAAATATCCCAGAAATTATAGAAGGCGTTAGAGATGACCAAGAGAATAAAGTATTAACCATTGATCAGAATGAATCCGTCAAAACATTAGGACTTCAATGGGAACCGGTTATGACTCAATTAAGAAAAATAACAAGAGAATAGTGTTATCTACCTAAGCCAAGATGTATGACCCCTTAGGCTGCTTGTCTCCAGTGACGCTTGTCGGAAAATTGTTTATTCAACAACTTTGGCTAGCAGAAAAAAAGAAGCTAAAGAATAATCAGAACAGGATATTCGGGAATGGAATTCGTTTAAAGATAGTTTAACAGAATTAGAGAGCATTCGGATACCAAGATGGCAAAATTTTCAGCACAATAAGTCGATGCAAATTCATGGGTTTGACGATGCATCCGAAAAGGCTTATGCGGCCGTAGTGTATGCTAAGGTAGATAGTTCTACAATTAGAATAGCCAGCAAAAGCACAGTTTATCCAAAGAAGAATCGGAAAACTATTCCAAAATTAGAACTTTGTGCAGCACATCTTCTGGCAAAATTAATTCAACGGGTGAAAATAGCGGTTGGAAGTAATGTAGAGTGTTATAGAGACAGTAAAGTCAAGATTATCAGCCGAAAAACTGACGAAGTAAAAACGAGGGGGAACGTTGTGAGTTGCTGCTGCGACCGGAACTCTATATTTATACCCGATACATAGTCAGCATGGCTACATTGAGCGACAATGTGTGCGTGCGGGAAAGACAGAAAACGTGTCTGAACATGTCTTCGGGAGCTGCGTAGCCACTGCAAATTAATTTGTTCCTTTTGGCTTTGAAAATGATCCGATCTGATCCAGATTTAACAATCTCATAGATACGGTTATTCTTTATGATTGTGCGATTTTAGTTTTCTCGAATCTTCAATATTGTGAATGCAACAGATTTTCGTCCTTTGTGGGGGCGGAAAGGGGCAGCAATTGAAAAAAATACAAGTGGCAAAATAACTGCGATTGTGAAAAAATAGATAAATAAATTGGTTTGTGTGTGCCCACTGTGCCAGCAACAATAACTGCAGCGACCCCAGCAGCAGCCACAATAGCTGCAGCGACATCAGCAGCATCGACATCAGCAATAGTGACAACAGCTGCAGCGACATCAACTGCATCGACAATAGCAGCAGCGACTTTAGCAAAGGCAACACCAGCAGCAGCGACAGCAACTTCAGCGGTAGCAGTAACAACAACAGCAGAAGCAGAATTCATCAGCTAAGTCTCATATCTCAATTTGTTTTTAAGCCTAATTAAGTAAAAAATTAAAGTAAGATGTTATCGGAAGAAATAATAAAGCTATTAGAGGCTCAAGCCGCGATAGCAAAAGAAATTAAGATGATTGAAGCTGGTCATTTGACCAGCGATGTAATCCAAAGGTTAGAAGACCTGTAAGCATATGGAGTAATCGATCATGACTACTATAAGCGACAGCAGTGTGAAAAAATCATTAAAAATATAGAAGACATACATTAAAAGTATGTAGAGTCCAAAAATAATGAAACCCTAACGAAAGGGAAGGTAGAAATAGAAAAGTTACAATCCGTGGAGACTGGAACTTTGAAGGAAGACATAGAGCCCAAAATTGACAATAGCATAGAAAAAGTATCTGAGGGAATCGACAGAATAGTGGAAAACCTGAAGACGTATTTAGAGCAAACCATGCAGAGGTTTGATCAGTCTAAACTAGGAGAGTGTAGAATCAGAAAGGGAAAAATTGAGTTCCTCAGTACAAAACTGAACTCAAAAATTGAGGAGTTTTATAATAGCTTTGAAACAAACGACAGCTTCGAAGGCTAAATCGGCGAGTTGGAATTTGATCGATTTGCCTGGTCTTCCGAAAATAGAAGTACCCACATTCTCGGCCGAAGAAAAAGAGTGGGACGGCTTTTCACAAATATTTTGTGAATTATTTCATAACAGAGATAGTCTGAGTACATCTCTAAAATTCAGTTATTTGAAAATCGCGATAAAGGGTGAAGCACGGAGTATGGTAGCTCACCTTTTAACTGGGCCGCTAGAAAATTATAATGCCGCTTGGGAATTGATGACCAATCGGTATGAAAATAAACGAAAAATTGTTTCGGATCAGCTGAATTGTTTACTAGACTTACCAATGCTAGATCACGATTCAGCGAAACATATTAAATGGTTTTCTGATTCTATAAATGAGTCAATACATTTAATCAAATTAAAGTCACAATTAACAGAAGAAGTTGATGTGATTTTCGCGCACATAGTGTTGAAAAAATTCAACAAAGATGCCTTACAGTTATATGAAAATCATATTAAGAGGAAAAGAGATCCAAGCATTGCCAGATGTAATGGAATTTTTAGAACAACGCAGCACTTCTCTTTACACGTCGCAGAATAAAGAATGGAAACCGTTCAAAAACGTAGTGCATTATGGCAAAATAAAAGAAAATTGTCCGCTATGTAAAATGGCAGGACATACCATAATTCACTGCTATAAGTTAAAGGGAATGAGTCCGATAGATAGAGGCCAGTTTATTAAAAAATAGCGCCTTTGCACAAAATGCTGTAGGCATGATTTGTATAAGAAATGCTTATCTGACGTTTTATGTGGGATTTGTAAAAAACCTCATCAAACGATGCTCCATATTCGCTACGAAAAGAGGGAAAATGTTAACACTTGCTTGACAAAAGAACAAGCGTTCTTAGCCACAGCAATGTACCATAATTTCAGAAGAAGCTGCGCAAATATTAAACTTAGTACGAAAAAGAGCGAACACCGAGGTAAGTGGAGTGTCATCTACAGACTCTTGTACTTCAAAGTACAAAGTTACTTTATCGGTAAAAACTCGTGATTATAATAAAGGTCCTCTAAATATTGAAGCAATTATTCTTCCGAAACTGATTAAAGCTTTACAGTTAAAGTCTTTCAATATTGACAAAACTAAGTGGCAAGATTATGTGTTGGCAGACCCTAACTTTAACAAACCATGTAGGGTAGATGTAATAATTGGAATAGATTTGTATACCCATATTTTAAAAGACGGAGTAGTAAAAATAGACGGACTACTTGGTCAAAATGCAGAATTCGGGCAGATTATATCCGGTTGCCCCAAATCAAAAGGTGATAAATTTAAGGTGGCGACAACAATTGAAGTTGGGGACTTAGAGCGGTTCTGGGAATTGGAAAGTGAAAAGAATGAAGTAAAAGAAGTTGTTTGCGAGAAGCATTTCTTGGAAAAAACAAGAAGAGATGATAATGGCAGGTATTTGGTTAAAATACCATTTTAAAAAGAAAAGGATCTAGGTGAATCCAAACCACAAGCTATGGTTTAGAAAGAAAGCTCAGCAATAACAACAAATTAAAAGAAAATTACATAAAGTTTATGCATAAAAATTTAGGACGTATGGTAGAGTCCAAAGAAAATGGGAAATATTTTTAGCCCCATCAAGAAGTCATAAAAGATTCCAGTCTAACGACAAATCTGACGGTAGTTTTCGATGCTTCAGCAAAAACCACAAGCAATAAAAGTTTAAATGATATCATGTGGGTTGGACCAGGAGTAAAAAGACACCTTCGATATTATGGTTAAATGGCGTAAATGGCCATTTTTAATAGCTGCGGACATTGAAAAAATGTAATGCAAATTAATGTTGATAAAGACGATCAACAATATTTGCATATAATTTGGAGAGATAATCCAAACGAAAAGTGAAAAGATTATAAACTCACAACCGTTACGTACAGTACAGCTTCAGCACCTTACTTAGCAACCAGGGTGCTTGTTGCAATAGCAGATAATTGCAAAAATCAAGCAATTAGGGAAATCATAAAGAATGATTTTTACATGGACGAACTGATGACAGGTGCCGACTCGATACTGGATGCTAAAAAGCATGTAAAGGAAGATACCCGGGAGTTTAATAAGGTTGGGTTTAACTTAAGAAAGTGGATAACAAATATCCCAGAAATTATAGAAGGCGTTAGAGATGACCAAGAGAATAAAGTATTAACCATTGATCAGAATGAATCCGTCAAAACATTAGGACTTCAATGGGAACCGGTTATGAATCAATTAAGAAAAATAACAAGAGAATAGTGTTATCTACCTAAGCCAAGATGTATGACCCCTTAGGCTGCTTGTCTCCAGTGACGCTTGTCGGAAAATTGTTTATTCAACAACTTTGGCTAGCAGAAAAAAAGAAGCTAAAGAATAATCAGAACAGGGTATTCGGGAATGGAATTCGTTTAAAGATAGTTTAACAGAATTAGAGAGCATTCGGATACCAAGATGGCAAAATTTTCAGCACAATAAGTCGATGCAAATTCATGGGTTTGACGATGCATCCGAAAAGGCTTATGCGGCCGTAGTGTATGCTAAGGTAGATAGTTCTACAATTAGAATAGCCAGCAAAAGCACAGTTTATCCAAAGAAGAATCGGAAAACTATTCCAAAATTAGAACTTTGTGCAGCACATCTTCTGGCAAAATTAATTCAACGGGTGAAAATAGCGGTTGGAAGTAATGTAGAGTGTTATAGAGACAGTAAAGTCAAGTTTATCAGCCGTCAAACTGACGAAGTAAAAACGAGGGGGAACGTTGTGAGTTGCTGTTGCGACCGGAACTCTATATTTATACCCGATACATAGTCAGCATGGCTACATTGAGCGACAATGTGTGCGTGCGGGAAAGATTTTAGTTTTCTCGAATCTTCAATCTTCGTATAATTATTACAGCCAGAATCAAGAAAACAATTTCATTCTTTCTCGCTCTGTCTATCTCTAACACGCAGTTTTCATGGTCGGCTTTGCCAATTGCAAAATATGAGTTCCTAGATCTCAGAGACTATAAAAGCTAGAGCAACCAAATTTGGTATCCACACTCCTAATATATCGGACCGAGACGAGTTTGTTTCAAAATTTCGCCACACCCCCTTCCGCCCCCGCAAAGGACGAAAATCTGGGGACATTCAAAAATCTCAGAGACTATTAAGGCTAGAGTAACCAAATTTTGTATCCGCACTTCTGTTAGATCTTACTATAAAACGTGTATCTTAAAATTTCGCCCCACCCCCTTCCGCCCACACAAAAGACGAAAATCTGTTGCATCCACAATATTGCAGATTCGAGAAAACTAAAAACGCAGAATCATAGATAATGACCATATCTATCAGATTGCTGAATCTGGATCAGATCAGATAATTTTTATAGCCAATAGGAACAAATCTATTTGCAGTGGCTACGCAGCGCCCGACGTCACGCTCAGACTGATTTTCTGTCTCTCTCGCACGCACTCTTTGTCGTGTCGTTTAATATTAGCGGCGTCTGCCGGAGAAGAGCCATACTGACTTAGCATCGGGTATAACCGTAGAGTTGCGGTGTCCGCAGCAACTCACAACGTTCCCCCTCGTTTTCTTTTAATTTGTTGTTATTGCTGAGCTTTCTTTCTAAACCATAGCTTGTGGTTTGGATTCACCTAGATCCTTTTCTTTTTAAAATGGTATTTTAACCAAATACCTGCCATTCTCATCTCTTCTTGTTTTTTCCAAGAAATGCTTCTCGCAAACAACTTCTTTTACTTCATTCTTTTCACTTTCCAATTCCCAGAACCGCTCTAAGTCCCCAACTTCAATTGTTGTCGCCACCTTAAATTTATCACCTTTTGATTTGGGGCAACCGGATATAATCTGCCCGAATTCTGCATTTTGACCAAGTAGTCCGTCTATTTTTACTACTCCGTCTTTTAAAATATGGGTATACAAATTTATTCCAATTATTACATCTACCCTACATGGTTTGTTAAAGTTAGGGTCTGCCAACACATAATCTTGCCACTTAGTTTTGTCAATATTGAAAGACTTTAACTGTAAAGCTTTAATCAGTTTCGGAAGAATAATTGCTTCAATATTTAGAGGACCCTTTAATTTAATCACGAGTTTTTACCGATAAAGTAACTTTGTACTTTGAAGTACAAGAGTCTGTAGATGACACTCCACTTACCTCGGTGTTCGCTCTTTTTCGTACTAGCTTTAATATTTGCGCAGCTTCTTCTGAAATTATGGTACATTGCTGTGGCTAAGAACGCTTGTTCTTTTGTCAAGCAAGTGTTAACATTTTCCCTCTTTTCGTAGCGAATATGGAACATCGTTTGATGAGGTTTTTTACAAATCCCACATAAAACGTCAGATAAGCATTTCTTATACAAATCATGCCTACAGCATTTTGTGCAAAGGCGCTATTTTTTAATAAACTGGCCTCTATCTATCGGACTCATTCCCTTTAACTTATAGCAGTGAATTATGGTATGTCCTGCCATTTTACATAGCGGACAATTTTCTTTTATTTTGCCATAATGCACTACGTTTTTGAACGGTTTCCATTCTTTATTCTGCGACGTGTAAAGAGAAGTGCTGCGTTGTTCTAAAAATTCCATTACATCTGGCAATGCTTGGATCTCTTTTCCTCTTAATATGATTTTCATATAACTGTAAGGCATCTTTGTTGAATTTTTTCAACACTATGTGCGCGAAAATCACATCAACTTCTTCTGTTAATTGTGACTTTAATTTGATTAAATGTATTGACTCATTTATAGAATCAGAAAACCATTTAATATGTTTCGCTGAATCGTGATCTAGCATTGGTAAGTCTAGTAAACAATTCAGCTGATCCGAAACAATTTTTCGTTTATTTTCATACCGATTGGTCATCAATTCCCAAGCGGCATTATAATTTTCTAGCGGCCCAGTTAAAAGGTGAGCTACCATACTCCGTGCTTCACCCTTTATCGCGATTTTCAAATAACTGAATTTTAGAGATGTACTCAGACTATCTCTGTTATGAAATAATTCACAAAATATTTGTGAAAAGCCGTCCCACTCTTTTTCTTCGGCCGAGAATGTGGGTACTTCTATTTTCGGAAGACCAGGCAAATCGATCAAATTCCAACTCGCCGATTTAGCCTTCGAAGCTGTCGTTTGTTTCAAAGCTATTATAAAACTCCTCAATTTTTGAGTTCAGTTTTGTACTGAGGAACTCAATTTTTCCCTTTCTGATTCTACACTCTCCTAGTTTAGACTGATCAAACCTCTGCATGGTTTGCTCTAAATACGTCTTCAGGTTTTCCACTATTCTGTCGATTCCCTCAGATACTTTTTCTATGCTATTGTCAATTTTGGGCTCTATGTCTTCCTTCAAAGTTCCAGTCTCCACGGATTGTAACTTTTCTATTTCTACCTTCCCTTTCGTTAGGGTTTCATTATTTTTGGACTCTACATACTTTTAATGTATGTCTTCTATATTTTTAATGATTTTTTCACACTGCTGTCGCTTATAGTAGTCATGATCGATTACTCCATATGCTTACAGGTCTTCTAACCTTTGGATTACATCGCTGGTCAAATGACCAGCTTCAATCATCTTAATTTCTTTTGCTATCGCGGCTTGAGCCTCTAATAGCTTTATTATTTCTTCCGATAACATCTTACTTTAATTTTTTACTTAATTAGGCTTAAAAACAAATTGAGATATGAGACTTAGCTGATGAATTCTGCTTCTGCTGTTGTTGTTACTGCTACCGCTGAAGTTGCTGTCGCTGCTGCTGGTGTTGCCTTTGCTAAAGTCGCTGCTGCTATTGTCGATGCAGTTGATGTCGCTGCAGCTGTTGTCACTATTGCTGATGTCGATGCTGCTGATGTCGCTGCAGCTATTGTGGCTGCTGCTGGGGTCGCTGCAGTTATTGTTGCTGGCACAGTGGGCACACACAAACCAATTTATTTATCTATTTTTTCACAATCGCAGTTATTTTGCCACTTGTATTTTTTTCAATTGCTGCCCCTTTCCGCCCCCACAAAGGACGAAAATCTGTTGCATTCACAATATTGAAGATTCGAGAAAACTAAAATCGCACAATCATAAAGAATAACCGTATCTATGAGATTGTTAAATCTGGATCAGATCGGATCATTTTCAAAGCCAAAAGGAACAAATTAATTTGCAGTGGCTACGCAGCTCCCGAAGACATGTTCAGACACGTTTTCTGTCTTTCCCGCACGCACACATTGTCGCTCCATGTAGCCATGCTGACTATGTATCGGGTATAAATATAGAGTTCCGGTCGCAGCAGCAACTCACAACGTTCCCCCTCGTTTTTACTTCGTCAGTTTGACGGCTGATAAACTTGACTTTACTGTCTCTATAACACTCTACATTACTTCCAACCGCTATTTTCACCCGTTGAATTAATTTTGCCAGAAGATGTGCTGCACAAAGTTCTAATTTTGGAATAGTTTTCCGATTCTTCTTTGGATAAACTGTGCTTTTGCTGGCTATTCTAATTGTAGAACTATCTACCTTAGCATACACTACGGCCGCATAAGCCTTTTCGGATGCATCGTCAAACCCATGAATTTGCATCGACTTATTGTGCTGAAAATTTTGCCATCTTGGTATCCGAATGCTCTCTAATTCTGTTAAACTATCTTTAAACGAATTCCATTCCCGAATATCCTGTTCTGATTATTCTTTAGCTTCTTTTTTTCTGCTAGCCAAAGTTGTTGAATAAACAATTTTCCGACAAGCGTCACTGGAGACGAGCAGCCTAAGGGGTCATACATCTTGGCTTAGGTAGATAACACTATTCTCTTGTTATTTTTATACCCGATACTCAAAATGAGTATTGGGGTATATTAGATTTGTGGTAAAAGTGGATGTGTGTAACGTCCAGAAGGAATCGTTTCCGACCCCATAAAGTATATATATTCTTGATCAGCATCAATCCGTCCGTCCGTCCGTCCGTCCGTCCGTCCGTCCGTCCGTCCGTCCCCTTCAGCGCCTAGTGCTCAAAGACTATAAGAGCTAGAGCAACGATGTTTTGGATCCAGACTTCTGTGATATGTCACTGCTACGAAAATATTTCAAAACTTCGCCCCGCCCACTTCCGCCCCCACAAAGGACGAAAATCTGTGGCATCCACATTTTTAAAGATACGATAAAACCAAAAACGCAGAATCGGTGAGGATGACCATATCTTCTACAGTGCAAAATCTGAACCAGATCGTATAATGATTTTAGCCAGAATCAAGAAAACAATTTCATTCTTTCTCGCTCTGTCTCTCTCTCTAACACACAGGTTTCATGGTCGGTTTTGTCAATTGCAAAATATGAGTTCAAGGATCTCAGAACCTATAAGAGCCAGAGCAACCAAATTTGTTATCCACACTCCTGTGATATCGGACCTTGACCGTTTCGTGTCCAAATTTCGCCACACCCCCTTCCGCCCCCGCAAAGGACGAAAATCTGGGGCATCCACAAATCTCAGAGACTATTAAGGCTAGAGTAACCAAATTTGGTATCCGCACTTCTGTTAGATCTCACTATAAAACGTATATCTCAGAATTTCGCCCCACTCTTTTCCGCCCCCACAAAGGACGAAAATCTGTTGCATCCACAATATTGCACATTCGAGAAAACTAAAAACGCAGAATCATAGATAATGACCATATCTATCAGATTGCTGAATCTGGATCAGATCAGATAATTTTTATAGCCAAAAGGAACAAATCAATTTGCAGTGGCTACGCAGCCCCCGACGTCACGCTCAGACTGATTTTCTGTCTCTCTCGCACGCACTCTTTGTCGTGTCGTTTAATATTAGCGGCGTCTGCCGGAGAAGAGCCATACTGACTTAGTATCGGGTATAACCGTAGAGTTGCGGTGTCCGCAGCAACTCACAACGTTCCCCCTCGTTCTTAATTGATTCATAACCGGTTCCCATTGAAGTCCTAATGTTTTGACGGATTCATTCTGATCAATGGTTAATACTTTATTCTCTTGGTCATCTCTAACGCCTTCTATAATTTCTGGGATATTTGTTATCCACTTTCTTAAGTTAAACCCAACCTTATTAAACTCCCGGGTATCTTCCTTTACATGCTTTTTAGCATCCAGTATCGAGTCGGCACCTGTCATCAGGTCGTCCATGTAAAAATCATTCTTTATGATTTCCCTAATTGCTTGATTTTTGCAATTATCTGCTATTGCAACAAGCACCCTGGTTGCTAAGTAAGGTGCTGAAGCTGTACTGTACGTAACGGTTGTGAGTTTATAATCTTTTCACTTTTCGTTTGGATTATCTCTCCAAATTATATGCAAATATTGCTGATCGTCTTTATCAACATTAATTTGCATTACATTTTTTCAATGTCCGCAACTATTAAAAATGACCATTTACGCCATTTAACCATAATATTGAAGGTCCAACCCACATGATATGATTTAAACTTTTATTGCTTGTGGTTTTTGCTGAAGCATCGAAAACTACCGTCAGATTTGTCGTTAGACTGGAATCTTTTATGACTTCTTGATGGGGCTAAAAATATTTCCCATTTTCTTTGGACTCTACCATATGTCCTAAATTTTTATGCATAAACTTTATGTAATTTTCTTTTAATTTGTTGTTATTGCTGAGCTTTCTTTCTAAACCATAGCTTGTGGTTTGGAATCTCCTAGATCTTTTTCTTTTTAAAATGGTATTTTAACCACATACCTGCCATTCTCATCTCTTCTTGTTTTTTCCAAGAAATGCTTCTCGCAAACAACTTCTTTTACTTCATTCTTTTCACTTTCCAATTCCCAGAACCGCTCTAAGTCCCCAACTTCAATTGTTGTCGCCACCTTAAATTTATCACCTTTTGATTTGGTGCAACCGGATATAAGTAGTCCAAGTAGTCCGTCTATTTTTACTACTCCGTCTTTTAAAATATGGGTATACAAATCTATTCCAATTATTACATCTACCCTACATGGTTTGTTAAAGTTAGGGTCTGCCAACACATAATCTTGCCACTTAGTTTTGTCAATATTGAAAGACTTTAACTGTAAAGCTTTCATCAGTTTCGGAAGAATAATTGCTTCAATATTTAGAGGACCTTTATTATAATCACGAGTTTTTACCGATAAAGTAACTTTGTACTTTGAAGTACAAGAGTCTGTAGATGACACTCCACTTACCTCGGTGTTCGCTCTTTTTCGTACTAGGTTTAATATTTGCGCAGCTTCTTCTGAAATTATGGTACATTGCTGTGGCTAAGAAAGCTTGTTCTTTTGTCAAGCAAGTGTTAACATTTTCCCTCTTTTCGTAGCGAATATGGAGCATCGTTTGATGAGGTTTTTTACAAATCCCACATAAAATTTCAGATAAGCATTTCTTATACAAATCATGCCTACAGCATTTTGTGCAAAGGCGCTGTTTTTTAATAAACTGGCCTCTATCTATCGGACTCATTCCCTTAAACTTATAGCAGTGAATTATGGTATGTCCTGCCATTTTACATAGCGGACAATTTTCTTTTATTTTGCCATAATGCACTACGTTTTTGAACGGTTTCCATTCATTATTCTGCGACGTGTAAAGAGAAGTGTTGCGTTGTTCTAAAAATTCAATTACATCTGGCAATGCTTGGATCTCTTTTCCTTTTTATATGATTTACATATAACTTTAAGGCATCTTTGTTGAATTTTTTCAACACTATGTGCGCGAAAATCACATCAAATGATTAAATGTATTGACTCATTTATAGAATCAGAAAACCATTTAATATGTTTCGCTGAATCGTGATCTAGCATTGGTAAGTCTAGTAAACAATTCAGCTGATCCGAAACAATTTTTCGTTTATTTTCATACCGATTGGTCATCAATTCCCAAGCGGCATTATAATTTTCTAGCGGCCCAGTTAAAAGGTGAGCTACCATACTCCGTGCTTCACCCTTTATCGCGATTTTCAAATAACTGAATTTTAGAGATGTACTCAGACTATCTCTGTTATGAAATAATTCACAAAATATTTGTGAAAAGCCGTCCCACTCTTTTTCTTCGGCCGAGAATGTGGGTACTTCTATTTTCGGAAGACCAGGCAAATCGATCAAATTCCAACCCGCCGATTTAGCCTTCGAAGCTGTCGTTTGTTTCAAAGCTATTATAAAACTCCTCAATTTTTGAGTTCAGTTTTGTACTGAGGAACTCAATTTTTCCCTTTCTGATTCTACACTCTCCTAGTTTAGACTGATCAAACCTCTGCATGGTTTGCTCTAAATACGTCTTCAGGTTTTCCACTATTCTGTCGATTCCCTCAGATACTTTTTCTATGCTATTGTCAATTTTGGGCTCTATGTCTTCCTTCAAAGTTCCAGTCTCCACGGATTGTAACTTTTCTATTTCTACCTTCCCTTTCGTTAGGGTTTCATTATTTTTGGACTCTACATACTTTTAATGTATGTCTTCTATATTTTTAATGATTTTTTCACACTGCTGTCGCTTATAGTAGTCATGATCGATTACTCCATATGCTTACAGGTCTTCTAACCTTTGGATTACATCGCTGGTCAAATGACCAGCTTCAATCATCTTAATTTCTTTTGCTATCGCGGCTTGAGCCTCTAATAGCTTTATTATTTCTTCCGATAACATCTTACTTTAATTTTTTACTTAATTAGGCTTAAAAACAAATTGAGATATGAGACTTAGCTGATGAATTCTGCTTCTGCTGTTGTTGTTACTGCTACCGCTGAAGTTGCTGTCGCTGCTGCTGGTGTTGCCTTTGCTAAAGTCGCTGCTGCTATTGTCGATGCAGTTGATGTCGCTGCAGCTGTTGTCACTATTGCTGATGTCGATGCTGCTGATGTCGCTGCAGCTATTGTGGCTGCTGCTGGGGTCGCTGCAGTTATTGTTGCTGGCACAGTGGGCACACACAAACCAATTTATTTATCTATTTTTTCACAATCGCAGTTATTTTGCCACTTGTATTTTTTTCAATTGCTGCCCCTTTCCGCCCCCACAAAGGACGAAAATCTGTTGCATCCACAATATTGAAGATTCGAGAAAACTAAAATCGCACAATCATAAAGAATAACCGTATCTATGAGATTGTTAAATCTGGATCAGATCGGATCATTTTCAAAGCCAAAAGGAATAAATTAATTTGCAGTGGCTACGCAGCCCCCGAAGACATGTTCAGACACGTTTTCTGTCTTTCCCGCACGCACACATTGTCGCTCAATGTAGCCATGCTGACTATGTATCGGGTATAAATATAGAGTTCCGGTCGCAGCAGCAACTCACAACGTTCCCCCTCGTTTTTACTTCGTCAGTTTGAAGGCTGATAAACTTGACTTTACTGTCTCTATAACACTCTACATTACTTCCAACCGCTATTTTCACCCGTTGAATTAATTTTGCCAGAAGATGTGCTGCACAAAGTTCTAATTTTGGAATAGTTTTCCGATTCTTCTTTGGATAAACTGTGCTTTTGCTGGCTATTCTAATTGTAGAACTATCTACCTTAGCATACACTACGGCCGCATAAGCCTTTTCGGATGCATCGTCAAACCCATGAATTTGCATCGACTTATTGTGCTGAAAATTTTGCCATCTTGGTATCCGAATGCTCTCTAATTCTGTTAAACTATCTTTAAACGAATTCCATTCCCGAATATCCTGTTCTGATTATTCTTTAGCTTCTTTTTTTCTGCTAGCCAAAGTTGTTGAATAAACAATTTTCCGACAAGCGTCACTGGAGACAAGCAGCCTAAGGGGTTATACATCTTGGCTTAGGTAGATAACACTATTCTCTTGTTATTTTTCTTAATTGATTCATAACCGGTTCCCATTGAAGTCCTAATGTTTTGACGGATTCATTCTGATCAATGGTTAATACTTTATTCTCTTGGTCATCTCTAACGCCTTCTATAATTTCTGGGATATTTGTTATCCACTTTCTTAAGTTAAACCCAACCTTATTAAACTCCCGGGTATCTTCCTTTACATGCTTTTTAGCATCCAGTATCGAGTCGGCACCTGTCATCAGGTCGTCCATGTAAAAATCATTCTTTATGATTTCCCTAATTGCTTGATTTTTGCAATTATCTGCTATTGCAACAAGCACCCTGGTTGCTAAGTAAGGTGCTGAAGCTGTACTGTACGTAACGGTTGTGAGTTTATAATCTTTTCACTTTTCGTTTGGATTATCTCTCCAAATTATATGCAAATATTGTTGATCGTCTTTATCAACATTAATTTGCATTACATTTTTTCAATGTCCGCAGCTATTAAAAATGGCCATTTACGCCATTTAACCATAATATCGAAGGTGTCTTTTTACTCCTGGTCCAACCCACATGATATTATTTAAACTTTTATTGCTTGTGGTTTTTGCTGAAGCATCGAAAACTACCGTCAGATTTGTCGTTAGACTGGAATCTTTTATGGCTTCTTGATGGGGCTAAAAATATTTCCCATTTTCTTTGGACTCTACCATACGTCCTAAATTTTTATGCATAAACTTTATGTAATTATACCCGATACTCAAAATGAGTATTGGGGTATATTAGATTTGTGGTAAAAGTGTATGTGTGTAACGTCCAGAAGGAATCGTTTCCGACCCCATAAAGTATATATATTCTTGATCAGCATCAATAGCCGAGTCGATTGGGCCCTGTCTGTCTGTCCGTCTGTCCGTCTGTCCGTCCGTCCGTCTGTCCGTCCCCTTCAGCGCCTAGTGCTCAAAGACTATAAGAGCTAGAGCAACGATGTTTTGGATCC
Organism: Drosophila miranda; assembly: GCF_003369915.1. NCBI lineage: Eukaryota > Metazoa > Arthropoda > Insecta > Diptera > Drosophilidae > Drosophila > Drosophila miranda. Next base: position 48,519,740 of record NC_046674.1, read on the forward strand.
AGACTTCTGTGATATGTCACTGCTACAAAAATATTTCAAAACTTCGCCCCGCCCACTTCCGCCCCCACAAAATCTGTGGCATTCACAATTTTAAAGATATGAGAAAACCAAAAACGTAGAATTGTAGAGAATGACCATATCTTTAAGACTGCGGAATCTGAATTGGATCGTATTATTATTATAGCCAGCATCAAGAAAACAATTTCATTTTTTCTCGCCCTGTCTCTCTCTAACACACACGTAGCATAGGCGGCTTTGCTTAGAGTAAAACATTAGCGCCTAGATCTCAGAGACTATAAAAGCTAGAGCAACCAAATTTGGTATCCACACTCCTAATATATCGGACCGAGACGAGTTTGTTTCAAAATTTCGCCACACCCCCTTCCGCCCCCGCAAAGGACGAAAATCTGGGGATATTCAAAAATCTCAGAGACTAGAGTAAGTAAGTAGTAAGGCTAGAGTAACCAAAGTTGGTATCCGCACTTCTGTTAGATCTTACTATAAAACGTGTATCTTAAAATTTCGCCCCACCCCCTTCCGCCCACACAAAAGACGAAAATCTGTTGCATCCACAATATTGCACATTCGAGAAAACTAAAAACGCAGAATCATAGATAATGACCATATCTATCAGATTGCTGAATCTGGATCAGATCAGATCATTTTTATAGCCAATAGGAACAAATCTATTTGCAGTGGCTACGCAGCGCCCGACGTCACGCTCAGACTGATTTTCTGTCTCTCTCGCACGCACTCTTTGTCGTGTCGTTTAATATTAGCGGCGTCTGCCGGAGAAGAGCCATACTGACTTAGTATCGGGTATAACCGTAGAGTTGCGGTGTCCGCAGCAACTCACAACGTTCCCCCTCGTTTTCTTTTAATTTGTTGTTATTGCTGAGCTTTCTTTCGAAACCATAGCTTGTGGTTTGGATTCACCTAGATCCTTTTCTTTTTAAAATGGTATTTTAACCAAATACCTGCCATTCTCATCTCTTCTTGTTTTTTCCAAGAAATGCTTCTCGCAAACAACTTCTTTTACTTCATTCTTTTCACTTTCCAATTCCCAGAACCGCTCTAAGTCCCCAACTTCAATTGTTGTCGCCACCTTAAATTTATCACCTTTTGATTTGGGGCAACCGGATATAATCTGCCCGAATTCTGCATTTTGACCAAGTAGTCCGTCTATTTTTACTACTCCGTCTTTTAAAATATGGGTATACAAATCTATTCCAATTATTACATCTACCCTACATGGTTTGTTAAAGTTAGGGTCTGCCAACACATAATCTTGCCACTTAGTTTTGTCAATATTGAAAGACTTTAACTGTAAAGCTTTCATCAGTTTCGGAAGAATAATTGCTTCAATATTTAGAGGACCTTTATTATAATCACGAGTTTTTACCGATAAAGTAACTTTGTACTTTGAAGTACAAGAGTCTGTAGATGACACTCCACTTACCTCGGTGTTTGCTCTTTTTCGTACTAGGTTTAATATTTGCGCAGCTTCTTCTGAAATTATGGTACATTGCTGTGGCTAAGAAAGCTTGTTCTTTTGTCAAGCAAGTGTTAACATTTTCCCTCTTTTCGTAGCGAATATGGAGCATCGTTTGATGAGGTTTTTTACAAATCCCACATAAAATTTCAGATAAGCATTTCTTATACAAATCATGCCTACAGCATTTTGTGCAAAGGCGCTGTTTTTTAATAAACTGGCCTCTATCTATCGGACTCATTCCCTTAAACTTATAGCAGTGAATTATGGTATGTCCTGCCATTTTACATAGCGGACAATTTTCTTTTATTTTGCCATAATGCACTACGTTTTTGAACGGTTTCCATTCATTATTCTGCGACGTGTAAAGAGAAGTGTTGCGTTGTTCTAAAAATTCAATTACATCTGGCAATGCTTGGATCTCTTTTCCTTTTTATATGATTTACATATAACTTTAAGGCATCTTTGTTGAATTTTTTCAACACTATGTGCGCGAAAATCACATCAAATGATTAAATGTATTGACTCATTTATAGAATCAGAAAACCATTTAATATGTTTCGCTGAATCGTGATCTAGCATTGGTAAGTCTAGTTAACAATTCAGCTGATCCGAAACAATTTTTCGTTTATTTTCATACCGATTGGTCATCAATTCCCAAGCGGCATTATAATTTTCTAGCGGCCCAGTTAAAAGGTGAGCTACCATACTCCGTGCTTCACCCTTTATCGCGATTTTCAAATAACTGAATTTTAGAGATGTACTCAGACTATCTCTGTTATGAAATAATTCACAAAATATTTGTGAAAAGCCGTCCCACTCTTTTTCTTCGGCCGAGAATGTGGGTACTTCTATTTTCGGAAGACCAGGCAAATCGATCAAATTCCAACTCGCCGATTTAGCCTTCGAAGCTGTCGTTTGTTTCAAAGCTATTATAAAACTCCTCAATTTTTGAGTTCAGTTTTGTACTGAGGAACTCAATTTTTCCCTTTCTGATTCTACACTCTCCTAGTTTAGACTGATCAAACCTCTGCATGGTTTGCTCTAAATACGTCTTCAGGTTTTCCACTATTCTTTCGATTCCCTCAGATACTTTTTCTATGCTTTTGTCAATTTTGGGCTCTATGTCTTCCTTCAAAGTTCCAGTCTTCACGGATTGTAACTTTTCTATTTCTACCTTCCCTTTCGTTAAGGTTTCATTATTTTTGGACTCTACATACTTTTAATGTATGTCTTCTATATTTTTAATGATTTTTTCATACTGCTGTCGCTTATAGTAGTCATGATCGATTACTCCATATGCTTACAGGTCTTCTAACCTTTGGATTACATCGCTGGTCAAATGACCAGCTTCAATCATCTTAATTTCTTTTGCTATCGCGGCTTGAGCCTCTAATAGCTTTATTATTTCTTCCGATAACATCTTACTTTAATTTTTTACTTAATTAGGCTTAAAAACAAATTGAGATATGAGACTTAGCTGATGAATTCTGCTTCTGCTGTTGTTGTTACTGCTACCGCTGAAGTTGCTGTCGCTGCTGCTGGTGTTGCCTTTGCTAAAGTCGCTGCTGCTATTGTCGATGCAGTTGATGTCGCTGCAGCTATTGTCACTATTGCTGATGTCGATGCTGCTGATTTCGCTGCAGCTATTGTGGCTGCTGCTGGGGTCGCTGCAGTTATTGTTGCTGGCACAGTGGGCACACACAAACCAATTTATTTATCTATTTTTTCACAATCGCAGTTATTTTGCCACTTGTATTTTTTTTAATTGCTGCCCATTAAGAATTTTCGGATGTTTCGGATTATATACATATGTAGTTATCCATTAAAAATACAGCCTGTCCAGCTCGAATTTTAAAAAATTATTAATTGAAACTTCCGTTTCATTAACTTTTTTATATACTCTGTTCCTTCCTACAGGAGGGAAATCAGAATTTTTATTTTGCTACCTTTAGCTGTCAGCGAACTAGACACTTGTTCAGTCTCAAAGGATGTGGCGTAACTCCGTGCTCTTACCACAGGGGGGAAACAACGGAGAGTCGCGAAGGACTAAAATGTTAAGATCTTAAAAGAAAAGTATAGACATTTGCGAGTTGAGTTGTAAATTCAAACTAAATTTTATTCTTAAAATCAGAGCCTTATATGTGATTTGACAATGAGGTAGGAGGTACAATTTTGTATTCTATAATTATCGTTAGACCTACGCAAAGGATACATTTTACTGCGGGTGTCTATTTGAGTGCATGGTTACATTAGTGTTATTTTAGAACTGCATTGGTTAAATGTGTTCCCCACTTGTGTTTTATTGTAAAATCTTTTTATGGGTTTTAGATCTTTGTTTACACCCGAACAGTCATTTCTTTAGAGATCAGTTTTTTGGATACATGACTGAATGTGATTATGTTTATGTTACAACAATTACAATTATACAATTAAAATTTTTCCGCCCTTCAATCGATCATTCTTTCTTCTTTGTTTTCTTCTCGCCTATCATTTTTTTTCTTGCTAAATTAATAGCTTCTGAACAAATAAAGATATCTTCATGAAACGAACTGCATTTGAATCGATAAACCGATTTTTTGTATCGATAAACTACTTTTAATGGTGTTTTTTTTACTAAAAAATATTATTTTTTATTTAATTTTTGACTAAACCTAAATTGTAAAAATTTAAATAACAAAACTTTTTTTTTTAGTCTGAAAATTGGTTGAATTTTTTTTGTTTCTGTTAAATAATCCTCTACTTCCTGTTAAGTGGGAGGAATATCTAATAAACTTATCATTTCTGAAGAATAACTGCATGCCGATTTATTTTGTGGTCTCACATATCTAATGGATGATATATATGGATCTGAAGAGGCTGCCAACATGTTGAAAAGGTCTTGTCTTGCACGTATTCATATTCCTGTATTTTTTGTAATCTTTGTTTCTCGTTTCCTGGGCTTCCTCTGACATCTCTCTAATTGGTAAGTTCTGATGTGAAAAGTTTGACCATATGCCAGAATTTAATTAAGCGTGGGAGTTAGCTTCTTTACAGGATATTTTTCCAGTAACAGCTCTGCAGTCTTCGAGGCATATTTACCTTACGGGTATTTTTTTTTTCTTTGCAGTTTGAAATATTCAAAATGACACCCAATCTTTTGATAATTTCAATATCCACCCCAGTTATTTCTGCAGTTATTTTATTGTTCTCAAAGAATGTCCGTGATAAGTTTCCATCGTTTGTGTTTCGAAATCCTTGTTTGGGGCAGTCCACTTTCAGTGATAGTTTGTCTAAGAATTATTTTTGAATAATTTTTTTCTTAGTCTTTCGTATTTTCTTAGCTGGCGAGCTGTTGTCAAAAGATTCTCCCTCTCGCGGAATGGTTAATGCAAGTTTTAAAATGTACTCCATATATCTAATTCTTGCATGTAAAACCTGGTTAAAAGGACAGGTAAAGGTAGAAATACAAGCCTGCATATTCATTCATAACCAAGAATAATTAGGTAGCGCGAAATGGAAAATTATTCTAATATTGAGCATATGGATTCATTAGTACCTAAATTTTAAGCAGTTTTTCAACTTTAACTGGACTTTATAAAAATATTTAACTAAATTTTCCCGAGATTTTTATTGTATATGTTCCTTGAACTATTTATTACCGAAGTCTAAAAGCCCTTTCTGCGCTTCGAAGCCGTTTAGCTTCTATACCGATTTACCTGCCATAACCTCACACGAAAAACGTTCAAAATATGATTTTGTATGGGATTTAAGAGCTGTGATGGCCGATGTTGAGTGCTTATATTTTCTAAACTAAATGTCTGAGAAGTCAGTTCCGTTTGAGACAAGCAGACCCACAGTCAAGTCGGGAACTCAACAAAATCCAGTAACATTAAGTTATTAAGTTTTGTGAAAAAAAATGTCTCTTTAAAAACCTAATTTCGAGTTGCGGATATTTAACTGGCGCAGTCGGTATGATTTCTTTAGTGGTCTGTGTTCAGTTGCAGAAATATGCATAATTAATAGTTTATAATACCCGTCAGCATAACACAGTGACACCGTGACACAGTTTTCTATTTAACATGTAATATTATACCTCACGACAAAACACTAGCCACTGCAGTGAGTTCTAAATTATAAATTTTGAAATCTATGTGCTACGAGCACACACGATTGGCAAACTAAAATTAAGTGAACGGAAGAAAGCTGAAGTAGTGAATCACCAAGAACAGTGAAACACCAAAAACTAAAAATCAAAAACTTGCAAGTGAACTAAAAATAAGTTCAAAACTACAGAAAAAATCAAATAAAACCCAATCAACACAATCTACAACATGGCGTTACCACCACTAACACTGAGTGAAATCCACCTGAACCAGGCACTGCTGTCGATCCGGCAAATAACCGCCTATGACGGTTCAACTGGACAGCTGAGCTCGTTTATCAACAGAATCGAATATGTTCAAGGATTATATCCGACGGAAGATATTCGCCAACAAAGAATCCTCTTTGAAGCGACTGATATCCAGCTAACAGGAGAGGCCCAACGCATATCACAAATGGTACAGCGCAACACGTGGCACGAATTGGAGACGGCGCTGATCAACGAGTTCAAGAATCACACACCCTACGAAGAACTATTACGACAACTATACTACCACCAGATTTAACGGCAGTCTTCGTAAGTTTATAGAAGAGTTAGAAGTAAAAGCACTATTGATAAACAATAAGTTAAATTTAGAAAACACACCAGAAAATAATATCATTTATAGAAATGCCTTAAATAATACAATTAAGGATGTTATTACACGAAAACTTCCAGACAGAATGTTTATGACCTTAGCTAGAAAAGATATTACTACACTGTCTAATCTTAAGAGAGCAGCACAAGAAGAGGGATTGTACGAAACTATTACAACAGATTTAAATATAAATAAAAATCAATCAAAACCAAAATTCCGGATTATATAATGAGTTCAAAAATTCTTTGAACCAAGGTAGGACCCAGAACCCATTCAACCACCAAATATCTCAAACCCAAGTTAGTGGGAGCAGACCAAACAAACCTACAAAAAGAATGAAAGAGAGCCAGAGTGGTCAAATGAAAATGGATGTAAATTTTTATCAAGCCGCCTCGGAAGAAACCGAGGAGGACCCTATATAAACATAACTATTAATAAAAGAATATTAAGGTGTATCGCTGATTCGGGATTATCGATTAACATCATGAAAGAGAACTACTCAGATTCCGAGATAAAAGACGATAACCTTACAGTCCATACCATCAATGGACCTGTCCGTTTAACAAAAAGTATAACGATGTACGCTAACAAAACATGTCCGTCCGAACAAAAGTTCTACATTCACAACTTTTTCTGGCGAAAATCCTCTAGCTGAACCCTCCACGAGGGTGCCGGCTGGGCAATGGACACTGCATTACCCCGGACAAGGGTAATGCACTGTCGCTTGCTCTGTCCGGGGTAATGCAGTGTCTAGCTAAGGCTATGGTCCGGCGTCTTCCCGATTCAAAGTCGGGGGAACCGAACCAGGGCCATGCCTAGAGGTGCCTGGCGGTCAGGCCTAAAACGCTAGGGGGTGGTCACCCCGAAAAATATTAACCAGTATGGACCCTCGGGCCAAATATGGAGGCGAAGATAGATGAAGCACGGGTTGGGATGTCAACCCAAACGTCGGTGGGAAGCGTGACTGCTACCACCGGCGGGCACGGGGAGGAGCAATCCTCTCTGCGTGTCGCCAGCGATCACACCTCAGACTTGGCGGGAGCAGGCCAAGTCAGTTGTAAAGCTACTGCCACAACAACAACAACAAAAACAACTCACTCCGCAGCCTGCAAGTTGAGCCGCACAGATGCCGTAGTCGACACAGACACGGATCTGGAGAGCGTGCTCTCTCTAAGCAGGACGGAGGAAGAGAGCCTTCTCCGCTCGCCGGAACCAGGCACCAGCTCCCTGCGTAGGGAAGGGCCGAAGCGTTCCAAGGAGGGGATGAAGGCCAAAGCACAATACAAAGCGGCCCTCAACATCAAAAGCTGGCTGCAAGGTAAAGCAGACATCTCCCAGGAGGAGAAGGTCAAGCTAGCCTGGGCCGAGCAGCGAGTAGAGGAGGGCCGGCTACATTACGCTCAGATGCCACAGGTTCGAAACCGAAAGCGAAGGTCAGCGATGTGACCAAACGACATTTGATCGTGGCACTCATCGACCGGAGCGAGGAAAACGGCAGGATATCAGCGGTATAGTGGAAGCTGGTGCACGCGCGTCTCGTCGACGCACTGTTTGCACACATGGAGGAAGACCCCGCGGCCCCAATGCCCACGTTCGATGGTGCTGGGTGACTAAATGGGGTTAAGATCCTAAAGTGCAACGACGATCCAACCCTAAGGTGGCTGATGCGTACGGTCTGCCAACTGGAGGCGATGTGGGAGGGGGCCAAGCTGGAGGTTGTGGACCGGGAGCTTATCCCGTCCAAGCCTAAGGCGAAGGTACTCTTCCCCATCACAATCCAGGGGGACCGAGCGCTGAAGCTCCTTCAGCGGCAAAACGCGGACGTGCCAACGACCGATTGGAGGATCCTACACATTGGAAGCCCACTACCCAACGAGGGGGGCCTATGTGTGATCCTCCAAATAAACAAGGAGGCAGAGGATCTGCTGTATCCCAAGTTCGGTAAGGTGGCGTGGGGCATGGGTAGCGTCTACCTGCGCCACCCTGAGGACAAGGACGCGCATACCCTGCAGGTAGGTGAGGTGGAAAAGGACTTAGGTCTCGAGTCAATCGTGGAGGCCGCCCAGGGTCTTGCGCTTGAGGACGAAGACGAGGAAGACGCTGACCTGACGCTAGTAGTCAACCCGTCGGATGCAAGTGAGCCAGCCACCCATGCTGAGTGTGCTGCAGCTCAACTTGCATAAAAGCAAGATAGCGTCGGCGGAGCTCCTCATCACCATGGAGCAAGCGCTCGCCGACATAGCTCTAGTCCAGGAGCCCTGGATTGCGACAGGCAATTCAGTGGCCGGACTAAAGTCCTCAAATCACAACCTGTTCTACACAACATCGGTAAGCAGGAACAGAACCGTCGTACTCGTACGAAAGGGAATCCATACTTACCTTATGTCTCATTACAGCACGGATGACCTGACGGTTGTGATGCTGGAAAAAGAGGAAACGCGCCTTCTGGTGGCTTCCTGCTACATGGCTCACGACAGTTTCGAAAGACCCTCCTTCTCAGATCACAAGTACATTCAGTTCAAGTGCGACTTCAAAGATTCTTCGAAGGTCATAGTCTATAGAAACCCCCGGAATACAAACTGGGAAAAGTTTACAAAGACAGTTACTTCGAAGCTCGCGAGTCCGGGCACAGTGAAATCCGCGGAGGACATAGAGAAGTCCCTAGAGACTCTATCCAAAGAGATACTGGACGCCTACCGCGTATCATAAAACCTCTCAAGAACACAGAAGAGGTCCAAGCCACTCTGGTGGAACCGAGATCTTTCTTTCCATAGGAACAACCTCAAGGAATTCTTTAAGATCGCCAAACAAGCGAGCGAAGGGATCGTCTATGAGGAATACAGACTCCTACTCAGGAGCTACAAGAAGGAAATACGTAAAGCACAACGGAACTCGTGGAGGACCTTCTGCTCCAACATCGAGAAAGTACCAGAAACCGCACGGCTACTGAAGCTGCTATCTAAGCAGCCTACCATACAAAGCCAATTAAAGCTAGATGACGGACAGTGGACAGAGGGCAGTGATTAAGCCCTAACAGCACTAATAGAGGAACATTTCCCTGGTTGCACCGAGGTCGCTGATGCCAAAGAGCACCAGGACCTAGCAACCGAGGAACAACACCCCCCAACAGATCTGTTAACCACTAAGAGAATCCACTGGGCAATAGACTCCTTTGCGGGCACAAAAACACCAGGACTTGATGGATTCCCAGCCATGATGCAGGTGACCAAAGAGGCGATTACCCCATGGCTCTCTGCAATATTCACAGCTTGTATAAGTACTGGCTATATCCCTATCCAATGGAGAACCTCGAGAGTTGTCTTCCTCCCAAAGGCAGGAAAGTGCAGCCATGCGAGTCCCAAGGACTAAAGACTGATAAGCCTTACCTCCTTTATATTAAAAACACTAGAAAAGCTGCTAGACTTACACATCAGGAACGAGGTAGGGGCACTGATGTCAACCAACCAGCATGCCTATACTAAAGGGAAATCGGTGGAGACCGCACTACACTCGGTAGTAGCTACCATTGAGAAAGCTTTTCACAATAAAAAGTATGCACTGGGAGTAATCGTGGACATCTCCGGAGCATTCAACAACGTGGCTACGGAAGCAATAACAAATTGCCTGGTCACATTGCTGTCACTGAAAGAACTATTAACTACTACAATTGTAAATTTAATTAATAAAAGACAATGAAGATAGGGTAGAAACGACTCGCTATTTCCACAAACTAATCATTAAGATCACCTTAGCGAAGGATATAATAAAGGAATATCTACGCACCAAAAAGACCGCATAATATTTCCATAACGAAATACATTTTCCTCCATTCCAAAAAGCCTATTTGGAAATCATTAATTCAAACAATATAACTAAAGCTATTAAATCCAGTACTAAATTATTGGATATTCAAAATTACGCTGAATTAAAAGAAACAATTAGCCAGGCTCCGTTTTTCACATTCACAAAAGTTTTCCGATTTACTTTTGAATACACATAAATTGGGGCTCCCGTTTTCACATTCCGCAAGATTTATTCGTTTTCAAAACGAAAACATTTTCGTTGACGAAATGAAAAGTATACGGCATTTTATACAACAAAACAAACCTTAATTGCAAAAGGAAAAAATAAATGACTTATTGATGCATTAACATAAACTTCACACCGATATCAGGGTAATTTAACTTTAGCTTTCTTTATAAATAATTTTATTTTAACCCAACCTCAAATTTGGCTCGGAAAAAATTGGCCAGGGCAACAACAACACCTTAAAACAGAAACGAAACGTTTTGGCTGAAAAGTGGAAAACGTGCCTGAATATTAAAAAACCATAAAGGCTTACTCCATCCTGGGATTGAGAAAACAGTCAATTGGTTTAGGGGAAAATATTACTACCCGGATTATCAAAAGTGGATCCAAAATATCATAAACGAATGTTCCACCTGTAATATAGCCCAAACAGAGCACAGAAATACAAAGTTGGCATTCGAAACAACTCCAGAGATACTAAATGTCAGAGAAAAATACGTCATGGATTTCTATATGATAGGTAACCAACAGTTCCAATCATGTATTGATGTATATTCAAAGTTTGCCACTCTCGTGGAAATAAAAAGTCGTGACTGGTTAGAAGCAAAAAGAGCCATCATGAAGGTTTTTAACGAAATGGGCAAACCACTTATTATCAAAGCCGACAAAGATTGAGCTTTTATGTGCGCAGCATTGCAAGCCTGGGTGAATGCGGTAAACGTAAAAATAGAGATCACTTCCAGCAAAAATGGAATATCTGACGTCGAAAGATTTCATAAAACAGTAAATGAAAAATTTAGATTAATATATAGCGAAGATAACCCAGAAGACAGATTCATGAAGTTTGAATTAATTCTTTTAATCATAAAACTAAGTTTAATACCACAAATAGGACACCAGCTGATATATTCATTTATGCAGGCTCACCTGAATATGACACCCAACTAAATAAAGTGAATAAAATCACTCAACTAAATAAAAACCGTATCGAGTATGAAGTAGATACCCGCTATAAACAGTCACCTCTAGTTAAGTCTAAAGTAACAAACTCCTTCAAAAAGACGGGCGAAATTAGACAGGTAGACGAAAAACATTACGAAGAAAAGAATAGGGGTAGAAAAATAACTTATTATAAATCAAAACATAACAATTATGAATACCATTATCTAACTGTTAATATAACTAAAACCGAAGAACTATACCAAAATTTATTATTGCAAGCTACTAAATTCGAAGATATAGTTCAAGTAAAATATTTAGTGGATAAACTTCACAAAGAAAGATAAGTACGATCTGGAACAGATGCACCGTGATGTAAGGGCATATGTGAAGAAGTGCGAAAGTTGCATGCGGCTCAAGCCGAGTCAGCTGCAGGCGTCGGGAAAAATGTTGAAACAAGTGCCAGAAGAACCATGGGCGACAGTGTATGCAGACTTTGTGGGACCGCTTCCAAGTTCCAAGCACGGGAACGCTAAGCTACTGCTGCTGGTGGACCGGTTCTCAAAGTGGACCGAATTGGTACAGCTGAGGAAGGAAACATTAACAAAAGCCTTCCGGGAGCACATAGTGGACCCATACGGCGTACCAAAGGTGGTACAGTTCACCAGCCGGGTTCTTAACAAATTTCTGGATCAGCTCGGGGCCAGACTTCAGGGCACGGTCCCATACACACCTCAGGAGAATCCAACAGAGAGGACAAACCGAACGGTGAAGACGATGATAGCACAATTCACCGAAGGGGAACAAGAGTTGTTGGAATGAGAAGTGGCCGGAGCTAATGCTGGCCGTAAACTCGGTGGTGGCGGTGTCCACAGGGTATTCGCCAGCGTTCATCGTGCAAGGGAGAGAACCTCGACAGCCGAAGGCGTTGTACGACGAGGAAACACTCGACACTGGACAGGAGATCCACACGCCAGATGAGAACGCGGCGAAGCTGAGAGAATTATTTCAGATGGTGAGGCGAAATCTTGAAAGAACGGCGCAGGACCAGGAGAGGTACTACAACCTGAGGAGGAAGGCGTGGAAGCCAAAGATTGGAGAGAAGCTGTGGGCCAAACAGGACCATTTGTACAGTGCGGCCGAAGTGTTCGCGGCTAAAATGGCCCCGAAATATGATGAGCTATACGTAATCTTGGATTTCGTGTCACCAGCGATCTGTAAGCTACGGAAAGACAGCGAGAAACGGACACGGACTGCCCACATCTGCGACCTGAAGCCGCAGCCGGGTGAAGGAAGCCCGAGGACAAGTTCTGGAAGCGAAGCAGCAGACAACGTAACGGTCGGGTTAACAGATAAGTCAGGCAAAGGTGGGTCTACGTGTCACGGAAGACAGGAACCAACGGTAGGGGCAGAAACGAGTGGCCAAAACTGATGCCACGCAGGACATGGGTGGGGAATCGGATGATCCTTGGGTCCGAGTCGCTGCACGGGGATGACATCCACATCCATATCCGGACTGGTGCCACAGGAAGAGCTAGAAGAGAAAGTAGGATGAGATGAGGAACCTAAAAACTCGGCAGGTTTACCAAATCCAAGGCGAAGCCAAACAACACGACGTCGAACGACAGGCGATGTCCGCCAAACCTGGAAATTATAATTGTAAAATAAGGGCAAGAGCAAAGCGAAAAAAATTCCTGGGCACCCTAGGGCTAATGCAGCGAGAGGCTCGAAAAAGTTTCAAACGGTAACGAACAAGGGAGTCAAGTGGAAGGCAAGAGAGAGCAGCCAACGGCCCATATGAGGCACCGTTACGTGGAACGGTGGACACTGGCACGAGCCCTTATAAGGGCGGGAGCAGGGGTGTTCAGTTGTTTTAAACACGTCAAAAGGGTTAGGATGTAGCAGCACCTACTCAGATATTTGGCCGAGCAACGGAGTTTGATGCGTCGGGGATTCTATGCCGACGGTTCTCAAAGTCGGCGACTGGCGCACCGGTGCGGCACGGCTAAGATTCCGGACGGAGTAGCCATCGGGCGAACAACTGCAGCCGTCAAAGGCCGAACAACGCGGCAGCAGAGGAGCACGGAATTGTGGGGTCGGTTTGCGTTGGCAACAGTGGATTAGAAGCTGAGGCAACGGCGCGTGTGGGAGGACGCACTGGCGCTGGCAAAGAGGTTGAAAACCGGGCAGGAGGCCGACAATGCGGCCGAAGACGCGGAGACGGAGAGCCAAAGGCGAGTGTGTGCTCCGGTGTAACGCAGCGGAACAAAGGGAGATGACAAAGTAGGCGCGGCTATGGGAGGAGGCTCCACGTGCCAGCAACGAGCGTGACCCGAGGTGAAGAGGAAGTCCAGAGGAGGCGGAAGGCCCAGCGGTGGCACCCACAGCCGGGGTGGTCCCCGAAGACGCGCCCGAGGAGACGACAACGAAGGAGGCACCTTTTCCCACACAGACGAAAGAGGCGGCGGTAGCAGACGATAGCGAGAAGTTGACGGCAGACACGACGGAAGCGTGGCTCCTGCCACGTGGCAACCGCCATGCCGAAAGACCTCAGCTGAGCCGACAGGCGTCGTGTCCGGAGGAGCGGCGCGTCAGCCCGAGCTGCAGCGGCAGGCATCGTGGCCCCAAGCGGGAGGATTGGCGAGCAATCCACGTTGGCAGTTGGTCAAACGCGAGGAGTGGCGGGCCGTCGTCACGCGCTCTCTCGCTTGGATGAAGACAACGACAAGGTGGGTAAAACGCCTGGTCAATGACGGTGGTGTGCGGTACCGGATTTCAGATGATGTTTACCCATCGGATCGCGAGCAGAGCGGCCGAGAGGTGGGGGGAGCCATGCCGGGCATTGGTTTGTCATCGCAGGAAATTAACAGCAAAAGATGAATGGGAGTGGCTGAAAGGGAAGAAGAAGGGAGAAAACTTACCTAAATCAGCCGTAACAGGGCGTTCCTGCATAAAAACATAGGGTGGGGCCAAGAGAGGCCGATGCGCCAGCAGAGGGCACAAAAACAAAAAGAAAAAAAAGGGCAACCGGCCAAAAAACAAAACAAACCACGTAAAGTAAGCGGCCCATTGAGAAATTTTGATTCGGAAGTGGAGTGCACGCGCGGCGTAGGGCGCAGTATCGAGTAGATCACAACAGCAACTCTACGCATTATTGATAAGGGGTAAGCAGCCCTGCGTAAGCTACTCGATCATGCGCAGTAGAAAAATACGTGCACGGGATTTTCGAAAAGTGCGCCAATACAGGACGCAGAAATGCGGGGTTTTCCGCTAATGAGATAAAGGGGGAAGTGTGAAGAAATGTATTCCAACACGCAGGTGGCGGTGCAGGCTTAAAACCTAGCGACCGTTATCCGTGGATATACGGATCGGCGAATTCAGAGGGGAGCTCTCCCTGAGCACAAAGTAAGGGAGGAAAGGACCCCGGAGAGAGAGCTGCGGGATGATCAGGATCGGGCCGGCAGTGGTCAAGCGCATGACCAAATATGGTCATGAAATCACGCCACCAGACGGATCTCGTTACGATGGAAAAGCACGGTCACCTTATGGCGGAAAGAGCCGTTGTTGCTAGACATTATCGGCAACGCCGACGCCGAGGGAAGAGGAGGACCGCGATGCTGCCTTGAGACAGTGAGTTAGTGGAGCTAGCAAGTTTCAAGTGAAAAGTGGAACATCAGCGGTGAAACAAAGAACGAAGCGAGCCAAAGGTCCCAGCCCCTCTAATCAACGGTGCTACGTTTGGGTCCCTCAGGTGACGAGCCGCTTTGGATTTGAGCTACGTGCCAAGAATCGATAGCCCCAGTCGTTAGGGCCGGCGGAGTCACGCTTGGAGACGCCTTGGGGGGTACAGAGTCGGTTACACACGCCAAGGACAGAGCGAAGGAGAACTAACAGTCGAGCCAGTGCAGGATACAAAGTAGTACAAGATAGCCTTAAGATACCAATAAGGAATAATCGTTTTAGCAGTAATCCAACCAAATCAGTGCATTCTTACTTGTCGTCGGGAAAACTTATAAATTTGTTGCGGCGAGTCCAACGACCGTTGAGCCAGCCCAGCTGAATCAGACAGAACAAAACGGTTCATTACAACGTGTCGATACAATTTTAGGACCTTCATGAATCTCTTTGTAGTCCGCATATTAAATAATTTTAATAATAATGATGATAGGGAAGCAGTGAGAGGAGGGCAAGATCACCATCCCAAATTGCCAACGAGCATCCCAGCCGGGACCACCAGCGTGCGCTTTTCTTCCATTCCCCAACATCTCGCCTGAATCGTTACAGCTATAAGTAATATTTTTTTTCATTATTATAAAGGTAGTGGCACCCTTTTCTGGGCCAGAATACCGATCTTCATCTTTATAGAGAGCTAAATTTTGCAAATCAGTCCCATAGCATTTATTGTTGGGAAGTTGTTAACAACGATCGACAAGCCACGGCTGAGAACGTGTATTTTAGTATGCGATTAAATACCCTACAGTAATGGAGTTCGTAGCCCAACTAGTAAGACACTTGAAAAAGCAGGGAAGAAGTTTTAGATAGGTCTACCCTGACCACGGATAAAAAGTTTTAGCAAAGGCCCACTCATATTTTGCAATAGTCATGCGGCAGAGCTAGCCACCAAACGCTTGAAAATACAGAAAAATATCTTTAAAAAGAGATTGCCTGGCCACGGGTGCGAAGGAAAGTAAAGAAGACGAAACTGATTGCTTCGATTTAATCGTAATTAAGTTTGCAGTCGTTTTTTTTTTTCTTGAGGGTCTGCACGGACAAAGCAATAATTCGTTTGGTTGTTGTTCCGAGTGCTGATTAGCACGGCACAAGCAGCGGTAACCTATGTTTGTTCTTTCTTCTCACACAATTTCAGAGTTCCGAGGAGTTCAGAGCTGAGGAAGAAAAAGATAGTTGAAGTACCAAAGGAAATTTAGCGAATCAACTGTTTTTGCTCTCGAAGTTCAACGACTTTGCGTGCTCCCGCATAGTGAGTGACAGAAAAAGCGGAAATTATGAACAGTTAAGTGATCGGTTCGGTTGGAAGTTTAATAAAGTTGAACGGCTTAATAATGGAGGGAGAGCTTATAGATCCGTCCGTCTGCATTCTTTGTGGTGAAAGTTTGAATTCCTACAGTTGTCTAAGAACAGGTGTGGAAGAGTCGCTTTTGACTTGCAAGACACGCAAATCCCCAAATAGCAGGTACAAAGTAAAGAAAAAGTTTCAGGAAGCCTGGCGGGATCAGTAAATAATAATCAAGGGTCAGCTTCAGTTGATATCGGGAATATAGGGACCATAATTACCCAAGCAGTGCGAGCCATGCGAAACGACCTTCCTCGAAGCTCCATCGACGAAAGCGATATCCGCCCTTCACTCGATCATTCTTTCTTCTTTGTTTTCTTCTCCCTTATCACTTATCTTTCTTTCCTTTCCATCTTCGGGATGAGAGGAAGACGGCATAAATTCCTTTCACTGGTATACGGTTATATGGGAACGGACAAAAGCCAATCTCCGATTGAATAATGTTATCAAATTTCGCCGACGATGCGCTTGGGGCAAAGGAGCATTCGTTATCCACCGCGAAGCGTTCAAGCGCTGAATGCTATGAGTGGCGACGCCCACGTCTCTGGATGCTGGTTGCTTACGAACGAACACTATCCAAATATTGCTCGTATAAATATGACAATTTCTTGATACTCTCCTGCGGTCCTTCCACCCTTCTCCCGTAGCACTTATCCCAATCGGACTCAGAGCTGTAGGGATTTTAACGGCTAAACAGCCTATTCGCCTTTAAAAAGAAACAACGCATTCGAATAAAACTGTGTCTTTCTAGTATGTTGTTTTTTTTTTTTTTTGCTTTCGCTTTTCACTATTTTTTTCTGTTTTTTTCTTCGGAACAATACACACCCGACTCGATAGAATTTTAAGTGGGAATTGCCAATAGGGACGTCAGTCTTCTATCGGCAAATCCTCTGACAGGTCCCTGGAAGAGTTTTCAACCGAGAGAGCCTAACGTTTTGACTTGTTAACGCCTTTTTATTCTTCCTAAACCCATCGTTCGCTTTCCTCGCCGAGAACTAGATGGCGATGCCCAAAAGCCTACAAAATTCTCTACTACAAGCGCTGCAGCTCGCAGCATCTTCTTCAGACCCAACTCGTGCTCGACTTCCGAAGTTGGCATTACCCAAATTTAGTGGTAAAAATCCGGAGCTAAAGAATGAATCGCCGATACCAGCATCTGTATGCTGAAGAATCGAGAAAGCCAAGGTGAGACAAAGTCATGCCAAGCAAGCAACATAATCGCAGTTCATTTTCTTGTTCATCCACTGCCATCAACAGTAAAACTCAGCTAACTTGTAGCTATTGCAATTCATGCATTATTGCATAGATACTCAGTGACTTTTAATAGTCTCGCGTATCGTCGCGTACCGTAACCGTCGCGACCGTGTTTAGGGGATTTAAAGTCGTCGGAAATCGAGGTGTTTTTCGCATAGGCCAGTAGTTGCTGTGGCGTCCTCTTGGAGGCATCTTCTAGTGATACCAGCACTGGTGTGCCCAGGTATTTACCCCTTGCCCTTAAGAGAGCCGGACATCGCTTTGCAGCGTTCTAGGTGAGACAGGCACGTTCTCGGTTCTCCTCTTCGTCAGCCCGACGCCTTCCTTAGCTAGTACGTCCGCCGCCCGTTTCCTTCGATGCCTTGGTGGCTGGGAACCCAATAGATAAACACTGACTTTGTCGTGTTCAGGGTGTCTAGTGCCTCCCTGCTCGCCAGGACACTTCTGGAACTAACCGAGGACGCCTGCATGGATTTAATTGCCTTGGCTGTCGACGAATATATTGACCGCATCGTGTGCTCGCTCTATAAGCTGAGCGACCTCCGCTGCTTTCCGGCTGCATTAGTCCGGTAGCTTATACGATAGGCTTATCTCAGGGTCTGTGTAGAATAAGCCCGCTCCTACTCCTCCATCCATTTTGAAGCCGTCCGTATATCGGATAAGGTGCTCAACTTGGTCCCTTCCCATTTTCCAGTCTTCGGGTGGCCTTCTTAACCCTGCCTACTACATTGGGTTTCCATGCCAGCTTGCTGTCCGGTACTGTGCCTAGGTATTTAACCTTTGTTTTTGGGCTCAGCCTAGTTTGGTCAATTTTCGGAGGGTCCATACCGATACCTTGTACCTCTTGGTAAAGAAGATGAGGTCCGTCTTGTTCGCGTTGACACTGAGTCCTACCTCTTCCGCCCACTCACGTATCGCCCTGAGTGTACGTTCCATTAAGGAGCTAAGGGTCGATGGACAAACACTCGTAATAAATATGCTTATGCCATCTGCATAAGCTTTTATTTTTGGGGCTTACTTTCAAATCTCTTGATGAGGTCGTCGACCACCAGATTCCACAGTAGTGGCGACAGGACTCCACCCTGAGGTGTGCCTCTGTGAGCCCTTTTTACCATGGAAGCGGTGCCCCACTCCGATTGCACCCGTCTACAACTTAGGAGGTTCTTGATCCAAAGGCTGATTGCTGGGTGTGTGGTAGTCGCTTCTAAACGATTTGTTTTTGCGGTTGTGGGCAGGTTATTGAATGCTCCGGAGATGTCAGCAAATACTACCAGTGCATACTTATTATTGTGAAGGGCGTTCTCGATGTTGGCTACTAACGAGTTTAGTGCCGTCTCCACCGATTTCCCTTTGGTTTAGGCATCTTGGTTAGTTGAAATCAGCCACTTTACCTCATTCCTGATGTGTAAATCAACAGCTTATCGGTCTGTAATCCTTGGGACTCACGTGGTTGCACTTTGCTGCCTTTGGTAGGAAGACAACTTTCGAGGTTCTCCATTGGATAGGGATATAGCCCGTACTTAAGCATGCTGAGTATATTGCTGAAAGCCATGGGGTGATAACCGTCATCTACATCATGGCTGGGAATATCCCGTTTGGCGATCTTAAAGAATTCCTTGAGGTTGTTCCTATGGAAAGAAAGATCTCGGTTCCACCAGAGTGGCTTGGCCCTCTTCTGTGTTCTTGAGGGGTTTTACGATACGCGGTAGGCGTCCAGTATCTCTTTGGATAGAGTCTCTAGGGACTTCTCTATATCCTTCGCGGATTTCACTGAGCCCGTATTCGCGAGCTTCGAAGTAACTGTCTTTTTAAACTTTAAACAGTTTGTATTCTGGGGATTTCTATAGACTGTTATCTTCGAAGTGTGTTTAAATTCGTACTTGAACTGAATGTATGGTCTGAGAAAGATGGTCATTCGAGGACTCTCCAGCCAGATACCAAAGTACTTTTTCCCGTGACAAGAGTTAAGAGTCTAAGATAGTGGATAATATAAAGTCTAGGAGTGACTCACCTCTATCATTAATGTCGGGGATTCCCCACACATTGTGATGGGCCTTGGCGTCTGCGCCAATGAGAAGTTGGAGTTTTGTGGAGCCGGCTTCTGTCACCAGACTCCTATGTTCCTCCGGTGGTGCGGGCCTGTCGCGTGCTATGTAACAGGCAGCTGCCATAAGGCGCTTTTCCTCACTCTCCAGCATCAGAATTGCCTGACGCAATCCACGGCTCCTGGACTAAAGCTATGTCAGCGGGTCCTTGCTCCATGGCAATGAGCAGCTCCATCAAACGTGGGCGTGGGAGCGCTGGGGTCTCCTCCATTCGCGAGAAGCTTCCACTACGCCGCCGTTATCTTCCTATTCTCATCATTGCTGTCCATCAAGGCCACAATGAGGTGTCTCTTGGACACCTCGTTCATGGCCTTCTGTCTAGGCTTCCTCGGCTTAGGGTTGGGAGTGGTCACCTTGGGGCCGCGTTGCCGCTTGCTCGCCGGAGTGTCTTTGGCAGCACTTTCGATCGACCGCTGCCTCTTGGTGGCCAACACCTTGTTGGCGATTCCAGCATTCGCTGCCTGCATCTGGGGCAGCTGCGCGTGGTGTTTGCGGCCCTCCTGTAACCGTTGCTCGGCCCAGGAGAGCTTTGATTGCTCCTCTTGGGAGATATCCGCCTTGCCTTGGAGCCGGCTCAGTAACTTGAGGCTAGCATTGTATTGAGCTTTCGCCTTCATCCCCTCCCTGGAACGCTTCGGCCCTTCCCTACGCAGGGAGCTCGTACCTGATTCCGGCGAGCGGAGAAGGCTTGCAGTGCAGTGCATTACCCTTGTGCAGAATAATGCAGTGCCCATTGTCCAGCCGGCACTCTCCTGGAGGATTCAGCTAGAGGATTTTCGCCAGCCACAGTGCTGGAAAGCTAATAACAAAAAATAAATATTAAAAAATCGGCATGAACAGCAAGATAAACATCAGAATCCTCCAGGATCAAACATGTTGAAAAAGGTCAAGATGCGAAATATCATAGAATAAACGAAGGAAATTGACACATAAAATCCAGTGCATAGGTTGTCCAAATGCGGGGCTGAGATATCCCCTGTTTGTTCTCGGAAACTTCGGAGATGTGTGGGAGGCAGAGAAGAGGCTGTCCTGATTCTGGGTCCGGGATCCTCGGTCTATCTACAGCCGTCGGGCGGGTCCGCTTCGCGGTTAGCAGTCGGTCGTCTTTCATTTCTAGAATGGTTCGTAATATTTTACCGGTTCGAAAGTTTTTCAGCTATTCCACAATCCATCTGTGATGTTCCTAATCCGCACGTTTCCGCCGATGGTTTACAAATGAAACGCCAAAAAACAAGGAGGAGCAACTGGAAGCCAAGCGAAGATACTCTAGAAAATTACGAGCAGCCATGGCCAAGCCAACCACCAAACAGGGCTGCTACAATTTTTAAGGGAGGCCATATAGCCAATAAAAAGCCCAATAAACTAATTTAAACTTGTTGAAATTTCGCAATTCAGACCAAAACTGGTTCACATCTGTCAGATATTCCCACCGTTCCTCCGAGATGTGGTCAGTGTGCAGAGCATATTATTCGTGGGTATAAGTGGCGATTGACAACAAGCGCCGCAGCTGAATAACCACTCCAATTAAAAATATTAAAACTATTATTTAAAACAAATTCAATTAATGTTAAAGACTATAGTTATTGTACGCTGCATTACATTCGGTATATAAATCGTCTACAGCTTTGACGTTGCAACCAGAACTTCAACTAGTTGGACTGCGGATATGAGGCCTAAAGACACGGCGACAGCCTCTGATCAGTGCAAAGGAAATTATTGACAGACAGTTGGTTGTACTGAGACCAGACTGTTTCTGATACTAATATGTTGGAAATAAAAGTATTCTTTATATTCAGGAGTATTAATTAGGTTATAATTCATTGAAAAAATTAAAGCTGATGGAAGAAAGCTGCGAAAGCAAGGACATTTATCTCCATATAAAGTATAACAATTAATAAATTCGAAACTTCATGTAATCGACGTTCAGTCGACTTTATTTGTTCAGGGATTTCTTCGTTTATAGTGATTAGGTGCTGCAACAAGAGTCGACAATCTCTGATATCATTGCTTGAGTTTTTTTTAGAAAAAGACAGACTGTTAACAGAATTACATTTTTAATTCATACTCTGCCGCTAGCGAAGCATATAACATATATGAAATATGTATTACTTCATGACTGCTAGGCCTAAACCTGAACACCCTAACTATTTTTTGTCTTACAGTTTTCGATTATTTTATAAATGTATTTTATGCCTTTAAAATAGAAGAGGTATTCTTTTGCGTCTCCTCTACGGTCATACTGAAAAAAAAGAAAAATTCGTACGTTTTGCTATTTTTATGAAAATATATACCTAAATCGCTTCAGTTAATGAGAGTCACATGTGCTTTGACTACTTTGAGTAATAAATTTTCAAAAATTACGATATAAAGGTATAAATTTTAGCATTCAAATTCAAATTAAACACAACCTCAAAAATTTAAATGGCGTGGCTTTTACGTCAAAAGGGTTAGGATGTAGCAGCACCTACTCAGATATTTGGCCGAGCAACGGAGTTTGATGCGTCGGGGATTCTATGCCGACGGTTCTCAAAGTCGGCGACTGGCGCACCGGTGCGGCACGGCTAAGATTCCGGACGGAGTAGCCATCGGGCGAACAACTGCAGCCGTCAAAGGCCGAACAACGCGGCAGCAGAGGAGCACGGAATTGTGGGGTCGGTTTGCGTTGGCAACAGTGGATTAGAAGCTGAGGCAACGGCGCGTGTGGGAGGACGCACTGGCGCTGGCAAAGAGGTTGAAAACCGGGCAGGAGGCCGACAATGCGGCCGAAGACGCGGAGACGGAGAGCCAAAGGCGAGTGTGTGCTCCGGTGTAACGCAGCGGAACAAAGGGAGATGACAAAGTAGGCGCGGCTATGGGAGGAGGCTCCACGTGCCAGCAACGAGCGTGACCCGAGGTGAAGAGGAAGTCCAGAGGAGGCGGAAGGCCCAGCGGTGGCACCCACAGCCGGGGTGGTCCCCGAAGACGCGCCCGAGGAGACGACAACGAAGGAGGCACCTTTTCCCACACAGACGAAAGAGGCGGCGGTAGCAGACGATAGCGAGAAGTTGACGGCAGACACGACGGAAGCGTGGCTCCTGCCACGTGGCAACCGCCATGCCGAAAGACCTCAGCTGAGCCGACAGGCGTCGTGTCCGGAGGAGCGGCGCGTCAGCCCGAGCTGCAGCGGCAGGCATCGTGGCCCCAAGCGGGAGGATTGGCGAGCAATCCACGTTGGCAGTTGGTCAAACGCGAGGAGTGGCGGGCCGTCGTCACGCGCTCTCTCGCTTGGATGAAGACAACGACAAGGTGGGTAAAACGCCTGGTCAATGACGGTGGTGTGCGGTACCGGATTTCAGATGATGTTTACCCATCGGATCGCGAGCAGAGCGGCCGAGAGGTGGGGGGAGCCATGCCGGGCATTGGTTTGTCATCGCAGGAAATTAACAGCAAAAGATGAATGGGAGTGGCTGAAAGGGAAGAAGAAGGGAGAAAACTTACCTAAATCAGCCGTAACAGGGCGTTCCTGCATAAAAACATAGGGTGGGACCAAGAGAGGCCGATGCGCCAGCAGAGGGCACAAAAACAAAAAGAAAAAAAAGGGCAACCGGCCAAAAAACAAAACAAACCACGTAAAGTAAGCGGCCCATTGAGAAATTTTGATTCGGAAGTGGAGTGCACGCGCGGCGTAGGGCGCAGTATCGAGTAGATCACAACAGCAACTCTACGCATTATTGATAAGGGGTAAGCAGCCCTGCGTAAGCTACTCGATCATGCGCAGTAGAAAAATACGTGCACGGGATTTTCGAAAAGTGCGCCAATACAGGACGCAGAAATGCGGGGTTTTCCGCTAATGAGATAAAGGGGGAAGTGTGAAGAAATGTATTCCAACACGCAGGTGGCGGTGCAGGCTTAAAACCTAGCGACCGTTATCCGTGGATATACGGATCGGCGAATTCAGAGGGGAGCTCTCCCTGAGCACAAAGTAAGGGAGGAAAGGACCCCGGAGAGAGAGCTGCGGGATGATCAGGATCGGGCCGGCAGTGGTCAAGCGCATGACCAAATATGGTCATGAAATCACGCCACCAGACGGATCTCGTTACGATGGAAAAGCACGGTCACCTTATGGCGGAAAGAGCCGTTGTTGCTAGACATTATCGGCAACGCCGACGCCGAGGGAAGAGGAGGACCGCGATGCTGCCTTGAGACAGTGAGTTAGTGGAGCTAGCAAGTTTCAAGTGAAAAGTGGAACATCAGCGGTGAAACAAAGAACGAAGCGAGCCAAAGGTCCCAGCCCCTCTAATCAACGGTGCTACGTTTGGGTCCCTCAGGTGACGAGCCGCTTTGGATTTGAGCTACGTGCCAAGAATCGATAGCCCCAGTCGTTAGGGCCGGCGGAGTCACGCTTGGAGACGCCTTGGGGGGTACAGAGTCGGTTACACACGCCAAGGACAGAGCGAAGGAGAACTAACAGTCGAGCCAGTGCAGGATACAAAGTAGTACAAGATAGCCTTAAGATACCAATAAGGAATAATCGTTTTAGCAGTAATCCAACCAAATCAGTGCATTCTTACTTGTCGTCGGGAAAACTTATAAATTTGTTGCGGCGAGTCCAACGACCGTTGAGCCAGCCCAGCTGAATCAGACAGAACAAAACGGTTCATTACAACGTGTCGATACAATTTTAGGACCTTCATGAATCTCTTTGTAGTCCGCATATTAAATAATTTTAATAATAATGATGATAGGGAAGCAGTGAGAGGAGGGCAAGATCACCATCCCAAATTGCCAACGAGCATCCCAGCCGGGACCACCAGCGTGCGCTTTTCTTCCATTCCCCAACATCTCGCCTGAATCGTTACAGCTATAAGTAATATTTTTTTTCATTATTATAAAGGTAGTGGCACCCTTTTCTGGGCCAGAATACCGATCTTCATCTTTATAGAGAGCTAAATTTTGCAAATCAGTCCCATAGCATTTATTGTTGGGAAGTTGTTAACAACGATCGACAAGCCACGGCTGAGAACGTGTATTTTAGTATGCGATTAAATACCCTACAGTAATGGAGTTCGTAGCCCAACTAGTAAGACACTTGAAAAAGCAGGGAAGAAGTTTTAGATAGGTCTACCCTGACCACGGATAAAAAGTTTTAGCAAAGGCCCACTCATATTTTGCAATAGTCATGCGGCAGAGCTAGCCACCAAACGCTTGAAAATACAGAAAAATATCTTTAAAAAGAGATTGCCTGGCCACGGGTGCGAAGGAAAGTAAAGAAGACGAAACTGATTGCTTCGATTTAATCGTAATTAAGTTTGCAGTCGTTTTTTTTTTTCTTGAGGGTCTGCACGGACAAAGCAATAATTCGTTTGGTTGTTGTTCCGAGTGCTGATTAGCACGGCACAAGCAGCGGTAACCTATGTTTGTTCTTTCTTCTCACACAATTTCAGAGTTCCGAGGAGTTCAGAGCTGAGGAAGAAAAAGATAGTTGAAGTACCAAAGGAAATTTAGCGAATCAACTGTTTTTGCTCTCGAAGTTCAACGACTTTGCGTGCTCCCGCATAGTGAGTGACAGAAAAAGCGGAAATTATGAACAGTTAAGTGATCGGTTCGGTTGGAAGTTTAATAAAGTTGAACGGCTTAATAATGGAGGGAGAGCTTATAGATCCGTCCGTCTGCATTCTTTGTGGTGAAAGTTTGAATTCCTACAGTTGTCTAAGAACAGGTGTGGAAGAGTCGCTTTTGACTTGCAAGACACGCAAATCCCCAAATAGCAGGTACAAAGTAAAGAAAAAGTTTCAGGAAGCCTGGCGGGATCAGTAAATAATAATCAAGGGTCAGCTTCAGTTGATATCGGGAATATAGGGACCATAATTACCCAAGCAGTGCGAGCCATGCGAAACGACCTTCCTCGAAGCTCCATCGACGAAAGCGATATCCGCCCTTCACTCGATCATTCTTTCTTCTTTGTTTTCTTCTCCCTTATCACTTATCTTTCTTTCCTTTCCATCTTCGGGATGAGAGGAAGACGGCATAAATTCCTTTCACTGGTATACGGTTATATGGGAACGGACAAAAGCCAATCTCCGATTGAATAATGTTATCAAATTTCGCCGACGATGCGCTTGGGGCAAAGGAGCATTCGTTATCCACCGCGAAGCGTTCAAGCGCTGAATGCTATGAGTGGCGACGCCCACGTCTCTGGATGCTGGTTGCTTACGAACGAACACTATCCAAATATTGCTCGTATAAATATGACAATTTCTTGATACTCTCCTGCGGTCCTTCCACCCTTCTCCCGTAGCACTTATCCCAATCGGACTCAGAGCTGTAGGGATTTTAACGGCTAAACAGCCTATTCGCCTTTAAAAAGAAACAACGCATTCGAATAAAACTGTGTCTTTCTAGTATGTTGTTTTTTTTTTTTTTGCTTTCGCTTTTCACTATTTTTTTCTGTTTTTTTCTTCGGAACAATACACACCCGACTCGATAGAATTTTAAGTGGGAATTGCCAATAGGGACGTCAGTCTTCTATCGGCAAATCCTCTGACAGGTCCCTGGAAGAGTTTTCAACCGAGAGAGCCTAACGTTTTGACTTGTTAACGCCTTTTTATTCTTCCTAAACCCATCGTTCGCTTTCCTCGCCGAGAACTAGATGGCGATGCCCAAAAGCCTAAAAAATTCTCTACTACAAGCGCTGCAGCTCGCAGCATCTTCTTCAGACCCAACTCGTGCTCGACTTCCGAAGTTGGCATTACCCAAATTTAGTGGTAAAAATCCGGAGCTAAAGAATGAATCGCCGATACCAGCATCTGTATGCTGAAGAATCGAGAAAGCCAAGGTGAGACAAAGTCATGCCAAGCAAGCAACATAATCGCAGTTCATTTTCTTGTTCATCCACTGCCATCAACAGTAAAACTCAGCTAACTTGTAGCTATTGCAATTCATGCATTATTGCATAGATACTCAGTGACTTTTAATAGTCTCGCGTATCCAACATGAACCGGTATGAACCGTCGCGACCGTGTTTAGGGGATTTAAAGTCGTCGGAAATCGAGGTGTTTTTCGCATAGGCCAGTAGTTGCTGTGGCGTCCTCTTGGAGGCATCTTCTAGTGATACCAGCACTGGTGTGCCCAGGTATTTACCCCTTGCCCTTAAGAGAGCCGGACATCGCTTTGCAGCGTTCTAGGTGAGACAGGCACGTTCTCGGTTCTCCTCTTCGTCAGCCCGACGCCTTCCTTAGCTAGTACGTCCGCCGCCCGTTTCCTTCGATGCCTTGGTGGCTGGGAACCCAATAGATAAACACTGACTTTGTCGTGTTCAGGGTGTCTAGTGCCTCCCTGCTCGCCAGGACACTTCTGGAACTAACCGAGGACGCCTGCATGGATTTAATTGCCTTGGCTGTCGACGAATATATTGACCGCATCGTGTGCTCGCTCTATAAGCTGAGCGACCTCCGCTGCTTTCCGGCTGCATTAGTCCGGTAGCTTATACGATAGGCTTATCTCAGGGTCTGTGTAGAATAAGCCCGCTCCTACTCCTCCATCCATTTTGAAGCCGTCCGTATATCGGATAAGGTGCTCAACTTGGTCCCTTCCCATTTTCCAGTCTTCGGGTGGCCTTCTTAACCCTGCCTACTACATTGGGTTTCCATGCCAGCTTGCTGTCCGGTACTGTGCCTAGGTATTTAACCTTTGTTTTTGGGCTCAGCCTAGTTTGGTCAATTTTCGGAGGGTCCATACCGATACCTTGTACCTCTTGGTAAAGAAGATGAGGTCCGTCTTGTTCGCGTTGACACTGAGTCCTACCTCTTCCGCCCACTCACGTATCGCCCTGAGTGTACGTTCCATTAAGGAGCTAAGGGTCGATGGACAAACACTCGTAATAAATATGCTTATGCCATCTGCATAAGCTTTTATTTTTGGGGCTTACTTTCAAATCTCTTGATGAGGTCGTCGACCACCAGATTCCACAGTAGTGGCGACAGGACTCCACCCTGAGGTGTGCCTCTGTGAGCCCTTTTTACCATGGAAGCGGTGCCCCACTCCGATTGCACCCGTCTACAACTTAGGAGGTTCTTGATCCAAAGGCTGATTGCTGGGTGTGTGGTAGTCGCTTCTAAACGATTTGTTTTTGCGGTTGTGGGCAGGTTATTGAATGCTCCGGAGATGTCAGCAAATACTACCAGTGCATACTTATTATTGTGAAGGGCGTTCTCGATGTTGGCTACTAACGAGTTTAGTGCCGTCTCCACCGATTTCCCTTTGGTTTAGGCATCTTGGTTAGTTGAAATCAGCCACTTTACCTCATTCCTGATGTGTAAATCAACAGCTTATCGGTCTGTAATCCTTGGGACTCACGTGGTTGCACTTTGCTGCCTTTGGTAGGAAGACAACTTTCGAGGTTCTCCATTGGATAGGGATATAGCCCGTACTTAAGCATGCTGAGTATATTGCTGAAAGCCATGGGGTGATAACCGTCATCTACATCATGGCTGGGAATATCCCGTTTGGCGATCTTAAAGAATTCCTTGAGGTTGTTCCTATGGAAAGAAAGATCTCGGTTCCACCAGAGTGGCTTGGCCCTCTTCTGTGTTCTTGAGGGGTTTTACGATACGCGGTAGGCGTCCAGTATCTCTTTGGATAGAGTCTCTAGGGACTTCTCTATATCCTTCGCGGATTTCACTGAGCCCGTATTCGCGAGCTTCGAAGTAACTGTCTTTTTAAACTTTAAACAGTTTGTATTCTGGGGATTTCTATAGACTGTTATCTTCGAAGTGTGTTTAAATTCGTACTTGAACTGAATGTATGGTCTGAGAAAGATGGTCATTCGAGGACTCTCCAGCCAGATACCAAAGTACTTTTTCCCGTGACAAGAGTTAAGAGTCTAAGATAGTGGATAATATAAAGTCTAGGAGTGACTCACCTCTATCATTAATGTCGGGGATTCCCCACACATTGTGATGGGCCTTGGCGTCTGCGCCAATGAGAAGTTGGAGTTTTGTGGAGCCGGCTTCTGTCACCAGACTCCTATGTTCCTCCGGTGGTGCGGGCCTGTCGTGTGCTATGTAACAGGCAGCTGCCATAAGGCGCTTTTCCTCACTCTCCAGCATCAGAATTGCCTGACGCAATCCACGGCTCCTGGACTAAAGCTATGTCAGCGGGTCCTTGCTCCATGGCAATGAGCAGCTCCATCAAACGTGGGCGTGGGAGCGCTGGGGTCTCCTCCATTCGCGAGAAGCTTCCACTACGCCGCCGTTATCTTCCTATTCTCATCATTGCTGTCCATCAAGGCCACAATGAGGTGTCTCTTGGACACCTCGTTCATGGCCTTCTGTCTAGGCTTCCTCGGCTTAGGGTTGGGAGTGGTCACCTTGGGGCCGCGTTGCCGCTTGCTCGCCGGAGTGTCTTTGGCAGCACTTTCGATCGACCGCTGCCTCTTGGTGGCCAACACCTTGTTGGCGATTCCAGCATTCGCTGCCTGCATCTGGGGCAGCTGCGCGTGGTGTTTGCGGCCCTCCTGTAACCGTTGCTCGGCCCAGGAGAGCTTTGATTGCTCCTCTTGGGAGATATCCGCCTTGCCTTGGAGCCGGCTCAGTAACTTGAGGCTAGCATTGTATTGAGCTTTCGCCTTCATCCCCTCCCTGGAACGCTTCGGCCCTTCCCTACGCAGGGAGCTCGTACCTGATTCCGGCGAGCGGAGAAGGCTTGCAGTGCAGTGCATTACCCTTGTGCAGAATAATGCAGTGCCCATTGTCCAGCCGGCACTCTCCTGGAGGATTCAGCTAGAGGATTTTCGCCAGCCACAGTGCTGGAAAGCTAATAACAAAAAATAAATATTAAAAAATCGGCATGAACAGCAAGATAAACATCAGAATCCTCCAGGATCAAACATGTTGAAAAAGGTCAAGATGCGAAATATCATAGAATAAACGAAGGAAATTGACACATAAAATCCAGTGCATAGGTTGTCCAAATGCGGGGCTGAGATATCCCCTGTTTGTTCTCGGAAACTTCGGAGATGTGTGGGAGGCAGAGAAGAGGCTGTCCTGATTCTGGGTCCGGGATCCTCGGTCTATCTACAGCCGTCGGGCGGGTCCGCTTCGCGGTTAGCAGTCGGTCGTCTTTCATTTCTAGAATGGTTCGTAATATTTTACCGGTTCGAAAGTTTTTCAGCTATTCCACAATCCATCTGTGATGTTCCTAATCCGCACGTTTCCGCCGATGGTTTACAAATGAAACGCCAAAAAACAAGGAGGAGCAACTGGAAGCCAAGCGAAGATACTCTAGAAAATTACGAGCAGCCATGGCCAAGCCAACCACCAAACAGGGCTGCTACAATTTTTAAGGGAGGCCATATAGCCAATAAAAAGCCCAATAAACTAATTTAAACTTGTTGAAATTTCGCAATTCAGACCAAAACTGGTTCACATCTGTCAGATATTCCCACCGTTCCTCCGAGATGTGGTCAGTGTGCAGAGCATATTATTCGTGGGTATAAGTGGCGATTGACAACAAGCGCCGCAGCTGAATAACCACTCCAATTAAAAATATTAAAACTATTATTTAAAACAAATTCAATTAATGTTAAAGACTATAGTTATTGTACGCTGCATTACATTCGGTATATAAATCGTCTACAGCTTTGACGTTGCAACCAGAACTTCAACTAGTTGGACTGCGGATATGAGGCCTAAAGACACGGCGACAGCCTCTGATCAGTGCAAAGGAAATTATTGACAGACAGTTGGTTGTACTGAGACCAGACTGTTTCTGATACTAATATGTTGGAAATAAAAGTATTCTTTATATTCAGGAGTATTAATTAGGTTATAATTCATTGAAAAAATTAAAGCTGATGGAAGAAAGCTGCGAAAGCAAGGACATTTATCTCCATATAAAGTATAACAATTAATAAATTCGAAACTTCATGTAATCGACGTTCAGTCGACTTTATTTGTTCAGGGATTTCTTCGTTTATAGTGATTAGGTGCTGCAACAAGAGTCGACAATCTCTGATATCATTGCTTGAGTTTTTTTTAGAAAAAGACAGACTGTTAACAGAATTACATTTTTAATTCATACTCTGCCGCTAGCGAAGCATATAACATATATGAAATATGTATTCCTTCATGACTGCTAGGCCTAAACCTGAACACCCTAACTATTTTTTGTCTTACAGTTTTCGATTATTTTATAAATGTATTTTATGCCTCTAAAATAGAAGAGGTATTCTTTTGCGTCTCCTCTACGGTCATACTGAAAAAAAAGAAAAATTCGTACGTTTTGCTATTTTTATGAAAATATATACCTAAATCGCTTCAGTTAATGAGAGTCACATGTGCTTTGACTACTTTGAGTAATAAATTTTCAAAAATTACGATATAAAGGTATAAATTTTAGCATTCAAATTCAAATTAAACACAACCTCAAAAATTTAAATGGCGTGGCTTTTACAATAATGTACATACATATATTTGTATTATGTATAAGTGAGTTCCGTGATTATATTCTGACTATTAGTGTTGCACATAATATACAAAAAATTAGAATTATTTCTTATTTTCAGAAATTATATCTATAATCGCAGCTTACCCCACATAACAGAAGTAATGTTCTCTTTTGAATAAATACATATGCATGTATGTACATTTATTAATACATCTGACTAAATTTACTTATACGTAAATATATTGTATTTCTTTATTTAATTCTTTGTCTTTCGGTAAGTGTTTTATATTTTTTGCACGTAAAGTATAGGAAATTTCGAGGAAAAAAAAGGTTTGATGTAAAAATACTTAAACATTTGCATACAAATGTACATACGTTCGAACGGCGTGTGACAAATGCGGTATATACAAAATAACTATATATTAGCGCAGGCTATAAAATTACTAAGATATTGAATTAGGCACAAAAGAGATATTCCCCTTGAAAAGAGGTTCGCACGGGGTTTTAATTCTCTCCACCTATGCTTCGTCTCTGATCGCGGCACCGCTGCCCACTCGCTTCGTGTTCGTCCATACCTTGGACAGCTGAGTCGGTCCTAGAATCCAACAACAATATAACAGACTTTGGCAAGGCGCATAAAATAGTACATTCTTGCGGTCCGAAGAATCTAACAAAATACAGTTTTTGGCAGCGCATAAAGGTCCTTTTCTGCACGCAGTATACATATGTAAAATTCAAACCTGGACAAAATCAAGTGAAGGAACTAGTTATAAACCGTCTTTGTTATTCATCCAGCTGAAAAACTCTGGAAAAATGGATCCATTCAAGAAGATTTCTGGCGAGTTATTATTACCTCCTGTTGTCTACGAAACAAAACGCTTTTCATATAGAACAATTCTGGTAGTTTCTGGTCAATAGCTAGCTTCAATGGTTCAATTGTTGAAAATTAACTATAAAATATTCCTGGTTAACCTCTTCCGTTTTTATCTGCTTTCGGCGTTTTAAGACAGCCTTTTCATAGCACCATAATAGCATAATAACACTATGTGACCCATTTCTCATACCAGGTTTATAAGGAATGTGCCGAAAAGAAATAGCACTCTTTGTTATACCCGATACTCAAAGATTATAGGGATATGTTTGTTTTGTGTCGATGTGGATGTGTGTAAAACAAAATGAAGCGTTTCCAACCCCATAAAGGACTTACATATATTCTTGATCAGCATCAAGAGCGGAGTCGATATAATGTCTGTCTGTCCGTCCGTCTTTATGACTATAAGCTAGAGCCTATAAGAGCGGGAGCAATCAAATTGTGTATCCAGACTCTTGTGATATCCCACTGTTGTGGGACTTGTGTCCCACAAGTCTTTTCAAAATTCTCCCCGCCCCTTCCGTTGCATCCACAATTTTTAAGATACGAAATAACTGAACGCAGAAACGTACGAAATTACAATATCTACCAGATTAGCGAATCTGGTTCGGATCGGATCTTTATTATAGCCAGAATGCACAAATCAATATATACAAAATTAACGAATCTGGCTCTGATCGGATGGGGGCGAAATTGTGAAATACACTTGTAACAGTGAGATCTTACAGGATTGTGTCGTTGCTCTAGCTCTTATAGTCTCTGAGCACTAGGCGCTCATAGGGACGGACATGGCTCTATCGACACGGTTATTGATGCTGATCAAGAATATATATACTTTGTGGGGTCGGAAACGCTTCCTTCTGGGCGTTACACACATCCATTTTCACCACAAATCTAATATACCCCTATACTCATTTTGAGTAGCGGGTATACAAATTCTAATCAATTATTATAAACGGATAAACGGGGTGCAAGAATTAACAGAAGAAAATAAGTAGCGGTCGTGATTCCTCTCTTTCTATGTCTATCCCATCTCTACTGACAAGTGCGAGTAAAATTGAGAGAGTGAGATCCGCCTTACCCGCATTACCAAACAAATCAATTCATAAAGACAAAAAATAACGTATAAAATAAATTGTATAGGTTGTTAATCAGGTCACATATACTGACTGTCTATCGGGCATAAAAGAAGAGCTGCGGCTCAGAACTTTCCCGCTCATTGAGGTATCCCAGTAGCGTATTCGCTAAAGATGTTCAATTGGGATTTGTTTCAACTGACCGCTCTCCACTGCAACGTCAGTATTTTTCTAGCCTCCAAATTTTTTTCTGTTTTGTGTGGGGGGGTTCGGATTGGCGCGTTGTCTTCCAGAAAGATCTCCCAATCTCCGTATAAACGTCCAGAATATGCTGTTTCTGAAAACTCTACATTCATGTCTGAATTTGTTTGGTGGTACCACTAACCATACAGTATATACAGCGGCGAGCACGCGTGGATACATGCTCATCACTTTTCAGTTTAATCACCTGTAAAATCTTACAAAATGAATTAATCCTTGTGATTTTTGTTCATAGATTATTTAATTTATTAAGAAAGAAAACAAACAATAATTTTACTTCAAAGAGCTCCTTTTCCTTAAGATATTTTAATATTTTCATAAAAAATTCATGTATCAACTTTTGCACGTTTTAAATGTTTTACTTAAATAATTTTTTTTTAGTTTTTCTGAATAAGTTTTGGCATACTCTCGAGCAAATTTAGTATATGCTTGCAAGGTATCATGCCTCACTCCGACTTCACGCGCTCCCAAAAACTCATCCAATCCCTTTGATGAAGACACATACTTTCCAATGTTTTTTAAGCAGAGCCCATCGATGTTCAATGGGATTTTTATCTGGGCAGGCTTTTTCACGAATGTAGCCGTGTGATTCGGGTTGCCGTCTTGCTAGAAAGTGATCTCGACTATGGAGTAGACACATTTGTCTATAAAATTTGACAAATTGACTCCCAAAATATGAAGATAATTTTCTTTCTTCATTATTCCATCGATTTTAACCGATTGGACAACATTCCACCAAGTGGAGCAGCCCTACACCATCAGGCTTCCTCTTCCGTGCTTTATTGTTTCCTTGACCTGATGCTTTTTCAGCTTTCCACTTGAGTGGTTCCAGTAGTATTCATTTCGATCAGATTAAGACCGGTTTATTTTGGTAATATATGACAACATTTTCTTCCTACAATCTTCCGTGGTCCAGTTTCTGGTCAAGTTGTCAAGTTAGCTGTACCACCGTGTACGCAAAACGCCAATATCGGCCATATCCGCGGCCGCGGAACGGCTTCAGGAAGAGTGGGCCAAAATCGGGACATGAATATACCCAAAAAATCATAAAAATAATCAAACGCCTAAGCGACCCATTCAGGCAGGCTCCGTTTTCCATTTACTTTTGCGGATTACGTTTTCAGCCAAAACGTTTCGTTTTAAGGTTTCACATATATTTGCTGTTTGCACCAAAAAGAAAATTGTTGTTGCCCTGGCCAATTTTTTCCGAGCCAAATTTGAGGTTGGGTTAAAATAAAATTATTTATAAAGAAATCAAAAGTTAAATTACCCTGATATACATAGGTGTCAAGTTTATGTTAATGCATCAATAAGTCATATATTTTTTCCTTTTGCAATTAAGGTTCGTTTCGTTGTATAAAATGTCCTTTACTTTTCATTTCGTCAACGAAAATGTTTTTGTTTTGAAAACGAATAAATCTTGCGGAATGTGAAAACGGGAACCTCAATTTATGTGTATTCAAAAGTAAATCGGAAAACTTTTGTGAATGTGAAGAACGGAGCCTGGCTGATTGACAAATAATGGAAATATTTCGAGATTAAGAAAGTTTTTTTAGTCATATAAGGAAAAACTAAATATTAAAGTAACGCAAAAATTTTTAACATGTTTTGTTTAATTTTTTTTTTTTTTAATTACAAACAAATTTATTAATATATTCAGTGGCGAGCACGCCACTTGAGTTCTTTAAAAATGCATCAATCCTTGTGATTTTACCCGATACTCAAAATGAGTATAGGGGTATATTAGATTTGTGGTGAAAATGGATTTGTGTAACGTTCAGAAAGAAGCGTTTCCGACCTAACGTTCAGAAAGAAGCGTTTCCGACCTCATAAAGCATACATATATAGTATGTCTATTAATTGTTTAAAAAATGTAAAAAGGTTTTTTGGTAAAGGTAAAAAGGTAAGTTTGACTTAAACATGGAAAATATGAGTAAAGGCATAAGTTGGAGGAATTTTTGTTATTAACTGTTATCAAAATGTGTTTAAGCTGTAGGTATGACGAAAAAAAAGGGCAAAAGGAGTACCATTCGGATTTAATTTTGCCACAAATCATCCTTTTTTTGTGGACTTATAGCCAATTCTTTTTGTTAAGGCCCCCAAAGGTGATCAATGGGATTTAGGTCCGGTGAGTTTGAAGGCCATTCCATTAGGGGAATTTTGTTGTCCAGGAACCATTTCCTAGTCAGCATTTCGGAGTGATTCGGGTCATTATCCACTTTAATGCATTTTCTATTCGGCATTATACTGTCGTGTATATTTACATAGAATGTACACATTTTTTTTGTTTATTTAATGGATTAGACCAATCCAAATAAGATATTTCCACCACCATGCTTTACCGCTTTAAGTTTAAGAGTACCTTGTATCATGAACAGAATTCCTAAGGTGCCTAATATGTGACAGCACATTTTTCTAATTTTTACGTGAAAAATGCACATTCTACAAAATCCGGAATTAATTGTTGGCAGAGCAATAACTTTTCAGGTTACTACTGTTTTAAGAGCTTTTCCATCGTGATTTTCAAAAGAATCGCGATAAAGGAATCAATTTTCTATAAAATTAGGTAATTTTTATAAGAGAAACTTTATTGCATTATTTTCTACAATTTTGTAAACTAAAAAAGGTCAGAAATAAGGTAAACAAAGTACTGGCACACTTAGCATTTATTTTTTTTTAATGAGCTATGTTCTTGTAATTTGGCTATATGGTCACTTTTTTCGTAAGGATTTACATATAATTCTAGTTCTATGGAACTGATTGATATTCAATCTCAAAATACCGCCAATAGCTTAAATTTAGACAAGTTAGAGGTAAGGAAAAGAAACCACTAAATCTCAGACGTAAATCATCCCACATTTTCCCAATCGCAAGTTGAAAATGTGGAAATTACAAATAAACTTCCATTCGGCGCATTGTTCAATGGTTCAAGATATTAAAGATATTATTAAAAACTATTATTATTATTATTAAAAAGATATTAAAAACTTTAAAATTCGAAACGCACAGGCCGAACCAGGGCTTTAATCATCCCTGAATCGATTAGTATTATCAAAAAGTCTAAAGATTTAAGCTAAAATGTAATCATTTTTTTATAGGATTAATAGGCAATGAATGGAGTGCCACTTGTGAATAGCAAAGAATTTTTAAGTACGTTCCCTCTAGTACAAGGTGTCTCACTAGTTACCATTCTAACTTACCTGGTTCCAGATCGATTGCCGACAATGCATTTCAGCGGAGAATTGAACACATGCATGTCCTAGGGCGAAACCACCCCTGGTTCCACGCTCCATCCCCCTTCGATTACCCGTAACTAGTTGCTCAAAGGGTAGCTCCGAACAAGTTACCATTAAAACGACAGCAAATAATTCCTCGATCGATTCCTCTTCGATTACCAGTATCTAGTTGCTCAGGACGTAGTTCCGACATAGTTACCAGTAGTCGATCTGGAACTATTTATAATAAATAAATACAAATTCAAATTCGATAAAAATGTATAATAAATGTAAAAATTATATTAGAATATATACATATTTCATATATGTATAAACTAGCTGACTCGGCAGACGTTGTTCTGACACACAACAAAAAAATGTTCTCAATTAAATGTGGCTAATTTATAAAGAACAATTTTTATATGACCCGGTGAACTTTTTTCGGATTAGATGCAATAAATAAGCAGATTATTGATTTTATCATGTTTTTTTTTTTAATTTAACGATTCATTGATAAGTTTTTAAAAAAATTTTTTAGGCTTTCTTTTTTTTCCAGTCAAGCACCTTGTGATCACAAACTTTGCCCCGCCCCCACAAAGGGCGAAAATCTGTGGCATCCACAATTTCAAAGATACGAGAAAACAGAAAACGCCGAATCGTCGAGGATGACTAAATCTTCTAGAATGCAAAATCTGAACCAGATCGTATAATTAATATAGCCAGAATCAAGAAAACAATTCCATTCTTTCTCGCTCTGTCTCTCTCTAACACACAGGTTTCATAGTCGGTTTTGTCTATTGCAAAATATGAGTTCCTAGATCTCAGAGACTAAAAAAGTTAGAGCAACCAAATTTGGTATCCACACTCCTGTGAGATCGGACCT
Organism: Drosophila miranda; assembly: GCF_003369915.1. Lineage (NCBI taxonomy): Eukaryota > Metazoa > Arthropoda > Insecta > Diptera > Drosophilidae > Drosophila > Drosophila miranda. The sequence goes on from NC_046674.1 coordinate 48,557,084, forward strand.
TGACGAATTAGTTTCAAAATTTCGCCACACCCCCTTCCGCCCCCCCAAAGGACGAAAATCTGTGGCATCCACAATATTAACGAGGGGGAACGTTGTGAGTTGCTGCGGATACCGCAACTCTACATTTATACCCGATACTAAGACAGTATGGCTCTCCTCCGGCAGACGCCGCTAATATTAAATGACACGACAAAGAGTGCGTGCGAGAGAGACAGAAAATCAGTCTGAGCGTGACGTCGGGCGCTGCGTAGCCAGTGCAAATTGATTTGTTCCTTTTGGCTATAAAAATCTGATTCAGATTCAGCAATCTGATAGATATGATCATTATCTATGATTCTGCGTTTTTAGTTTTCTCGTATCCTCAATATTGTGGATGCAACAGTTGTTCGTCCTTTGTGGTGGCGGAAGGGGGTGGTGCGAAATTTTGAGATATACGTTTTATAGTGAGATCTAACAGAAGTGCGGATAACAAATTTGGTTACTCTAGCCTTAGTAGTCTCTGAGATTTGTGGATGCCCCAGATTTTCGTCCTTTGCGGGGGCGGAAGGAGGTGTGGCTAAATTTGGACACGAAACGGTCAAGGTCCGATACCACAGGAGTGTGGATACCAAATTTGGTTTCTCTGGCTCTTATAGGTTCTGAGATCCTTGAACTCATATTTTGCAATTGGCAAAACCGACCATGAAACCTGTGTGTTAGAGAGAGACAGAGCGAGAAAGAATGAAATTGTTTTCTTGATTCTGGCTATAATAATTATACGATCTGGTTGAGATTTTACACTCTAGAACACATAGTCATCCTCTACGATTCTGCGTTTTTGGTTTTATCGTATCTTTAAAAATGTGGATGCCACAGATTTTCGTCCTTTGTGGGGGCGGAAGTGGGCGGGGCGAAGTTTTGAAATATTTTTGTAGCAGTGACATATCACAGAAGTCTGGATCCAAAACATCGTTGCTCTAGCTCTTATAGTCTTTGAGCACTAGGCGCTGAAGGGGACGGACAGACGGACGGACGGACAGACAGACAGGGCTCAATCGACTCGGCTATTGATGCTGATCAAGAATATATATACTTTATGGGGTCGGAAACGATTCCTTCTGGACGTTACACACATCCACTTTTACCACAAATCTAATATACCCCAATACTCATTTTGAGTATCGGGTATAAAAATTCGAGAAAAGTAAAAACGCACAATCATAGAAAATGACCTATCTATCAGATTGCTGAGTCTTGATCAGATCGGATCATTTTTATAACCAAAAGGAACAAATAAATTTGCAGTGGCTACGCAGCACCCGACGTCACGCTCAGACTGATTTTCTGTCTCTTTCTCACGCACTCTTTTTCGTTCAATGCTAGCGCCGTTTGCCGGAGGAGAGCCATACTGACAAAATATCGGGTATAAATGTAGAATTGCGTTCGCAGCAGCAACTCACAACGTTCTCCCTCGTTGCTGGTATATACATATATATGTGCAATAATATTAATTACATAACATACGTCTGTGCCTAGAATTAAAAGCGATGTGCAATATTTTTAGCGCATGGCACTTAACAGAAAGATTTATATGTCTTTCGCTCTTCCTTAAATTTTTTGCAAAACTACATCTGTCTCTGCTTTTGGATCTTTGAGTCCAACTGCTACTTTCCTCTTTCGATCGCAGAGCATCCCTCGGCGGTAGCAGAAGTGAAGAAAAACCTGAATATTGGCGTGACCGACATGCACAAGCCATAATGCGCGCAACGATCACACACTTTATTCTATTATATAGAATCTAAAATTATTATTGAAAAATGTGAGTTCAAGGATCTCAGAAACTATAAGAGCTAGAGCAACCAAATTTTCGATCCACACTCCTGTGATATCGGACCTTGACGAGTTAGTTTCAAAATTTCGCCACACCCCTTTCCGCACCCACAAAGAACGGAAATCTGGGGCATCCACAAATCTCAGACCCTAGAGTAACTAAATTTGGTATCCACACTCCTGTTAGATCTCACTATAAAACGTATATCTCAAAATTTCGCCCCACCCCCTTACGCCCCCACAAAGGACGAAAATCTGTGGCATCCACAATATTCAAGATACGAGAATACTAAAAATGCACAATCATAGAGAATGACCGTATCTATGAGATTGCTTAATCTGGATCAGATCGGATAATTTTTATAGACAAAAGGAACTAATTAATTTGGAGTGGCTACGCAGCGCCCGACGACATGTTCAGACACGTTTTCTGTCTCTCTCGCACGCACTCTTTTTCGTGTCGTTTAGGGGAGCCATACTGACTTTGTATCGGGTATAAATGTAGAGTTGCGGTCTCCGCAGCAGCTCACAACGTTCCCCTCGTTTTTTTTTGTTTTGTTTTTCAAGAAAAAAACTCATGAAACTAACTAAACAATACAAAAGGCTAACGAAACACATTAAAATTTGAGTCCAAACGTCTTTTTTTCAAAAGAATCCTTAAATCAAAAAGTACTCGCTAGGTGCTTAGTTCGGAAATAAAATTGTTCTATTACTACGTTTAATTCAATGAATATTAAATATATATTTTTTTTAGCGCGGTGTTTTAGAACTAGTTTTCTACGGGAAAGCTTGGTACCTCTCAATTTGCAGATTGATTCGATGTTTATATCGTTATGCCACACTTTTTCAAATATTTCTTTCAATTCAAGTTTTGAGTTTTGAGCTTTCATATTACAACGTTTATGATGTGCTAAAGATTCCCCGGCCAGTCCAATGTCCCAATTCCCACTATTGATAAGGATTACTTTAGCTAAGAAAACCCATCGTTAGAAAATCAAACTTTTTGAATATATCATTACACAAAAAAATAAAAAAGTTGAAAAAAATATGCCTGACCAATCTTGCACGGTGGCAAGGAGCAGAATCGTCCTAGAAGATGAGGGCGTCAGCAAGCGGAAAGTGGTCCTCATTAGGCGAAATGAATTTTTTTTAACGTGACCGCATTTACATATCCGTCAATTAATGCCAGATACCCTACTCTAAAATACAAAATAAACGAGGGGGAACATTGTGAGTTGCTGCGGCTACCGCAACTCTGAATTTATACCCGATACTTAGTCAGTATGGCTTTCCTCCGGCAGACGCCGCTAATATTAAAAGACACGACAAAGAGTGCGTGCGAGAGAGACAGAAAATCAGTCTGAGCGTGACGTCGGGCGCTGCGTAGCCACTGCAAATTGATTTGTTCCTTTTGGCTATAAAAATGATCCGATCTGATCCAGATTCAGCAACCGGATAGATATGGTCATTATCTATGATTCTGAGATATACGTTTTATAGTGAGATCTAACAGGAGTGCGAATACCAAATTTGGTTACTCTAGCGTTAATAGCCTCTGAGATTTGTGAATATCCCCAGATTTTCGTCCTTTACGGGGGTGGAAGAGGGTGTGGCGAAATTTTGAAACAAACTCGTCTCGGTACGATATATTAGGAGTCTGGATACCAAATTTGGTTGCTCTAGCTTTTATAGTTTCTGAGATCTAGGCGCTAATGTTTTACTCTAAGCAAAGCCGCCTATGCTACGTGTGTGTTAGAGAGAGACAGGGCGAGAAAAAATGAAATTGTTTTCTTGATGCTGGCTATAATAATAATACGATCCAATTCAGATTCTGCAGTCTAAAAGATATGGTCATTCTCTACGATTCTGCGCTTTTGGTTTTCTCATATCTTTAAAATTGTGGATGCCACATATTTTCGTCCTTTGTGGGGGCGGAAGTGGGCGGGGCGAAGTTTTGAAATATTTTTGTAGCAGTGACATATCACAGAAGTCTGGATCCAAAACATCGTTGCTCTAGCTCTTATAGTCTTTGAGCACTAGGCGATGAAGGGGACGGACAGACGGACGGACGGACAGACAGACATGGCTCAATCGACTCGGCTATTGATGCTGATCAAGAATATATATACTTTATGGGGTCGGAAACGATTCCTTCTGGACGTTACACACATCCATTTTCACCACAAATCTAATATACCCCAATACTCATTTTGAGTATCGGGTATAAAAAATGCCCAGAACATCCTGTTCCCTCTTGCTTTTCCGACTTCGCGACGATCATTGGTCCTACTTTCCCAACGAGCCACGTTTATCTTAGATAAACAAAAAACATTACGTTTACAGTGAAAGTTTCGTTGAGTTTTGACCATTGGAGACTTTTCTGGAGCATTTCTAGTGTCAAAAGTGGTATTTTTTCTGGCCGCCGACCAAGTTCTATCTCCTGAAGGGCGTCTTTAGGGGCGACCCTAAAGTTTTGGTGCTAATATCGGTACCTAACGACTGAATATCTTATGCCATTTTGATCTGATTTTAGATGCTGAAGTGTTTAAGAATACGATCCTACTTTGATAGTCCCTTGAGGTGGTCTTCCTCCTACTTCCTAAGGGATAGTTTTACCGAACCGCTTTTTTTTTTTTTTTTTTTGAAATTGTATATAAAATTGTTAAAAGGAGACTATCTCAACCCAAGTTTGGGGCTAATAGTACCAAAACTAATGTTTTTTGACCCCAATGCCAATATACATAGCTGTCCTATTAGCTTCAGTAATTTTTGGCGTTTTATACATTTTTTGTTTTGTTTTAACTTCTTGCTTTTTTTTAAGAAAAAGATACGTTAATTAACAGCTAATAAATGTATCTACACAATACAAATTTTTCCCAACTTTCTTTTAAGTTTCTGGTTTAAAGTTAGATAACATGAGTGTCCCCATTTCACTGTCCGCCACTGTATATAGTGTATGGTAAGTGGTGGTACTGAACAAATTGGAGACTTTCCAGCATACCCAAATCCAGGCCAATTAATAGGGACTAAGAATGAGTTCGAATAGTATGAATAGAATAAATTCTAGATTTTTATTTTTATTTTGATGCTTTGCATTTTTGAATGTGTGAAACGTAGTTCGTAACTTAAATTCTTTTTTTTTTATACCCGATACTCGAGGTGTATTGGGGTATATTCGATTTGTGGTGAGGAGGTGTGTAACACCCAGAATGAAGTGTTTCGGACCCCATAAAGCATTAATATCCTCGTCGATATACATAGCTATGTATGTCTGTAAGTCTGCCCGTCCGTGCATGCGTTTATAAATTGGTTTGGTTTTGTGTGTCGTAAGAATTTCATATTTTTATTTTTATGGAACTCCGATTTTCAGACGTCCATAAGACATTTTCTGAAAACCAAACGCTTTTCTTTCGATGCTAATGTTTCTTTCTTCTTCGAAATTTCGACTTACATTTCTAGCTTTGCCTGGTCAATCATATTTATAAGCATGAGTTGCGTCAGCTAAATCTATCTAGAAGCCGAACGGCCCAAAAAAGCAGAATGAGATTTTAATCTTAGGTAAAGGAATATTCTAAGAACCTTTACAGAAAAAATATCTACGAAAATCCCGAAAATAAAGTCAAGTCAAAGTTAAAAAATAACTCAAAATTTAGATCGGTATTAGTATTACCCAGCGAGATCAAAAAGCAGCACTCTGAAATTATATGTATTTTTGACTTCTCCAGCACGATGTTTCCCCGATTCGCTCAATTTTTATTTTTTGTTGTCGCTTAGTCAATTTCAAACAAAAGACTACACACTTATCTGTTTTTATGTCATAAACATATACTTAGAAACAAACTATTTTGTGAAAATGATCCAAGGGAAGAAATGAATTAATAATTTGTGGTACCAATCTTAGCAATGGGGTAAGGAAAGTTATTATGAAACGAGCCCCTGGATCGGCTTGAAAATTATGTTGGTAAATCTGAGTGTTCACGAATCATACTCTCGGATGAGTCCAAACTTAATCTTATTGGACCAGTTGGTTTCCGCAGAGTTCGCCGCAGAAGCGGAGACCGCCACCATAAAGCATTCGCCATTTATTATAATATGGGCATGCATATCTAAACATAAAGCTTAATCACTAATAATGATTAAGGTTATGTAGATATTATTCGCAGTAGAGTTGTGCCCAGTATGGAATTAGTTAGTGAGATGGAAGAAGATCCCATCATTCAGGACGATGCTGGACCTTTTCATCATGAGCGCTCTGTAAGTGATTCTTTGACATTTTGCATTCATGCATTCAACTAGATTCGACTATTTACGACTACAGATTAACATTTTGAAGGCGGAATTGGACATTAAGTCCTTATATTGGCCAGGTAATAGCCCCGACTTCAATCCGATAGAGAATTTCTAGGCCCTTATGACTGCCAAAATAAAAAAAATGTAAGCCAAAATATATGTTTGAGTTAAGAGAAATTATAGAAGTTTGGTTTGAGAATATAACGGATGAATATCTGATTAAATTACACGAATAGGATGGAAACCCCATGCTGGAGAAGTAAAAAACGCATGAAATATCAGTGTGGAATTTTTTTGTAGCTGAGTGTACATATGTATGAAATACTATAAAAAACCGGCAAATAATTATTATTTTTAAACATTTAGTTAATTATATTTTACTTCCAAAGTTTTATAATTCAACTGTTTTTTTAAATTTTGTTAGACTACAAATTAAAAATAAAAATATTTTGTATAGCAAAAATTACCATTAAACGTTCTTTACCAAAAAAAAAAAATTTTATTTTATATTGGCAAATATGCACCGACAACAAAGTTCAACTTTGACACTTTATTGTAAAGCTTTTAGCATCGTAGCTTGATATCCTTGTGCAGATTTAATTTTAAAAAATGTATCTTTTAATGTAGTTTATCTCATGAGACATCTTTATTCGTTTGGTGGCTATTAATTTAGAAAGCTGAAATGGCCGAATGTCCCACTGTTTGGCGACGGAAGCTAAACTTTCCCTGTCTACGTCGAATTCCAAATTATGGTTCACTAATAAAGTTTGTTTTTTAAAAAAGCAGAAAATTATTTTATTTTTTTTCGATAAAACTACTGATCTACTACGCTGTGAACCAAACTGACTTTTTTTTATAGATTTGGGGCTTTAAAATTGTTATGGTATTTTTTTTTTCAAGAATTACCTTTTTTTTAAATATTGTATTTTGTACTGTTTTTTTTAGAGGTAGTGCTTCTTTTTCTACATAGCTTAAGTATATTGCGGCTAATTGCATTGAACTTTGCAATTCTGAAAAGCTGATAAATGCAGATATAAAACTTACCCTACTTTGTAGCTTAAGCGTCTCGTCTGGAAAACATAAAGCTTTCAAATTCAAAACTGCTAATTTTTTGTGGTTGTATTAAACTTTGCAATTATGGAAAACTGATCAATGCAGCTTTAAATCGTCCCCCAACTATAGCTTCAACTGACCGTCTGGATTATAGTATTTAGCTTTCAAATTCCAAATTTATATTTTTTTGTGTTATTGTTTCCAGAAATGTTGGACTTTGAAAGCTCGTGAAAAGTCGAAATATATTCATTCCTTATGTTTTTTTTTTGTCGTTAGAGTGCAGCCGCTTGACCAACACTTCAAATGCCGTATTTTGTTTTTTTACTGTTTTACTGTTAAAAACTGTTACAAATAACCATTTTTGGTTTTTTTTTACCACAATGAAAGGGTTGTATTTCGAGTAACGGAATTTTATGGCAAAATGCGGGATTTGAAGGATTGGTAAAACGGCTGCACTAACTCTGAAAAAAGCAGTACAAAAAATAACAGATTTAACATATTTTTACAAATAAATAATCCTGAAAAAAAAAGAATATTATTAAACATTTTCAAAGCCCCAAATCTATAAAAAAAAGTCGGGATGGTTCACAGCGTCGAACCAAATTAGAGTTGGTACAGCGCCTGATTTCAATTTTCCAAAATACTTATTTTCAAAGTTAGATTTGCAAATTAAATCTAAATCTAAACTATTAAATTTATATCGAGACTAAGACTACATTTTTCAGTATTAGACGTACATTTTCGTTTTAAGGAAATTTGAAGAGGCCTACCTGGGAATGCTCGGTGCCATACCTGTACCCTTGCAAGAACGACTCTATAACGCAGCTGGAACCATCTTGTTGATGGTTTTTTTTGGAATTTCCATAATATTACGAACAATATGATATGTGTATGGAAATAATAATAATGTGATATTTTTAAGAATAAGATACTGGCATTTCCATGGGTCGCAAACGTACGTTCGCACGCTTTTGATGTACAACAAATATAGAAACCCCCAATGCCCCATGTTTAGTACAAAAGATTAGATTTATCGAGTTTTAGTTTTCATAATGATAGCAATATGTGGTCGCGAACGTACGCGAAATAGAAGTCGACTTAATCTAGTAAAATGGAAAAATCTGCAAAACGGAACAGAATGTTTTAAGGCAGTTAATTTCATTTAAAAGATGATAAATATACGTTTTTATAGGGTATTTACACACTAATTTATCTCTATTATCACCTCAAATTCTCCCATAAATACTTTTAAATATTCTTAAAAAGCAACTAAGTTGGCTTTTAAAAGAGACTTTTAGGTAAAACTGTTATCCAGAATCATCTTTCTTATAGGTGAAAATAGTAAAGGAAAACACGAGTATAAAAATACCAAAAAATACCGAAAAGCGAACATTTGCTTATTTTAATACGTTTTCAAAACAAAGTTAATGAAATTATATGCCAATTGGTTAAATTAGCTGAGTTTCAAGCAATTTAGAAAATAATATTGTGACAAAAGTATATGGAAATGTGTTTTTATTGACATTCATAAAGTGCGACTCTTACGGCTGAAAACTGATGATGACTTCTCTCACAGGCGTTAGCAGCTCTTCCTGACGTGTTCCATAATGGATACTAGTGTTCGAACGAGTATGATTATTTCTGCGAGCATTTTTTTAAATTTACTCTAAACCTTTTTTTGTTCTGATGTTAGTTACCAATATTCGTCTAGTTAGTAGGCTAATCGATTCGTGTTAAATGCAAGCAGAATGTTCTGCGTCTCCGCTACAGATCGGCCGGTCATTTTGTTCTGTCAGAAAATTTTAATTTTTGTAAATTTTTCGCAGAAAATTTCAATCAATCTGCCAGTTTGCGGTTTTCACTTCCAAAAAAGTTTTCCTATTTACTTTTTAAATCACGTTTGACACCATTACAAGGACAATTTAGCTTAGTAGCTTACAAATCATTTTTTCTTAACCCAACCTCAAATTTGGCTCGAAAATAATTGGTCAACTCAACAAAACTTTTTTTTCGTGAAAACAGCTGACGCAATCCGATTTGGAGATTCGGAAAGTTGGCAAGAAAAAATTTGTTTCGCATAACAGAACAAATGTGCTCGTAACAGCATGGATTGTGCTCGAACATCTGGGTAAGGTTTCCTGCCACATTTAATTCGAAATGTAGGTACAACAAATGAATGTATTTACCATTAACAATTTAAATTTCAATATGCCATGTTCGTCAGACAGTTAGATACTCAGGTGTTGCACCTAAGATGTCTTGATCTTCTTAAATAGTGCACTTTCTCCAGAGTTTTGCTACAAAACAAGCAATTGAAAAAATAAAGGCATATTTATCACGCTGTTTGTTTACGAAGCACAAGACTTTTTATATTAATGTTCAAAATCAACGTAACTAACAGGATATATGAGTCTCCCTGGGAGGGGCCTTCATATATTTTTACTCCACAAAAGACGACTAAACAACATTGAGTGTAGGACAACTTCAAATCGCAATTGAAAAATAATTATTATTCAATAGTACATACCCCAGATAATACAGAAAATACTTTTCTTCAAAAATATGACTTCCACCTCGAAATATGTTTAGCTGAAAGAGCACGTGGAAAATTTCAATAAACTCAAGAACAACGTTTTGGCTAAAAACGTAATCCGCAAAAGAAACCCAGAGCCTGCCTGAATAACAATTTTATTTTGAAGGTTTTGGGAAATCAGGTACTCCAAGAGTATAAGGATATATTAGATTTGTGGGGAAAGTGAATGTTGGAAGCTGCCGAGCTTTTTCGGCAACTCTGACTCCAAAATTTAAGGTTACAATTTGGCGTTTATTGTTTGATATTGTTTGTGTTTTTTTCGTTCGAGGCCGTGGCCGTGGACTTAGATTTAGGAGTCAGGCGTTTTGGGGGACAAAGAGTACTGCTGACCGACTGCCTCGAATAGGAACGACCGACTAGAGAGAAGGAAGGGTCGAAGCAGTGGCTTATAACAAGTAATAACTTTACATAGGTGTGTGCGTGTATGCACTGAGAGCGTAATTAGGCTAAGCGCGATAACAGAAAACTTAAGAGAGACATGACTTAAGAGCTATTAACGGCTGCTGCTCCGAACAGTGGATGTGTGTAACGCCCAGAAGGAAGCGTTTCCGACCCCACAAAGTATATATATTCTTGATCAGCATCAATAGCCGAGTCGATAGAGCCATGGCTGTCTGTCCGTTCCTATTAGCGCCGAGTGCTCAGAGACTATAAGAGCTAGAGCAACGACTTTTTGTTTCCAGACTTTTGGGATATTTCACTGCTACAAGTGTATTTCAAAACTTCGCCCCACCCCCTTCTACCGCCGCAAAGGACGGTATATGGCATACGAAGATACGGGAAAATGGAAAAGCCACAATCATAGAGAATGACCACATCTACCAGATTGCCGAATCTGGATCAGGTCGGATTATTGATATAGCATTCGCACACTCTTCGTAGTAGAATGTGTGCGCCCTCTGGCGGAGAGGAGCCATATCGACTGGGTAGTGGGATAAATATAGAGTCGCGGCCGTAGCAGCGACTCAAAACGTTCACCCTCGTTTTTTTTTGTTAAATAATTTTTTAATAATTTTAAAAATTTAGGTATTAGTACATATTTAACAAATAATTTTCTTCTTTTACAGAATTTTGCACAACCAAAAAGAAATAAATATTTTGAAGTACAAGCGTGTTCAGGGTTACTATTTCAAATGCTTAATCACTGAAATACTACCACATATAAAATTGTTCACAATCATTGCATATATGCACTGAATAGTAACATTAAATAGGTGCGATTGGCTTGCTCTTGATTTGCACTTATAAATACCAAGTCATCCTGCAAGTGACTTCATAAAGGGAAACCGAGCTCAATTACTTACGTGTTTTAATCGTGAGCTGGCATTCCGCACCCCAAGGAGGGGAAAGACAATATCTTATATGACTTTTGAACGATTAAGTGGTAAGTACAATAGTGGCTACGATATCATTGATTTATTGAAGAATGGCTTCACCATGTCAAATTTAATTTTGATTTTATGTGTTTTTAAGTAAATACACTATTTAAGACAGAAGCTAAAATAGCACGTAATCTACATACATACATGCGCAATTATAAGTGGTAACACTTTACATTTTACATTCGACTTTAAGGGGCGACTATAATTTGTGAAAAGGTGATTGACTGTTTCAAAAGTAAAATTTAGTCGTTTGATGAATCGTATTCCCGCAATCTTCAATTGATCTTCTTCCGTTCCTGCCGTGCAGAATTCCAGCCAGTTTATTGTCACCCATTCTCGCTGTGCTGAATTTCTACCATCTTCAGTTGATGCTTGGATGCTTAGTGTGTTTCTCTCCCGTATTCTTGATCCTTCTTTGTAGCTAGTGTGACGATACAAATTTGTTATTTATTTTGTTTTGTACAACTGTGAAAACTGAAACTATTTAAGTTAGTTTATTTTTACCAAAATCAGAATCATACGTTACATAGTTTTTTTTTTCACCTAAAAGACGTAGTATTTTAATAAAAGTTAAAACAAATTTTGCATACCGAAACAATTCTCAGCTTTGAGTGCTCATTTCTTTTAAACTTAAAGTCCGATTATTTGAAAATTTGATTTTTAATAGCTCTGGAAAAAACTCTATTAGATGCGTATAGTGTATGCAAAGCGTTAAAAGAAATCTTCGACTTTTGTCACCACTTTTCGTCTGATTCGCCACCGTGCGCCGCCCCCTCCCACGCGCTTACTCATTGTCTCTCTCTCTCTCACACACACACTGTTCCTCGTGCGCCTCGTGAAAAGACAATAAAGGAAGATCTAGAATTAAAGAATTAAAACAGAATTAATATTAAACATGGTCGTGGTTCTTCCCTTTCTCTCTATGTTTTTCGCGTCTCCCATGCAAGCAGGAGCATACGAGCCAAATTAAGATTGATTTCTGCGTTGCGTTCCTACCAAAATTCCACCCTCCCCGCATTAAACAACAAATCAATTCGTCCCTTTTTCGAACAGCGATACCAAAAGACTGAAAGAGAGAGAGAGAGAGATTATGCGGCAGTCATCGGATCCGATACCAACTCCGGCACTTACTCACTTAAAATATGTCGTATTCGTTACATAAATTATACAATCTCACATATGTTCTGACAGATAATTGGCTGTAAAAGTTCCCACAACGTTCCCGCTTGCTTTTGGTCGTTTTTTTGCCTTAGCCTCCTCATCATGTTTTGCATAGATAGTAACCCTAATGCTTGCACACATCCAGTTTTTTTTTCTATGTATTCTGAAAAACTTTTGTTCGGAGCAACAACCGTTCATAGCTCGTATGTAACGTCAAGAACCTCTCTCTAAGTTATCTGTTATCGCGCTCATCTATGTACCCTCTTTGTACATATGTACAAGCACACACATATGCATCGTTCTTTTTACTCATAATCCACTGCTTCGACCCTTCCGCTGTCAGTCGGTCAGTCCTCTTCGTCGAAAGCACCTTACACCTAAAGCTAAGTTCACGGCCACTGCTTCTAAAATAAACAAAAAATAAACAATAAACTTAACAACGGAGCAATTTTGTATTTAACGGCAGCTTCCAACAACTTTTTAAAATTTCGGTTACCAATAATCCAATAAGCTGTCCAAGCTCTAGACAGTATGGTGGGTCTACTCTTTGCCTTGAAATTTATGTTTTTATAACGTTGCCCGTAAGCATGCATGTTGCGCGGAGCACAAATCTGGCAGATATATTCTAAATACTATATGGTTGTTAAGACCTTAAAAGACCTAAGACATTTGCGAGTTGAGTTGAAAATTTAAACTAAATTTTATTCTTAAAATCAGAGCCTTATATGTGATTTGACAATGAGGTAGGAGGTACAAAAGTTGTATTCTATAATTATCGTTAGACCTACGCAAAGGATACATTTTACTGTGGGTGTCTATTTGCTTACATTATTGTAATTTTAGGTCTGCATTGGTTAAGTGTGTTCTTCACTTGTATTTTGTTGTAGTATCTTTTAATTGGTTACAGATCTTTGTGTACACCCGAATTGTCAATACTTATCTACTTTATGTGATTTTTTTAGAGATCAGTTTTTTGCATACATGAGTGAATGTGTACAATAATATGTTTCTGCTTAAACATTCTGCAAGGGGCCGAAAGTGGCATGGTTTCGACGATAATATGTTTATGTTTGAACATTCTGCAAAGGGCCGAAAGTGGCATGGTTTTGTATTTTGATTCTTGTGAACCTTTTTGTGTACATTTTATTTATAGCTATAATTAGAAGTACAAATAATCATTTACAGTCAATTACAGTGGGTAGGGAAGTGCTATCGTTTGCAGTCTTCGTGCTACTTTTATTCTTCTTATGACATAGATTATTAATATTATTATTATTATGATTCCGATAATCAAGGTCGTATGTCCAGATACATGATGGAACTTAAGTCCTTTTAAATCATGATGACCTTCTTTTAAAAATTTTAATTCGTTTCTTAACTTATCCATTTCTTTTGTATTGTTAATAAATAGTACTGTTAATGGATTCCAAACCATTTTTGGTATTTTACTTGTATTACTTATGTAATAGGATGAAATTTGCTCGTAGCTTTCTGCTTGAATACTGTGATGAGGTACTAGTATTTTATCATCGGTTCGCACAGTACAACCATGTAGTATTGTTAAAATTCCTTGTTGCAGAAGATCAATTAGTTCTTGATTTGAGTTACTACGTCGAATTCTGGCATTAGTGTTTACTGGAACTTTGAAGAGCCAACTACCCTGCCTTTCTAATTCGATCTCAAATGATCTTGTCTCTGCTATCATCCTATACACGCAATTTGAATTACCTTTTGGTTTGAAAGGAGCTATCTCACAAGCATTATCATTGGCATTGCTCCAAGGCCAATTACCTTTGCATACTCTTCTATTTGTTTGCCATTTTTGGCATTTGTTCAAGGTAGCTTTAGTCATCAAATGATAGGAATCAATTTCGAAGTTATATACTAAATACCAGGAGCTCAAATCTACCTTGACCAATTCTTGTTCTTGGTCAACAGGCATTGGAGTTATCCTAAACAAATGGGATGCGTGCCTACCTTCACGTTCAGAATTAATTTGTTATCAACAAAAATTCCTTTCGCTGTTAGTAAGCTGCAAATTTCCTTCAATTATGTTTCTGTTCTTTTTCCTGGAAGCACCAATGTTTCTAATAAGTTATCTTTTATTTATGCTTTTTCTCCCTTTAACTGTATAGGTTTTAAAATATTTGGATTTAGTCTACCACGATTAATATCTATCAGTAGATTAATAACTGCTGATTGAATTTTATCGAACTCTTCAATCAAGGAGCTTAGTTGCTTTGTTACCATAAAGAAATTTATAGATTCTTTGTACACATAAAAACTTTCCTTTAATGCTTCCGTTATGTTCTCTACCCTTGCTCTCATACTTCTAAAGTTCAAATTTATTTCCTCGGTAGTTGTTTTGAGGGTATTTACCGTTGACTCTACCACTGATGTTTGTTTCTTAATTAAATCATCTATGTTATGTTTTTTTTCTAATACATTTTTCATATTTCCTTCCAACGTTTCCCTATCTTCGGCGTCTATTATCCCAAACAATATATGATAAAGTGAGCCCATAAACTCAAACGGTGCTCGCTTCTTTCTTTTATTCTCCTGAGTCATGAAAAGTTTATTATTTTCATCCAAGTCTGCAATTTTTCTTTCCGCGTTTAGATAACATTATTGAATTGATCTTCGAAAGTATAAAGTTTACCACACACAACTCTCATTTTCCCAATCAATGCTTTCCCCTTTTTTATCATTTAAAAATACGGGTCCATGTTATAATAAACAATTACATTCCCGGACGAGGCGACTATTTCAAAGTCCCCCATCGGGTCCAAATATATGGAAGTGGAACTGTTCATTATTTCAATTGACCACTTCGCCGTTCCTCTGGCAGCAATGTTTGCATTTGATACTTGGGAACATAACACAAGCACTACAATGCTGCAATTACTCCTATTTTCCATTTATTTCTTTGTTGTAGTGTGTGCAAATAATCTTATTTCCATTTAATCTAAAATTCTCTTTTTATTTTATGAATTAACCTCAACATATCCAGATTCCCGATTTGTTCCTTTTGAAATTGTCTCAATAGGGCCAAATATTGGCCTTCCAATAATAAAATGACCTGATCCATCCAGATCGTCAATATCATTTGTATCTGTAGACAAAGGGCGTGAATTTAGTGCCGCTTCAATTTGACATAATAGAGTTGCCATTTCCTCATATATTAAATTATTGTCCCCAATTACTCTTTTTAAGTGATATTTCACTGATTTTGTCCCAGCTTCCCAAATACCTCCGAAGTGAGGTCCTGCCGGGGGAATAAAATGCCACTCGATCTGTTATCTTTCTAATATTGGGACCACTTTAATGTTGTCTCTGAGGGCTCTGTGGTATTCCTCGTCTAATTTGCGCGAAGCTCCCACAAAGTTGGTTCCATTATCGGAAAAAATGTTTGCACATTTTCCTCTTCTTGAGAAAAATCTTCTAACTGCAGCTATAAATGCATCTGAAGTAAGATCGCTGACTACTTCCAAATGAATAGCCTTTGTCACCATGCACACGAATACGGCAATATATCCCTTATAGGATTTCTGCCTCCGGTTTTTAGAGCATCGGATGTGGTAAGGCCCGGCGAAGTCTACCCCTGTATTTGTAAACGGGTGCGACATTGTAGCTCTGTGTTTCGGCAAATTTCCCATAATTTGTTCTGCAGTATTCTGTCGATACCTAGCACAGGTGACACACTCTTTAAGTTTTTTCTTTAAGCAATTTCTTAGCCCAAATATCCAAAACTTTCCCTGGATATAGTTTCGCATCAGATTAATTCCACCGTGCAATGTTTCTTTATGTGCATTCTTAATAAAGACGTCAAGTGACACTTATCTAAAATCAAGGGCTGTTTAACTTCAAAATCCGCGTGGGAGCTTTGCATTCTACCTCCAACTCGTAACAATCCATCTTTGTCTAAAAACGGATTTAAGCTTAATAGTTTATTTTTTGTTTATATATCCTTTTTATTAATTAGGTTAGCTATTTCGGAACTGAATTGGATAGCTTATTGTTGTTTTACTTTTAATACTTTGGCGCTCTTAATTCTCCTCACCGTCAAAAATGGAGGAAATTCTTTCTTGTTGTTCTTTCTTTATCCAGGCTAGAGTAATAGTAGAATCACTCCAGGCATAACACTTTACATTACTTCCAACCGCTATTTTCACCCGTTCAATTAATTTTGACAGAAGATGTGCTGCACAAAGTTCTAATTTTGAAATAGTTTTCCGATTCTTTTTCGGATTAACTTTGCTTTGCTGGCTATTATAATTGTAGAACTATCTACCTTGGCATACAATACGGCAGCATAAGCCTTTTCGGATGCATCGTCAAACCCATGCATTTGCATCGACTTATTGAGCTGAGAATTTAGCCATCTTGGTATCCAAATGCTCTCTAATTCTGTTAAACTATCTTTAAACGAATTCCATTACCGAATATCCTGTTCTGATAATTCTTTAGCTTCTTTTTGTCTGCTAGCCAAAGTTGTTGAATAAACAATTTTCCGACAAGCGTCACTGGAAACAAGCAGCCTAAGGGGTCATACATCTTGGCTTAGGTAGATAACACTATTCTCTTGTTATTTTTCTTAATTGATTCATAACCGGTTCCCATTGAAGTCCTAATGTTTTGACGGATTCATTCTGATCAATGGTTAATACTTTATTCTCTTGGTCATCTCTAACGCCTTCTATAATTTCTGGGATATTTGTTATCCACTTTCTTAAGTTAAACCCAACCTTATTAAACTCCCGGGTATCTTCCTTTACATGCTTTTTAGCATCCAGTATCGAGTCGGCACCTGTCATCAGGTCGTCCATGTAAAAATCATTCTTTATGATTTCCCTAATTGCTTGATTTTTGCAATTATCTGCTATTGCAACAAGCACCCTGGTTGCTAAGTAAGGTGCTGAAGCTGTACTGTACGTAACGGTTGTGAGTTTATAATCTTTTCACTTTTCGTTTGGATTATCTCTCCAAATTATATGCAAATATTGTTGATCGTCTTTATCAACATTAATTTGCATTACATTTTTTCAATGTCCGCAACTATTAAAAATGGCCATTTACGCCATTTAACCATAATATTGAAGGTCCAACCCACATGATATGATTTAAACTTTTATTGCTTGTGGTTTTTGCTAAAGCATCGAAAACTACCGTCAGATTTGTCGTTAGACTGGAATCTTTTATGACTTCTTGATGGGGCTAAAAATATTTCCCATTTTCTTTGGACTCTACCATATGTCCTAAATTTTTATGCATAAACTTTATGTAATTTTCTTTTAATTTGTTGTTATTGCTGAGCTTTCTTTCTAAACCATAGCTTGTGGTTTGGAATCTCCTAGATCTTTTTCTTTTTAAAATGGTATTTTAACCACATACCTGCCATTCTCATCTCTTCTTGTTTTTTCCAAGAAATGCTTCTCGCAAACAACTTCTTTTACTTCATTCTTTTCACTTTCCAATTCCCAGAACCGCTCTAAGTCCCCAACTTCAATTGTTGTCGCCACCTTAAATTTATCACCTTTTGATTTGGTGCAACCGGATATAAGTAGTCCAAGTAGTCCGTCTATTTTTACTACTCCGTCTTTTAAAATATGGGTATACAAATCTATTCCAATTATTACATCTACCCTACATGGTTTGTTAAAGTTAGGGTCTGCCAACACATAATCTTGCCACTTAGTTTTGTCAATATTGAAAGACTTTAACTGTAAAGCTTTCATCAGTTTCGGAAGAATAATTGCTTCAATATTTAGAGGACCTTTATTATAATCACGAGTTTTTACCGATAAAGTAACTTTGTACTTTGAAGTACAAGAGTCTTTAGATGACACTCCACTTACCTCGGTGTTCGCTCTTTTTCGTACTAAGTTTAATATTTGCGCAGCTTCTTCTGAAATTATGGTACATTGCTGTGGCTAAAAAAGCTTGTTCTTTTGTCAAGCAAGTGTTAACATTTTCCCTCTTTTCGTAGCGAATATGGAGCATCGTTTGATGAGGTTTTTTACAAATCCCACATAAAATTTCAGATAAGCATTTCTTATACAAATCATGCCTACAGCATTTTGTGCAAAGGCGCTGTTTTTTAATAAACTGGCCTCTATCTATCGGACTCATTCCCTTAAACTTATAGCAGTGAATTATGGTATGTCCTGCCATTTTACATAGCGGACAATTTTCTTTTATTTTGCCATAATGCACTACGTTTTTGAACGGTTTCCATTCATTATTCTGCGACGTGTAGAGAGAAGTGTTGCGTTGTTCTAAAAATTCAATTACATCTGGCAATGCTTGGATCTCTTTTCCTTTTTATATGATTTACATATAACTTTAAGGCATCTTTGTTGAATTTTTTCAACACTATGTGCGCGAAAATCACATCAAATGATTAAATGTATTGACTCATTTATAGAATCAGAAAACCATTTAATATGTTTCGCTGAATCGTGATCTAGCATTGGTAAGTCTAGTAAACAATTCAGCTGATCCGAAACAATTTTTCGTTTATTTTCATACCGATTGGTCATCAATTCCCAAGCGGCATTATAATTTTCTAGCGGCCCAGTTAAAAGGTGAGCTACCATACTCCGTGCTTCACCCTTTATCGCGATTTTCAAATAACTGAATTTTAGAGATGTACTCAGACTATCTCTGTTATGAAATAATTCACAAAATATTTGTGAAAAGCCGTCCCACTCTTTTTCTTCGGCCGAGAATGTGGGTACTTCTATTTTCGGAAGACCATGCAAATCGATCAAATTCCAACTCGCCGATTTAGCCTTCGAAGCTGTCGTTTGTTTCAAAGCTATTATAAAACTCCTCAATTTTTGAGTTCAGTTTTGTACTGAGGAACTCAATTTTTCCCTTTCTGATTCTACACTCTCCTAGTTTAGACTGATCAAACCTCTGCATGGTTTGCTCTAAATACGTCTTCAGGTTTTCCACTATTCTGTCGATTCCCTCAGATACTTTTTCTATGCTATTGTCAATTTTGGGCTCTATGTCTTCCTTCAAAGTTCCAGTCTCCACGGATTGTAACTTTTCTATTTCTACCTTCCCTTTCGTTAGGGTTTCATTATTTTTAGACTCTACATACTTTTAATGTATGTCTTCTATATTTTTAATGATTTTTTCACACTGCTGTCGCTTATAGTAGTCATGATCGATTACTCCATATGCTTACAGGTCTTCTAACCTTTGGATTACATCGCTGGTCAAATGACCAGCTTCAATCATCTTAATTTCTTTTGCTATCGCGGCTTGAGCCTCTAATAGCTTTATTATTTCTTCCGATAACATCTTACTTTAATTTTTTACTTAATTAGGCTTAAAAACAAATTGAGATATGAGACTTAGCTGATGAATTCTGCTTCTGCTGTTGTTGTTACTGCTACCGCTGAAGTTGCTGTCGCTGCTGCTGGTGTTGCCTTTGCTAAAGTCGCTGCTGCTATTGTCGATGCAGTTGATGTCGCTGCAGCTGTTGTCACTATTGCTGATGTCGATGCTGCTGATGTCGCTGCAGCTATTGTGGCTGCTGCTGGGGTCGCTGCAGTTATTGTTGCTGGCACAGTGGGCACACACAAACCAATTTATTTATCTATTTTTTCACAATCGCAGTTATTTTGCCACTTGTATTTTTTTCAATTGCTGCCCCTTTCCGCCCCCACAAAGGACGAAAATCTGTTGCATCCACAATATTGAAGATTCGAGAAAACTAAAATCGCACAATCATAAAGAATAACCGTATCTATGAGATTGTTAAATCTGGATCAGATCGGATCATTTTCAAAGCCAAAAGGAACAAATTAATTTGCAGTGGCTACGCAGCCCCCGAAGACATGTTCAGACACGTTTTCTGTCTTTCCCGCACGCACACATTGTCGCTCAATGTAGCCATGCTGACTATGTATCGGGTATAAATATAGAGTTCCGGTCGCAGCAGCAACTCACAACGTTCCCCCTCGTTTTTACTTCGTCAGTTTGACGGCTGATAAACTTGACTTTACTGTCTCTATAACACTCTACATTACTTCCAACCGCTATTTTCACCCGTTGAATTAATTTTGCCAGAAGATGTGCTGCACAAAGTTCTAATTTTGGAATAGTTTTCCGATTCTTCTTTGGATAAACTGTGCTTTTGCTGGCTATTCTAATTGTAGAACTATCTACCTTAGCATACACTACGGCCGCATAAGCCTTTTCGGATGCATCGTCAAACCCATGAATTTGCATCGACTTATTGTGCTGAAAATTTTGCCATCTTGGTATCCGAATGCTCTCTAATTCTGTTAAACTATCTTTAAACGAATTCCATTCCCGAATATCCTGTTCTGATAATTCTTTAGCTTCTTTTTTTCTGCTAGCCAAAGTTGTTGAATAAACAATTTTCCGACAAGCGTCACTGGAGACAAGCAGCCTAAGGGGGGTCATACATCTTGGCTTAGGTAGATAACACTATTCTCTTGTTATTTTTCTTAATTGATTCATAACCGGTTCCCATTGAAGTCCTAATGTTTTGACGGATTCATTCTGATCAATGGTTAATACTTTATTCTCTTGGTCATCTCTAACGCCTTCTATAATTTCTGGGATATTTGTTATCCACTTTCTTAAGTTAAACCCAACCTTATTAAACTCCCGGGTGTCTTCCTTTACATGCTTTTTAGCATCCAGTATCGAGTCGGCACCTGTCATCAGGTCGTCCATGTAAAAATCATTCTTTATGATTTCCCTAATTGCTTGATTTTTGCAATATTCTGCTATTGCAACAAGCACCCTGGTTGCTAAGTAAGGTGCTGAAGCTGTACTGTACGTAACGGTTGTGAGTTTATAATCTTTTCACTTTTCGTTTGGATTATCTCTCCAAATTATATGCAAATATTGTTGATCGTCTTTATCAACATTAATTTGCATTACATTTTTTCAATGTCCGCAGCTATTAAAAATGGCCATTTACGCCATTTAACCATAATATCGAAGGTGTCTTTTTACTCCTGGTCCAACCCACATGATATTATTTAAACTTTTATTGCTTGTGGTTTTTGCTGAAGCATCGAAAACTACCGTCAGATTTGTCGTTAGACTGGAATCTTTTATGACTTCTTGATGGGGCTAAAAATATTTCCCATTTTCTTTGGACTCTACCATACGTCCTAAATTTTTATGCATAAACTTTATGTAATTATACCCGATACTTAAAATGAGTATTGGGGTATATTAGATTTGTGGTAAAAGTGTATGTGTGTAACGTCCAGAAGGAATCGTTTCCGACCCCATAAAGTATATATATTCTTGATCAGCATCAATAGCCGAGTCGATTGGGCCCTGTCTGTCTGTCTGTCTGTCCGTCTGTCCGTCCGTCCGTCTGTCCGTCCCCTTCAGCGCCTAGTGCTCAAAGACTATAAGAGCTAGAGCAACGATGTTTTGGATCCAGACTTCTGTGATATGTCACTGCTACAAAAATATTTCAAAACTTCGCCCCGCCCACTTCCGCCCCCACAAAATCTGTGGCATTCACAATTTTAAAGATATGAGAAAACCAAAAACGTAGAATTGTAGAGAATGACCATATCTTTAAGACTGCGGAATCTGAATTGGATCGTATTATTATTATAGCCAGCATCAAGAAAACAATTTCATTTTTTCTCGCCCTGTCTCTCTCTAACACACACGTAGCATAGGCGGCTTTGCTTAGAGTAAAACATTAGCGCCTAGATCTCAGAGACTATAAAAGCTAGAGCAACCAAATTTGGTATCCACACTCCTAATATATCGGACCGAGACGAGTTTGTTTCAAAATTTCGCCACACCCCCTTCCGCCCCCGCAAAGGACGAAAATCTGGGGATATTCAAAAATCTCAGAGACTATTAAGGCTAGAGTAACCAAATTTGGTATCCGCACTTCTGTTAGATCTTACTATAAAACGTGTATCTTAAAATTTCGCCCCACCCCCTTCCGCCCCCACAAAAGACGAAAATCTGTTGCATCCACAATATTGCACATTCGAGAAAACTAAAAACGCAGAATCATAGATAATGACCATATCTATCAGATTGCTGAATCTGGATCAGATCCGATCATTTTTATAGCCAATAGGAACAAATCAATTTGCAGTGGCTACGCGCACTCTTTGTCGTGTCGTTTAATATTAGCGGCGTCTGCCGGAGGAGAGCCATACTGACTTAGTATCGGGTATAACCGTAGAGTTGCGGTGTCCGCAGCAACTCACAACGTTCCCCCTCGTTTTTTTCTTTATTTTATGGTTGCCATGTTCGTAATAGGTTTTTAAAAAGAACTAACTAATTTTTTAATAAAAAAAAAATGTAACAAATTTAATTCAATAACATGTTTTTTTTTATAAAAACTCGTATATATATACATAATTCATAATATAACAAGATTAATTTTTATGTGTGGTTTTTCTTTTTATTCTTATTTTAAAAAATCTAAAATTTTTGATTGTTTAGCAGTAGTTTGTGACATATAAAAAAAATCGCGCACAGAATTATTTAAACGTGATATGCTGTGCGTTAAGCTCTCGTCATTAAAATTTGAATAGAATCTATTCAATATTTCTGCAGCCTTAAATAGCCAAATCATTGTCAATAAGAACATATTAATCCAGTTCTTCATTTGAAATCGGTGCCGATAATTGATAAATACATAGATTTCTAACAGCGTCGCTTAATGCTTAATATTTTTGGCATTATTTCGCTGTATTTTTCTTCGGCACGTCGCAATAGCCGGTTGAATTGTAAAAAATATCGTCGGTATAAGCGGTTTGTCGCTAAAAGCGGAGACGTACTAAGCGAAGACCCTTTCATATAAGTTTGTATGGGGACCAATCAAGTCATCGAATTCTCGTCGCTATGACCGGACGGACGCTATAAGCAAAGTCGTTATAACCGGACTCTACTGTATTTTTTTTTTTTTGGATGTGGTCGCGACCGTACATCGAACAAAATTCTCTAAAATCAATTAGAGTGTTCTCATTATGAGAAAGTAATTTGGATTATGGTAAGTCCAGTTTGAAAGACAAAAAATCGAAAATAAAAGCGTTGAAGGAAGTAGGTCCATCAATAATGAAAATAGGTGTGAAAATTGGTTAAACTAGGTGAGTGGTTTCATAAAGAACCGGTCAAATTAAGTCAAAAACATGAAAAACCGAAACAAAATTGCTACATTCGACACCGCTATGCGATCTCATATGCAAGCCGCATCTAAAATACCCGGCTCAAAATCGATTTAAAAATATAAAACTGTACTTTAAGCTGGTGCTAAAATAATAAAAAGTGTCTTTTCGAAGACTCCACACCTTAAGGAATTGTAATTAATAAAAAAAAAAACCTCACTTACTCCCTAAGTGAACCGTAGGGGGTGAAATATTAGAATAGCTTTTCTAAATATGAAAAAACCGAGAACTGGGTGGCTGCAAATTATTGTATTTTACGACGAAAAAAAGAAGTGCGTGCATTCGTTTCAATAGATTTTTTCGACTTCCCCAATGTATTCAAACCAATTTCTTCTTATTTATTTATTAAATTAACAAATTATCTGTTAATAATGGTGCTTAGTTACTAAAGGCGGAAAAAGATAAGTTAAAAGTTAGCTAAATTTAAATGATTATAAATATTGCATGCAATTAGTTTAAGAGACAGTTCAGGGGATAGGGTTTGACAGAGGGAGTTATAATTATGGCATAAAACCCTAAAAGGTTCATGATCAGCATAATTAGACCTACATATGGGTAGACGTATAGGCCTAAAAGTACGGGTAGGTCTAGATGGAACGGCCAAGTCAATCTGACCCAAGAGAGTTTGGGAGTCAACAGTCCCAAGAAGGAGCTTGTGCACGAACATTACGCCATTGCATATTCTGCGATGGTGCAACGACGGCAGGTCAATAAGATTTAGCCTAGACCGGTAGGGTGGCAAGATTCTACCCGAGTCCCAGTTAAAGTTCCGAAGGGCAAAAATTAAAAATTGCTTTTGCACGGATTCAATAACAGCCTGCTGCTCTTTATACTGCGGGCTCCACACACAAGAACAATACTCCAATATAGGACGTACTAACGAGATGTACAGTTGTTTCGTAACGTACGGGTCGTCAAACTCCTTGGACCAACGCTTGATGAACGCTAAAACACCCTTAGCTTTATTTACAGTTGCAGCTATATGGGTGTTGAAACACATCTTATGATCAAAAAGGACTCCGAGGTCATTTGAACTCGAAATTCGCTCAAGGACATGACTTCCTAGAACATATGAGACAAAATGAGGAGCGCGACGGTAAAATGTCATAAGTTTGCATTTGGAAAGGTTCAGAAAAAGAAGATTAGTTGAACACCACAATAGTAGTTCACTTAGATCAAGTTGAAGGCGTGTGTGCAAATACCAATCAGAGTAAGAAAGACAGATTTTGACATCATCAGCATACATTAGTGTAGTAGAGTATGTTATAACTTGAGGAAGGTCGTTCACAAATAAAATAAACAGAAGCGGGCCCAGATGACTTCCCTGTGGCACACCTGAAGTAACATTAACAGTATTTGACAACACGTTAGAAAACAAAACACGTTGAGTACGGTTAGAGAGATAGGACAAAATCCAATCTAGAAGATTCGTTGGGAACCCTAATAAAGAGAGCTTTTGAATAAGCAGAGCATGGTTCACAGAATCGAATGCCTTGCTGAAGTCCGTAAAAACTACATCCGTCTGCAAACCAATTTGAAAACCACGGTGGATTAGTTTAGAAAACTCAAGAAGGTTAGTCGATGTCGAACGATGTCTGAAAAAACCGTGTTGCGACGGTGATATCAAGCTGCAACAAAGATGTTGCAGTTGCCGGGTGACCAGGAACTCAAGAAGCTTCGGGATGGCGGAAAGCTTTGCGATACCACGATAGTTTTCAATGTTTGATCTTGAACCTTTTTTGTGAATCGGAATGATGTAGGACTCATTCCAAATTACTGAGAGACAAGACTGTTCCAAGGAGAGGTTGAAGAGAAAGGTCAAGGGTTTGCAAAGGGACTGGGCACAGTGTTTTAAGATGCAACTTGGTACCTTATCTGGACCCGCAGAAAACGATATGTCCATAGATGACAAACCTTCCAGAACAACGCTTTCCTCGAAAAAGGGCAGAAAAATGCTGTTAGCTTGTAAATATGAGACGAGTACGTTGTTTGGAAAAAGTAAGCGAATAAATTTGCAATACCAACAGCAGAAGCTTCTGTTTTGTTCTGGTAATGAAGGGACGGAGGAAAAACGTTTGACTTGCGCTTAGAGTTAACGAACGAATAGAATTTTTTTGGATCACTACGAAAGTTACTACTACATTGTGAAAGGTAATGATTATAACACTGACTATTGACGGCAAGGAACAGAGAGCGAGCGGAGGAGTATAGAGCTAAGGCCAACGTGGAGCCCGACTTCTGGTACTTTTTATAGAGCCGGGATTTATTATTTTTTAAGTATGACAAATACTTGGAGAACCAGGGAGGCTTGGACGATACGGGTACAGTGATATCTGGAACAAACGTATTAAGGGCGGAGTAAATAGAACTATAAAACGAGTTAACAGTTGCATCTATGTTCGGTAATGAATAAAGAAACGACCAATCAACACGCGAGAGATGTAGATCTAAATCGATAAAGTTTGTTTTGCGAAAACACTTTATGTGACAAGGAGCCATGGAACTGTCAGCACCTCCAGATTGTGTATACTCCAGTGATATCAACAAAGTTGGATGGTAAGGATCTTCAGGGAGAGATATTGGGCTTGCTCTAGATACCGTAGCAAGAGAACCATCGTTAACAAAAACGAGGTCAAGAAGTCTGTCCCTAATGTTTTTAACGGCATTAATTTGGACAAGGGAAATATCCGTTAGCCCATTGATAAAGTCATTATGGCAATTGGGAAACAACAGGTTAGCGTCATTACAAGGCAGCCAAGAAAGAAATGGGAGGTTAAAGTCCCCCATGACAATAATTCGATCATTGCACCCTAATGCAGAAACAACAATTTTAATTGCTGAGAGGTGGTGTAAGTAAAGCTCAGCATCAGACCTGGGAGGAATGTAAGAGCAGGTTAAATAGAAAAATGCGGAGCCAACACGAACTTTGACTGCAACAAATTCAATTCCATGAATGTTATTGAATGGGAATAACTCAGATGAGAAAACAGATTTAACTGCAATCAGAACCCCACCTGCAAAAGATGGGCGGTCCATTCTATAAATAGTGTAACTATCAATGAAAATTTCATGATCATTGACAGAGGAGTTAAGCCAGGTTTCGGTAAACGCGATGGCATCGAAATCAAAGGACGCGCTATTAGTATGAATTTGACGCAATTTTCCCAGCAAACTGCGGACGTTCTGATAGTGCATGGAAAAATAGTACATCAGTTTTTTGGAGCATGTTCGGTAATTCTTGGACTCGAGTTCGAATCTTTGAGAAGGAACTCATGCACAATTGTATGCTCAGGCCATATTGACGGTTCTTGAGAACAGGATAGTAAAGAATCAGGGAGAAGAATTTTAAAGGATGATATGTTGCGCTTATGATGTTTAAATGTAAATTTAGTCACAACTATATCAACAGGCGAAGTGTTAAGTTTAGCGGCAAGATGTTGTCTAACATCCTCCGTTGTAGCCTCAGGAATAAGACGAGAAACAAATATTGCTTTCCGATGGACCACTGCTCTAAGTTGAAGTCCCGAGCGAGAACGAGATGGTGGAGCCACTCCTAAAAGAGATCTCGGTACAAGGGCAGAGGAATTGGCAGCAATGGCTGTAGCAGGAATTGGAGTAGGAATTGGAGCAGGAATTGGCAAGACGTCGTCAGCAACCAGCACACCCGCACTAGGAGCACTCACCGCGTCAGAAGTGACGGCCACAGAAACTGCAGGGATGGGATTGATGCTGTTGGGAAGTTGGGTGCTCGAAGGAAGCACATTGCTCGGTGTAAAGAACTCCGGAGCCACCGTTGGCGGATTTACAGACAACGGCGTGGCATGACCACACGGAGTAACAAATGCTTCCGATGGATGAAGGTGGGAGGCAGGCGTACCAATCGGATTAGGTTGCAAGAGATTGGTATCATTATGCGGAATTTTCCGTCTAGGCGATTCGCTCAAGAGTTTGAGCCCAAGAAACTGTGATTCAAGGGCAAGAAATTTCTCGTTGAGCGCCACAAATTGTTTCCGGACATCCAGAAACCCAGTTCGAGTCTGTCTCATAAATGTGCGCATTTCGGCCTCAATCTCCCGACAAGCCAGATATGACCAAGACAGGCCCATGCGTTTCGAGATCAGATCATTCAGCCGGCCAAAATTTCCACCACCAGCACATTTTATGTGGGCAAAATTGTCGCACAGCCAGCAGCTAAGAAATGAATCACCAATGATAACACCACCGAATTCACATTTCTTTGCACTGCAAACAATTGCCATTATGGACAGTAGTAGAATCACTGTGCACGAATAAAAAAAAGAACGGAGTGAGATCGCAGGTAAAGTAGGAGAGCAGACAGCAGAGCGAGCCAGACAATCAGCTGCAGCGGCAATAATTCAAAGCAGATGATCCAACGAAGTGCAGAAAACGAGCAGTAAACTCACCAAAGCAGAGACACAAAAGAAAAGTCCACAGAGAGGGAGAGTATAGGCAATCCAGAGAGAGTGAGAGCAACAATGCGAGCAGCCCGCTTATGCTCACGAGAGAGTGTGGGCGATGCAAACGCTGATGCGCGAGAACAGTGCACACCGAAGAAGCGATAACGAAAAGCATACTGGGCAAAAAACAATAACAAATTGCCTGCACGAGTCCGATGTGTTACGTTGCAATATTGAATTTATATTAAACACTTGTTTACAAACAAAACACTGGTGGTTAACACAAAGTAGAATCAAATTAAAGAGATGCGATAATATATCAAAACAAAGTCACAACAATGTTGTATGATATTTAGGCAAAGGGCGGAGAATGCGGGAGCAAGAAAAAAACACAACCGGCTTAAGCAAGAGCTAGAAGCGAATGAGACTTAGCTGATGAATTATGCTTCTGCTGTTGTTGTTACTGCTACCGCTGAAGTTGCTGTCGCTGCTGCTGGTGTTGCCTCTGCTTAAGTCACTGCTGCTATTGATGTCGCTGCAGCTATTGTTTTTCACAGGTGCAGTTATTTTGCCACTTGTATTTTTTTCAATTGCTGGCCATTAAGAATTTCCGGATGTTTCGGATTATATATTTTTTTCTTTTCGATGTTTCGGCCTCGAAAACGCCACCGTCACGGAAAATAGGTTACATATGTAGTTATCTATTAAAAATACAGCCTGTCCAGCTCGTATTTAAAAAAATTATTAATTGAAACTTCCGTTTCATTAACTTTTTTATATACTCTGTTCCTTCCTACAGGAAGGAAATCAGAATTTTTATTTTGCTACCTTTAGCTGTCTGTGAACTAGACACTTGTTCAGTCTCAAAGGAGCTGGTTTAACTCCGTGCTCTTACCACAGGGGGGAAACAACGGAGAGTCTCGAAGGACTAAAATTTTAAGACCTTAAAAGAAAAGTCTAGACATTTGCGAAATTAACTTAAACTTTTAAGCAACCCTGAAAGACAAGAAAAAGCTATAATTTATGTTTGTGTCGTTGTTTTTCATTAGTACGCCCTCATATTGCATTTAGCCTCTCATCTCGTAGCTTTTGCTTTAGTAACACTCTCTCCCTATCACCTTCTCTAACTTCTATAGCTCTCTCGCTGCCGAAACTTTCTGTGCAGTAGCGCTCGCTATTGCTGGAACCCCTCTCCTCTCAGTTTTAACTAATTCCGCTTTAAGCGTTTGTCTGGCATATTGTCTGACAGCTATTTGTTTTAAATAATCAATATTTTTTAAAACTTTAATTAAGGAATTTTCTGTTGTCTGTGCCAAATAAACCTGAAAAAGTAGTTTACCCATAATCAGCCGAGTATCCCTTGCTGGCTCTTCGATAGCGTAGTGCATGAAAATGTGCAGGGATCTCGGGCCAACGACAATATTACTCAATACTCGGAGCTGGGTATATTGGATTTGTTTTAAAAGTGGATGCGTTTCCGATGCCATAAAATACATTTATTATTGATCAGCATCAAGAGCCGAGTCTTCAGTCCGTCTTTACGAGCGCCCAGATCTGAATATCGGGTATCAATGTAGAGTCGCGGGAGTAGCTGCGTTTTCTTTTGCAATTAAGATACGTTTTGTTCTATAAAAAACTGTTTTTTACTTCGGCGAGGAAAATTTTTCCGTTTTAAAAACGGACAAATTTTGAGTTTTGTGAAAACAGGATCATCAATTTATGTGTTTTCAAAAGTAAATCAGAACCGGTATCGCTGCATATAACCATTAAAATGTATGGGCGATACTCATCATACTATTTATATGGTCTTTCCTTGGGCCGAGTGGAGTATGCCATTTCCGAAGGTAATGGTCTACATTTTTTCATTCGGTTTCTTTCGTAGTGATCAGACGCGTTTTTGTTTTGCGCTCCGCATTTTTTCCTTTTGTTTTGAATAAACAGCCGGTGTTTTCCTAAAATAAACTTTAATTAACTTCCTAACCAGCCAACAATCTGGAAACCTATTCTATTCCGCGAGTGCATGCCTTTTGATTTGTGTTAAAACATTATTTAACTTTTTATTTTTCGGCGTCGGCTTGTCGTGTTTGTGTTGTTGCAGTGAGTGAGTACGCATTACATTGCATTGCAGTCCGCTCTCGTCTGGTAGCTTTTGTTGTGTTATCACTCTCTCCCTATCACCTAAACTTAAATAACTGTTCTTTCTCTCTCGCTCTCGTAACTTTCTGTTCAGTAGCTCCTAGCCATGGAGTCTCAATTTGGCAGTCTGCAACTGCTGAATGAGTCTCCGAGGCGTAAAAAGCTCACTCCGCGGGATCTGGAAGTGCCAACCGTCACTCAGCCGTGCGCCGCCGAGAAACTGACTCCGACCACTCCAAGTGTGCAGCAGTTGATCTCGTTTGCCACTCCAAAGGCAACGACAGCTGCTGGCGATGCAGATTCGGTAGCCGAATTCATCGCCTCGGAGAATGTGTAGCCAAGTACGTCTGCAGCGTCCGTGTCCGTGGTGTCCGCAAGTTCGCTAGTTGTCCCGTCCATCCCGATCCCACCAGTAAATAGACGTTCCGGACCTCCGGATATTGCCACCACAGGTACTAGGCCTGTGGTGCCCAAACCACTGGTGGGAGTCCCACCAAAACGACAAGTTTTTGTCTCACGGCTGGCCCCTGACCTCACATCTAATGATGTAATTGCTTTCATTCAAAGCAAAATAAAAGCCGTGGGTTTAAAGGTGGAGAAATTCAACTTCTCTCATGCCAGGGAGATAGCCTCGTTTAAGATAAGCATCTCCCCAACTCAATTTGACACCATTTGCTCCGCCAAATTTTGGCCGGAGCATTTGGTGGTGAAGGAGTTTAAGGCTAAGAAGAAGAATAGGCCCCACATAACTGTTACAAATCATTCCAGTGTGCCATCCTCAACCTCATCTTTCTCTTCCTCATCGTCCCGTCCTGCTTCCACCCTTCCAAAAAACTAACTTCTCTTTTAATAACTTATCAGAATGTTAGAGGTTTACGTAGTAAGCTCAGCATTCTTTTCCGGGATAGTGTTGCATTTGCTTCCCACGTTATTGTGTTTACTGAAACCTGGTTAAAGCCGGACATTCTTAGTTCCGAGATTTTGGCAGGTCGGTACACAACTTTTAGAAAGGACCGTTCGTCTCGACGTGCAGAAGGGGCTCTGATTGCAGTGGAATCTATCTTCACGTCGAAACACTTCAAAGTCCAGGTTCAACCGGAACTGGAATTCCTGATTCTTCCCGCTTGCACTATATTCATTACTTGCTCGTATATTTCGTATATGAGCAGCACTTGTCCGCTTTAACCGCTGTTTCTTCCTCGCTATCAGATAAAGATCATATGATAGTTCTTGGTGTCTTCAACTTGCCAGGAACTGTTTGGTTTTCGGTAAACGAGTCTAGTAACCTAGTGCCCATGTCATGACATGACTTTGTTGACGGCTTGCTTGACCTGTCCCTGTCTCAAGTCAACCATGTGAAAAATTC
Source organism: Drosophila miranda (assembly GCF_003369915.1). Classification (NCBI taxonomy): domain Eukaryota; kingdom Metazoa; phylum Arthropoda; class Insecta; order Diptera; family Drosophilidae; genus Drosophila; species Drosophila miranda. The sequence continues at coordinate 48,588,496 of NC_046674.1, forward strand.
CTTTGGTCGATTGCTTGATCTTGAGCCCTTCCGCTCACTATACCTGAAGACGCCTACCATCCTACTTTGGAAGTGTCGCTAGATATTGGACAAACTGTATTGGATCGGTCGAGTAGGCCACCTGAACGTGTCCGTTGCTTTCGTAAAGCCGAGTTTACGAAGCTTAATAAACTCATTAGGGATTTTGATTGGTCCGCTTTGTACTTGTGCACTGATGTCATAAAAGGCACAAACATTTTTTACAATGCTCTTGGCACATTTTTTGATTCTTGTGTCCAGCTTTCTTGTCCGATTAGATCTGGAAAACCCCCTTGGTTTACCAAAGTGTTATCCAGTCTAAAAAACTTAAAATCAAGACTTTATAACAAATTTCAAGAAGTGGGTTCTCCTACTTCTCTGTCTCAATAGCTCGGTCAAACTTTTCAGTTATTAATGCTCAATGCTATAAGAACTACCTATCTCGATGCAGGATACGTTTTTCTCAGGACCCTAAACAGTTTTACTGCTTCGTAAACAGTAAGCGTAGAAAGTCTGCACACCCATCCTCGCTATCATTTCCTAATATGGCGGCAAATAATGATCAGGCAATTGCCGATCTTTTTGCCCAATTTTTCCAAAACCACTTATTCTGAGGAAAGCTACTCTGGTCATCCGTAACCCTACGGTTTACCGAGGTCGATTGGCATTTTCAGTCCCTTGTTAAATGAATGTTCTTTACCTTATGATCTTCGACTAGTTAAGCCGGTGTTTTCACCGGGTCCAGACGGGGTTCCAGGTTGTGTACTCAGGTACTGCGCCGAGGCTCTGTGTGGACCTTTGTTTAAACTATTCACCCTGTCCATTGATTCTTTCCCCCGATCTGGAAGGAATCGTTTATAATTCCTCTCCATAAAAAAGGTAGCAAGTCTGATGCAAAAAATTATAGAGGTATAGCAAAGTTATCCCCTATTCTTAAAATGTTTGAGAAGGTTTTAACTCCGCACTTGCAATATCTTTGCAAGTCACTTATATCTCCAACTCAGCATGGATTTATAAGGCGGCGATCAACCACCACGAAATTGTTAGAGTTTACCTCTTTCATTATTAAATGCTTTCAAGGTAACTTACAGACGGATGTTATTTACACCGACTTTAGTAAAGCATTCGACTCTGTAAACCATTCCCTTTTAGCGCATAAACTTGACCTTTTAGGGTTTCCGCCCAACCTCCTGAGATGGATTTCTAGCTATCTTTGTTCCAGGTCATCACAACGGGCCGAAACCGGCCTAAGTGTGCTGGGCTCCGAGCGAGCTTGGCGGCCGTCTCTACCTACCTAACCTTGTTCCAGGTCTCAAAGAGTCCTCTTCAAAAACTCCCTCTCTTTACCAGTAAAGGTTTCTTCGGGAGTAACACAGGGCGGCCATCTAAGCCCCTTACTCTTCACACTCTTTATTAATGACTTGCCTTCGGTATTAACATACTCTCGAGTACTTATTTATGCGGATTATGTTAAGCTCTGTGACCAGTATAAGGACATTTCATTTCATTCTCGCTTGCAATCCGATCTTAATAACTTTCAGTCATGGTGTTGTGCAAACCTGTTACACCTTAATGCCTCGAAATGCAAAGTTATGACAATTCATCGTTCTAGCCCTTTGTTGGCTCCCTACAGCCTATTTGGTGGTTCTCTTGAGAGAATTACCCTGGTGGATGATCTGGGTGTTATGTTAGACCTCAAGTTAAAGTTTTCCGAACACATTTCTACCATGGTAAATAAGGCCATGGGCGTGCTTGGGTTTATAAAGAGGTGGTCAAAGGAATTTGACGACCCCTATATAACAAAGACTCTCTATACCTCGCTTGTTCGTCCGATCTTAGAATACGGCTCCTGTGTATGGTGCCCTCAGTACAAAGTACACCAGGACCGTATAGAATCAGTACAGAAAAACTTTTTACTCTTTGCTCTGCGGGGCCTTAACTGGGATGCGGGTGTAAGACTCCCATCTTACTCTAGTAGACTACTATTAGTAAACCTCCCATCCTTAGTTAACCGTAGAAAAATGCTTGGTGTGATATTTATGCACAACTTGATCAGGGGTGACATAGACAGCCCTGATCTGTTGAGCCGCATAAACTTAACGATTCCTATTAGACTGACTAGAAATTTTATACCGTTGTTCCTTCCACTTTTTAGATCGAATTATTCCTTGCATGAACCGTTTAGGGTCTTATGCTCGGATTATAATTCCCTCTACCATATTATATCCACCACTAATTGTCTTCCTCTTATTAAATTACTAATCCTTACACACCTTTCTAGTAATTAGTAATTGTAGTGGTATTTGTATTTTGATTGCATGCTTAGTTTCTTAGTAAGTTTATTGCTAATTTTCCTCGAATGTTAGTCTAATAGCTATCTTTCTTGCATGTTCGCGATCGGTTCGCCTACGCACCGTGCGTCATGCGGCAGCGCCCCTCGGTCGGTTGGGCGGGAGGAGGTCTGCGTTTTGCCTGGGATCCGCGCGTAACAGCCTTCTGCTGGTTTCACACGGGCCACTTGACGGTGCAGTAACTGCATCGCCTCTTGAAAGATGCAGTCATTGCATGTCAACGTCCAAGAAATTATAGTTGCAAGGAATACCGCGCTTCGGCGTTCGATCGTTCATTAGACAGACGTGGAAAGAGCTTATCGTGGGTTTTATAAAGCAATATGATCAGCTTTTGGCCTACTGCTGCTGGCTGAGTCTCCGATGCGCAAGATGTTTACTCCGCGGGACGTGCAGGTGCCAACTACCTTCTGGCCGGCGGCATCTGTAAAAATAGCTGTAACCACTCCTTCAGTGCAGAAGCTGATATCGTTTGCGACACCAAGTGCAACGGAAGCTACTGGTGATGCAGATTCGGTAACCGAACTTAGCACCTCGGAAAGCTTGCAATCAGAAACGTCTGTAGCACCCATGTCCGCTGAGGTCCCGGACCACCGGATATTGCAATCACAAGTACCTTGCCTGTGGTGCCAAAACCACTGTCCGGGTTCCCACCAAAGCGGCAAGTTTTTTCCCCAGAACTTGCCCATCTAATGATGTACCTGCTTTCATACAAAGTAAAATAAAAGATGTCGGCTAAAAGGGGGAGAAGTTTAATTTCTCTTATGCCAGGAAAGTAGAGTCCTTTAAGATCAGCGCATCACGACTCAATTCGAAACCATTTACTCTGCCAAATTTTAGCGGGAGCACTTGGTTTTGAAAGAGTACAGTACATCCTATTCCCTTCTACTACCACCCGTCCAAAAAACTAACTTCTTCCCTTATTAGTAACTTATTAGAATACTTCCTGGAGAGTCCCACATTTTCATCCCACGTTATTGTATTTACCGAGAATTGGTTAGGGTCGGACATCCTTAGCTCCGAAGTTTTGGTAGGTAGGTACACACCGTTTAGAAATATCCGTTCTTCTCGACGTGGAGGAGGGGTTTTGATTGCTGTTGCGCATTTGGGCTTTTATTTGATATGTTTTGTTTATCAATTCCTTACATGAATCTTGCGTCTTGCTCGTCTTCTTATTGATCATATTTTCTTCTTCCTCAAGCATCGATATCACTCAGTTATCGCAACAAACTATCCAATGTAACTACATATATTCAATTCTAGCTAACCCGGCAGACTTTGTTCTCCAACGCATCAAAAAAATGTTCCTTATTAAATGCGGTTAACAGGCGAACAATTTTTAGATTACCCATTTTTCCGCCTTAGAGGCAATAAATAAGCAGATTTTTTATTTGATCATGTTAATTTTTGTATTTTAACATCAGGGTATATGGCTTATCAGGTAGCAAGGTGGGTGGCCAGTCATCTGAGGAGCCGCAAAGAAATGGAGGACCGTGAGCCCAAAGATGTGACTCATTCAGCTCAGTCGGATGAGCCCCTCGAGGCAGAATGTCGGCTGGGTTTAAAGCTGTGGGGACATAACGCCATTCCATTTTTTCGGTCATTTCCTGAATTGTTGCCACTCTATTTGCAACAAATATATTAAATCTTGATGGCTCGTCCCGATCCAGCAGAATCACACCAACAGTAACACCTTCCCTTGAAGACATTCATTCCAGCTATCTCAGCCTAGCCAGCAACTCTGCTCCACAAAGCTCCAACTTTGGTACCGTAAGTGTCTTTAAAGGAGCCACACGAGATTTGGCACAAAGTAAGTGACTGCTGGAATGCTGACCCTTGGACAAGACATAAATGCATGCACCATAAGCCCCGATGCTGGCATTGCAAAATCCGTGAATTTCCAGCGTAGCGTCTGGAAGGAGTGCAAACCGAGGAAATTTAAACCGACGAATCTGACCAAAACTGGTGAATATTTCCTGCCACTCGGTGTTCAGTGCGACTGGAAGGCTTTCATCCCAGGACAACTTCTTTCGGCACAAACGCTGGAGAAAGATTTTGGATTTAGTAAGTACGGGACCAACTAGTCCGAGAGGATCGTAGAATCGCGCCATGGATGACAAAACAGAGCGCCTGCGGGAATTCAAAGAAGATTGTAGGGCCAAGTCCTAAAGTTTAAGTCTCATGGCTGACATCGTCGAAATTCAAAAATGTTTCCTCTTCCGGAACTCAATCTGAACTGACCTCTAGACAAAATTCCAGCAGTTTGCTTCCGAATTCGGATAGCCTCTTCCTGAGAGCTGGCTCCAGATATCAAGTCATCCACGTAGAAGTCACGGCGAAGGATTTTAGCTCCAACTTGAAACGCCCTCTGCTCGTTCATTGCCAACTGATGCATCGCTCGCACATAAATAGGAGGCAGGCTTCGTCCCATATATAACGGTGTCCAGTTGAAACACACGCAAGTCCTCTTCCCTGGAGTTTCTCCACAGAATACACTGCAAGCTGCTATCTTCGGTTTAGACTCTTACACAACGATACATCTTACAGATATCTCCCTCAATCGCATCGGCGTATGACCGAAATCTAGCAGTTTGGCGCGAAACAGTTTGGGTTGGATTACGGGATCAGCCATTAAAACGTCGCTCAGGGAATATCCAGATGAAGTTGAAGCGGATCCATCAAAAACGACGCGAAGCTTGGTCGTAGAACTATCTTCCTTCATGACGCAATGGTGAGGCAAAAAATATCGGCAGTTGCTGATTGACTGGGCAGGAACCTGAGACATATGGCGTAAACCACGGTATTCCTTTATGAATGCTGCATACTGAGATTTAACATCAGGGCGACGATCTAACTTTCTCTCAAGGGTCAGGAATCTACGAAGCGGTTGATTGTAAGATTCTCCCAGGAGATCCAAATTATATTTAGCTGGCAGACGAACACAATAATCGCTTTTGTGTAATCGACGGAAATGCTGGACAAAGTGTGCTTCACAATCTAGCTCTTCTTTGGTAGACTTTACTATTGGTTCGATGCAATTTTCTACCTCCCAAAACCTCCGAAGAAGCACCTCAAGCCGGTCCTCTGGACTATTATCCGCAGCAGCTACGACCCGAGCCCGAGAGACCATCAAAGATGAACCTTTTAAACGGGAACAACCTCCAGACACGACCCATCCCAAGCGCGTTTTCTGAATTGAAGGCAATCCTGGCAGTAGCTTGACCTGACCAACACACAGGAATTCGAAAAAAAGACTTGCTCCAATTAGCAGATCGACGCGCTGTGGCTTATGAAACTCCGGATCTGCTAGTGGTATGTTCGATGGAATGTTCCAGTTTTGAGTGTCAATTCCAAAGCTTGGCTGTCGATCGGTTATGCTAGAGGCTACAATAGCAGTGATGAGAGTTGAGTAATCCGATGAGATAGAGTGCAGGCTAACATTGACCGAAAATCTATCCGTGACGAAGCTAGAGTCGCCTATTCGCGAGACTGCAGTCGATGATTTAATTTTTCGAAGCTGAAGCTGATTCGCGAAACGAGAAATTATTAGATGCAACTGGGAGCCGAAACCTCGTGGGCACCATCGTTCCACAGCGCGCAGCGTTCTACGGTTTGGTTCGTTGTAACCAATGTGCACCTAGAATTATTATGCATTCTACTTCTGCCCACTTGACTGCTCGACGCATAGCTTGCCAAAGAAAAGTCCATTGTGTCCAATGATCTGCATCGCTGCTCCAAGAACGAGGCCATAGATTCCCACGACGGAATTAAGTTTGCGAATGCGGGTTCGTTGAATCGCTCCTCCCATTTCTCTTGGTTCGCTAGATCCAGTTTTCGGAGAAGCTCCTGCTCGACGATGCATCCTGCGATCTGCTCAGTGGTGCCCAAGCCGTGGAGCGAGCGCATATGAGAATTCAACGTGTCTGAAAGCTCCCGAAACATGACCACTGACCCAGGTTTCATAGCCTGGAGTGCCAGGATCTCATTCATGTGTGTGTGAATGCATGCCTAGTTCTCTTAGTAAGTTTAGTGCTAATTTTCGTCGAATATAAGACGAACAGCTATCTTTCCTGCATGCTCGCGATCGGTTCGCGCCGCGCGTCATGCGGCAGCGCCCCTTGGTCGGTTGGGCGGGATGGATGGGATTTGTTTTGCAAGGGATCAGCGCGTAACAGCCCTCTGCTGGTTTCAGACGGGCCACTTGGCGGTGCAGTAATTGCATCGTCTCTTGTAAGATGCAGTCATTACATGTCAACGTCCAATCTGATTTGGGCGTGCCACAAAAAACTAGTCTTTTTGACTAGCGGTTTTCCAAATGTCTTCAGATCCTCGTGAGCTTTCATTTTTCGGACACTTCGGATTTCATGCGCAACTAAAGAATATTAGTTTTTTCCATGAGTATAGCTCAAAAATTGCGTTTTTTACTTATGGCAGTCTCCCCAATAAATGAACGATATATGTGTATTATATGGTTTCGGAAATGTCTTTTTCACTGCATTTCAAGCATCTGGTAAAAACCTTTATACCCTCTGTCCTCTGTCATACATTTGACAACACTTTCACTTAAATCCACAACAAAGAGCGTCCAATAAGATCAATTAAATTAAATTAACATTTTAAGCGCTTCATTAAGTCAATTTGGAAATCACTCTGGCCACCAATAAACTTAACAAACTGACCTATGTATATTGTATGGGCGGTGCCTTTCATCTAGTATCGCATGTAAACACTAGATATTCTAATGAAATCTGCTTTGAGATACCGTTGTACTGAAATATTTGTCAGTTGATCGAAGGTGAAGTTATGAATATCCTAGTCGGTGTATTGAATGGAAATTATCTTAAATTTGTATTACTTATTTTTTTGTTACTCCCTATCTCTCTTTTTTTACCTACACAGATCATTAAGAATAAGACCGTGACCAAATCTAAATTTTCTGTGAAAGCGAAGGTACAAAAAGCGCTTTCAAGTAAAAGTAGACCAAGTGCAGCCACGGGATCAAATTTGATGTGGTATAACTTTTGGTTGAATTTCGGTTCAAAATTGCTTCCCATTACACGAGAGCGTTTGCAGTTTAAGAAGGGCGGTATTGAAAAAGAAGAAAAGGAACTGTAAGCCTTATAATTTGTATAGTCTTTGTGTCCATTTTTATTCAATGGTAAATATAAGATAGCTTTTATCAAACAGAACTTTTTTAGTTCTGCTTTCAATTCGGCTATCGTTTATCTTTTTAATTTTTTATTATTTTAGAACAACCTGCGAAAAAAAGCACACCTCCAATTCCACAAAAGCGAAGTAAAAGCTTTCAGCTGTGTATGAAAAACCAGAGGCGAACTATTAGTCACCGGTAAGTAAACATCCTCAACTGCATCTAAAGTTTCGGTATTATATTCCACATTATATGTAAACTAGAATGCAGATACGTGCATACGTGAGCTGTTCAATAAGTCCATGAACTTCTGGATGATTTTGGTTTTTGGATAAACAAACATTTTATTTTTCAACGTAGTCCTATACATATGTCCACCGATTCTCCAATCTTTATATCCCTTCCAAAAATATGATTTGTCGAGGTCCTCAAAATGGGAATTTGTTTGTAAGATGATTGACTTAATTGTTTGATTTAAATCTCTTTCCGCCGAGCCATTTCTTCAGGTTTGGAAACAAGCAATAGTCACTCGGGGCTAAATCCGGAGATAGGAGATATCCGGAAAATCGCACTGAAAACCCAGTCTTTGACTGCTGTTTGGTCTTTGGTGTGTGGTGGTGGATCCACGTTTTACCCGTCGTTACAAAACGGCACAAAAAGTAGTCCTAATTGTGGTTAAACAACGCAAAACACTCCCGGGAAGTTGTCACACGGTTGCGTTTGTGGTCGATTGTACCCAAATGTTTATTCAAAATTAAAACCATTAAGCCCAATGATATGACTACGGCTTCCACAATCTTTTTTAGTTTCAATCTCCGATTGGCCAACACCATATCGTGAAATGTTAAATTTTTTCTGGTGTACAGATAAAACTGGACGCCCAGGATGTTCGATACTCTAAATTAAAATAAAGGTACATAAATTCGATTTTTGGTTAAAGTAGATGTGTGTATTGCTGTTCTTTAGTTGTTGTACCCATTGGTCGGCATCTCGTAAACGTATTGCTACCATTTCTGCCCACTCTTTTCCCGCAAGTTCAAGGCTCTGGAGGCATAAGATGTAATTTAGCGCATCATTTGGAGCTCCGAAGAGCTCCACTGATACATAGGGCGACGGTTCGCTGAATTTTGCCCAGCTGTTTGGTGATCGTCCTTTTTGATAGGGCCGGCCACCACACTGCAACTCCGTAGAGTAGTGTTAGTCTAACTATTGCCAGCATAGCTCGCAAACGACGGTCAACACTTTTTCCCTTTGCTGTCTCGTCACTGACAAAACCGAAAAAGACCACGAAGACACGGTCTCTCACTGAGCAGAACACCTTTTGTCTCTTCGCTTGTGTTATGTGTTTCGGTTTTTCGGGTGAGCCCGACACACGATCGTGTCTCACAATAACAACGTTGAGAGACACTTTGGTCAAGCGCTCACAGCAAAAGTGTCTTTAGATAAGCAGAACCAAAAAAGTGTCTGAGTAAAGTGTTTTTAGTTTTTTTCGTATATATGTTTATTTATTCATGTTTTCCGCATATTTTGGGCTATTGTATTGTAATATGTATATTTATTTGCAAAATTGGCAAACGAACATTTTCGTTTTGCTTTTCACGATTCATTTTAAGCTCCAATAGTCAAACCGTATAGAATTCACAAAAATTGATCGTTGCCATAAGCATCACACGTACAAGCACGCATACATACGCAAAAGACACTTTGTTCGTTCACTCGCGACAAGATGCTCAGTGAAAAACAGGAACAAAAGAAAAGTGAAGAAATCGGCCTTTGCTTGAGCAAAGAGCGAGTTGAGGAAAAACAGATTTGATCGGGTCTTTTCAGTCCATTTTCTCAATGTGTCCGTCAATGAGAGGTTTTTATCAGACACGCCGAAAGTGTCAACAGTTATTTGCGAGCTATGATTGCCAGATATATCTTATGCTTGATTCATTTCATAACCCATTTTAAGCCAATTGCTTTTTGCATATATAGAGAGCTGTCGTTGCCTTCTTCACTCTATCTTTGACGTTCAGGTTATAGTTGTCCTCAGGTGTAACCCCCACAAGTCTCTCAAAAGTTTTGAAAAGGAAGGACTTTAAACTTATTGGTCTAAGGTCTTTGGAGATTGAGTGTGAACCTTTCCCTGTTTTGGGGATGAAGACTATCTTAGCCGTGGGCCAAGCTTGTGGTATTGTACCCACTGACAGTATCTTTCTGGTGCTTTAGAGGGTAGTAGTTTCTCCAGAGCTGTACTATATTTTTCCCAGTTGGCTTTCCTGGAGTTAATATAGTAAGTAGGATTTGAGCTCTTGAGTCATAGTATCGTCTCGCTGTACCTGTCCTCTAGGACTTTACAACTCTTGACTTTGTCTGACAGTTTGTGAGACACTAAGGTGAGTCTAATTATCTGTCGATTTTTTATTGTAAATATAGGGTCGTTGCCCCGATTAAAAATCAGTAGATTGAAGTTAAGGATAAAGCTGAAGAGTGACTTAAATTTGTGTCCCATTGGGTGTGGTGGGCGTTGGCGTCGCATCCTATTTATAGGGCTACGTCCGATATTTCGCTGTCGCTGGCAAGCTTGCGAACTCGTGAAGCTCGTGAGCCATGTACGACAACACCAGTCTTAGATGTGTTCCTTAGAGCTCTGGACTCACTTTGAATACCTTCCAATCGAGCGTCGGTAGGTTCGGGTTGCACCTCTGAAACATTTTAGGGATGCGCTCATGCTTCTTGAAGCTAGCTCTCAGGCTCATTGAAAGTTCCTGGCACCCATAGTAACGCCCTCGGTCTACTAGGCACCTCGCTCCTTGTATTTTTTCCATATTCGTCCCATGAGATGCAGAGAAAGGGAAAGGGCAGAGATCCATTAAATCAGCATCATTAGAACAGGGAGCGGCCAAGTCCCTCAGCTCTGCGTTAACGACTGGGCTAGTTTTTATATCGGGCCCCCAGACAGGCTGAGCTACTTATACGAGGTACCACCACAAGCGCATCGTCAGTGCGGATGTTCATCCGCTCGCTGTCCGGGGACTGCATATTCTCGGTACTCTCCCTGGTGGCCTCTGCTAGGCCCTCTTTGAGGTTCCAGCTTATCACACCAGACTGCCAATTGGTTAAATTAGCTGAATTTCAATCAATTTAGAAAATAATATTGGGAAAGAAATGTGTTTTTATTGACTTTTCATTTTTTGGCCTCGATTGACATTTCCATGGAAATGGTAAGTAAGTATAACAAGTATTTGGTTTACAATTTTACCAATTTCATTTAAAGTGTACCAGTATTAGTTCGAAATCGCTCAATGTTCATATAATTTGTTTTGTTGAGAGGATTTAATATGAAAGAAAGTGTACTTGAATTGGCTTTGAATTTCTCAAAACTCTTAGCGAAGCCATTCTTCATTGTGTTTAAATCAATGATAAAGTTACTTGTGTCATTGATTTGATCGCGATATTACTTCAGATTTTGAAAGTGAAGTAATTTGGCGCTCTCCATGTCTTTGACAAAAATAAGTCATTTATTATCGAAATAAACCACAATGAAGTTGAGTCAAGAAATATTTTGTTTCACCCAAGCAAAAAGCAAAAAGTTCAAGACGTTACCACTACGCTTACCCCGTTACCGTGCAAAAATAAGTCGGAATACTGGCTGTCTATTTCTTCAAGAAATTCCTCAAATTGGCTGTGGTAGAGTGGGTTTGCAATAATGCTGTTAATATCTTAATAACCAAGTTCATGATCTCAACTATTTCGGCTGGAAAAACCTGTTAGACGTGCTAGAATCCAGCAGATCGTCGAATCTGGATCAGATCAGATAATTATTATAACCAAAAGGAACAAATAAAATTACAGCGGCCACGATAGTGTAGCCACGCGCTTACTCATTATCTCTCTCTCTCAAACACACTACCCCGTTCAGTGTGCGTGATCTGGTGGTAGGGAGCGAAATAAAACGACTAGTGTTGGTGTGAGATTAGGAAAAAGAATGTCAAGCAAAGTGGAAACAGATAAAACTTAATATATAAAATCTCCCAATTGGTTCGAGCGATTTTTATTGAATTTTTTTTTTTTTTTTTTGCAAATAACCAGCTAAAGCATGTGAGTCGTGGGCTTGGCAATATATAATATGTAATTTAATTTTATGTTTATTGATTATATGAGATCGTGCTAAACTGATAAAGTATAAGAACAGTTAACAGTAATGTAAGATATATTTTAATATTATGTTTATTGGTTATATGAAATAGTGTGAGGTATAAGAATAGTTAGTTTGTACGGCTCGGCTCTGATATACACTCCCCGACACTTGAATACGACACACTAAAAACGTACACTTCAGGCACTAATATTTCTGGCACAAGCCACAGAAAACGGTGAACTTGAATTTTCATCAAGTCTCTATTCAGTTTAGCATAAATTCAACAAAAAATAACAGCCATATTCACTAAAGTAGATTAAAGAAAAAAATTTAATTGAAATAACTAAAACTTCCGTTCTTAAAAAATGCGACACTTGGAATACGACACTCGAATTGAAATACAGTAGAGTCCGGTTATAACGACACTCGAATTGAAATACAGTAGAGTCCGGTTATAACGACACTCAAGGGACCGACGATTTTACGTCGTTATACCCGGAAGACGCTCTAACCGAAAGGAGAAAAAAAAATATTTTTATACCCGATACTCAAAATGAGTATTGGGGTATATTAGATTTGTGGTAAAAGTGGATGTGTGTAACGTCCAGAAGGAATCGTTTCCGACCCCATAAAGTATATATATTCTTGATCAGCATCAATAGCCGAGTCGATTGAGCCTTGTCTGTCTGTCCGTCCGTCCGTCTGTCCGTCTGTCCGTCCCCTTCAGCGCCTAGTGCTCAAAGACTATAAAAGCTAGAGCAACGATGTTTTGGATCCAGACTTCTGTGATATGTCACTGCTACAAAAATATTTCAAAACTTCGCCCCGCCCACTTCCGCCCCCACAAAGGACGAAAATCTGTGGCATTCACAATTTTAAAGATATGAGAAAACCAAAAACTTAGAATTGTAGAGAATGACTATATCTTCTAGAGTGCAAAATCTGAACCAGATCGTATAATTATTATAGCCAGAATCAAGAAAACAATTTCATTTTTTCTCGCTCTGTCTCTCTCTAACACACAGGTTTCATGGTCGGTTTTGCCAATTGCAAAATATGAGTTCAAGGATCTCAGAACCTATAAGAGCCAGAGCAACCAAATTTGGTATCCACACTCCTGTGATATCGGACCTTGACCGTTTCGTGTCCAAATTTCGCCACACTCCCTTCCGCCCACGCAAAGGACGAAAATCTGGGGCATCCACAAATCTCAGAGACTATTAAGGCTAGAGTATCCAAATTTGGTATCCGCACTTCTGTTAGATCTCACTGTAAAACGTATATCTCAGAATTTCGCCCCACCCCCTTCCGCCCCCACAAAAGACGAAAATCTGTTGCATCCACAATATTGCACATTCGAGAAAACTAAAAACGCAGAATCATAGATAATGACCATATCTATCAGATTGCTGAATCTGGATCAGATCCGATTCTTTTTATAGCCCAAAGGAACAAATCAATTTGCAGTGGCTACGCGCACTCTTTGTCGTGTCGTTTAATATTAGCGGCGTCTGCCGGAGGAGAGCCATACTGACTTAGTATCGGGTATAACCGTAGAGTTGCGGTGTCCGCAGCAACTCACAACGTTCCCCCTCGTTTTTTTCTTTATTTTATGGTTGCCATGTTCGTAATAGGTTTTTAAAAAGAACTAACTAATTTTTTAATACAAAAAAAAATGTAACAAATTTAATTCAATAACATGTTTTTTTTTATAAAAACTCGTATATATATACATAATTCATAATATAACAAGATTAATTTTTATGTGTGGTTTTTCTTTTTATTCTTATTTTAAAAAATCTAAAATTTTTGATTGTTTAGCAGTAGTTTGTGACATATAAAAAAAATCGCGCACAGAATTATTTAAACGTGATATGCTGTGCGTTAAGCTCTCGTCATTAAAATTTGAATAGAATCTATTCAATATTTCTGCAGCCTTAAATAGCCAAATCATTGTCAGTAAGAACATATTAATCCAGTTCTTCATTTGAAATCGGTGCCGATAATTGATAAATACATAGATTTCTAACAGCGTCGCTTAATGCTTAATATTTTTGGCATTATTTCGCTGTATTTTTCTTCGGCACGTCGCAATAGCCGGTTGAATTGTAAAAAATATCGTCGGTATAAGCGGTTTGTCGCTAAAAGCGGAGACGTACTAAGCGAAGACCCTTTCATATAAGTTTGTATGGGGACCAATCAAGTCATCGAATTCTCGTCGCTATGACCGGACGGACGCTATAAGCAAAGTCGTTATAACCGGACTCTACTGAATTTTTTTTTTTTTGGATGTGGTCGCGACCGTACATCGAACAAAATTCTCTAAAATCAATTAGAGTGTTCTCATTATGAGAAAGTAATTTGGGTTATGGTAAGTCCAGTTTGAAAGACAAAAAATCGAAAATAAAAGCGTTGAAGGAAGTAGGTCCATCAATAATGAAAATAGGTGTGAAAATTGGTTAAACTAAGTGAGTGGTTTCATAAAGAACCGGTCAAATTAAGTCAAAAACATGAAAAACCGAAACAAAATTGCTACATTCGACACCGCTATGCGATCTCATATGCAAGCCGCATCTAAAATACCCGGCTCAAAATCGATTTAAAAATATAAAACTGTACTTTAAGCTGGTGCTAAAATAATAAAAAGTGTCTTTTCGAAGACTCCACACCTTAAGGAATTGTAATTAATCAAAAAAAAACCTCACTTACTCCCTAAGTGAACCGTAGGGGGTGAAATATTAGAATAGCTTTTCTAAATATGAAAAAACCGAGAACTTGGGTGGCTGCAAATTATTGTATTTTACGACGAAAAAAAGAAGTGCGTGCATTCGTTTCAATAGATTTTTTCGACTTCCCCAATGTATTCAAACCAATTTCTTCTTATTTATTTATTAAATTAACAAATTATCTGTTAATAATGGTGCTTAGTTACTAAAGGCGGAAAAAGATAAGTTAAAAGTTAGCTAAATTTAAATGATTCTAAATATTGCATGCAATTAGTTTAAGAGACAGTTCAGGGGATAGGGTTTGACAGAGGGAGTTATAATTATGGCATAAAACCCTAAAAGGTTCATGATCAGCATAATTAGACCTACATATGGGTAGACGTATAGGCCTAAAAGTACGGGTAGGTCTAGATGGAACGGCCAAGTCAATCTGACCCAAGAGAGTTTGGGAGTCAACAGTCCCAAGAAGGAGCTTGTGCACGAACATTACGCCATTGCATATTCTGCGATGGTGCAACGACGGCAGGTCAATAAGATTTAGCCTAGACCGGTAGGGTGGCAAGATTCTACCCGAGTCCCAGTTAAAGTTCCGAAGGGCAAAAATTAAAAATTGCTTTTGCACGGATTCAATAACAGCCTGCTGCTCTTTATACTGCGGGCTCCACACACAAGAACAATACTCCAATATAGGACGTACTAACGAGATGTACAGTTGTTTCGTAACGTACGGGTCGTCAAACTCCTTGGACCAACGCTTGATGAACGCTAAAACACCCTTAGCTTTATTTACAGTTGCAGCTATATGGGTGTTGAAACACATCTTATGATCAAAAAGGACTCCGAGGTCATTTGAACTCGAAATTCGCTCAAGGACATGACTTCCTAGAACATATGAGACAAAATGAGGAGCGCGACGGTAAAATGTCATAAGTTTGCATTTGGAAAGGTTCAGAAAAAGAAGATTAGTTGAACACCACAATAGTAGTTCACTTAGATCAAGTTGAAGGCGTGTGTGCAAATACCAATCAGAGTAAGAAAGACAGATTTTGACATCATCAGCATACATTAGTGTAGTAGAGTATGTTATAACTTGAGGAAGGTCGTTCACAAATAAAATAAACAGAAGCGGGCCCAGATGACTTCCCTGTGGCACACCTGAAGTAACATTAACAGTATTTGACAACACGTTAGAAAACAAAACACGTTGAGTACGGTTAGAGAGATAGGACAAAATCCAATCTAGAAGATTCGTTGGGAACCCTAATAAAGAGAGCTTTTGAATAAGCAGAGCATGGTTCACAGAATCGAATGCCTTGCTGAAGTCCGTAAAAACTACATCCGTCTGCAAACCAATTGGAAAACCACGGTGGATTAGGTTAGAAAACTCAAGAAGGTTAGTCGATGTTGAACGATGTCTGAAAAAACCGTGTTGCGACGGTGATATCAAGCTGCAACAAAGATGTTGCAGTTGCCGGGTGACCAGGAACTCAAGAAGCTTCGGGATGGCGGAAAGCTTTGCGATACCACGATAGTTTTCAATGTTTGATCTTGAACCTTTTTTGTGAATCGGAATGATGTAGGACTCATTCCAAATTACTGGGAGACAAGACTGTTCCAAGGAGAGGTTGAAGAGAAAGGTCAAGGGTTTGCAAAGGGACTGGGCACAGTGTTTTAAGATGCAACTTGGTACCTTATCTGGACCCGCAGAAAACGATATGTCCATAGATGACAAACCTTCCAGAACAACGCTTTCCTCGAAAAAGGGCAGAAAAATGCTGTTAGCTTGTAAATATGAGACGAGTACGTTGTTTGGAAAAAGTAAGCGAATAAATTTGCAATACCAACAGCAGAAGCTTCTGTTTTGTTCTGGTAATGAAGGGACGGAGGAAAAACGTTTGACTTGCGCTTAGAGTTAACGAACGAATAGAATTTTTTTGGATCACTACGAAAGTTACTACTACATTGTGAAAGGTAATGATTATAACACTGACTATTGACGGCAAGGAACAGAGAGCGAGCGGAGGAGTATAGAGCTAAGGCCAACGTGGAGCCCGACTTCTGGTACTTTTTATAGAGCCGGGATTTATTATTTTTTAAGTATGACAAATACTTGGAGAACCAGGGAGGCTTGGACGATACGGGTACAGTGATATCTGGAACAAACGTATTAAGGGCGGAGTAAATAGAACTATAAAACGAGTTAACAGTTGCATCTATGTTCGGTAATGAATAAAGAAACGACCAATCAACACGCGAGAGATGTAGATCTAAATCGATAAAGTTTGTTTTGCGAAAACACTTTATGTGACAAGGAGCCATGGAACTGTCAGCACCTCCAGATTGTGTACACTCCAGTGATATCAACAAAGTTGGATGGTAAGGATCTTCAGGGAGAGATATTGGGCTTGCTCTAGATACCGTGGCAAGAGAACCATCGTTAACAAAAACGAGGTCAAGAAGTCTGTCCCTAATGTTTTTAACGGCATTAATTTGGACAAGGGAAATATCCGTTAGCCCATTGATAAAGTCATTATGGCAATTGGGAAACAACATGTTAGCGTCATTAAAGGCAGCCAAGAAAGAAATGGGAGGTTAAAGTCCCCCATGACAATAATTCGATCATTGCACCCTAACAACATTATTAATTGCTGAGAGGTGGTGTAAGTAAAGCTCAGCATCAGACCTGGGAGGAATGTAAGAGCAGGTTAAATAGAAAAATGCGGAGCCAACACGAACTTTGACTGCAACAAATTCAATTCCATGAATGTTATTGAATGGGAATAACTCAGATGAGAAAACAGATTTAACTGCAATCAGAACCCCACCTGCAAAAGATGGGCGGTCCATTCTATAAATAGTGTAACTATCAATGAAAATTTCATGATCATTGACAGAGGAGTTAAGCCAGGTTTCGGTAAACGCGATGGCATCGAAATCAAAGGACGCGCTATTAGTATGAATTTGACGCAATTTTCCCAGCAAACTGCGGACGTTCTGATAGTGCATGGAAAAATAGTACATCAGTTTTTTGGAGCATGTTCGGTAATTCTTGGACTCGAGTTCGAATCTTTGAGAAGGAACTCATGCACAATTGTATGCTCAGGCCATATTGACGGTTCTAGAGAACAGGATAGTAAAGAATCAGGGAGAAGAATTTTAAAGGATGATATGTTGCGCTTATGTTTAAATGTAAATTTAGTCACAACTATATCAACAGGCGAAGTGTTAAGTTTAGCGGCAAGATGTTGTTTAACATCCTCCGTTGTAGCCTCAGGAATAAGACGAGAAACAAATATTGCTTGGGTGGCTGCAAATTATTGTATTTTACGACGAAAAAAAGAAGTGCGTGCATTCGTTTCAATAGATTTTTTCGACTTCCCCAATGTATTCAAACCAATTTCTTGGACGATACGGGTACAGTGATATCTGGAACAAACGTATTAAGGGCGGAGTAAATAGAACTATAAAACGAGTTAACAGTTGCATCTATGTTCGGTAATGAATAAAGAAACGACCAATCAACACGCGAGAGATGTAGATCTAAATCGATAAAGTTTGTTTTGCGAAAACACTTTATGTGACAAGGAGCCATGGAACTGTCAGCACCTCCAGATTGTGTATACTCCAGTGATATCAACAAAGTTGGATGGTAAGGATCTTCAGGGAGAGATATTGGGCTTGCTCTAGATACCGTAGCAAGAGAACCATCGTTAACAAAAACGAGGTCAAGAAGTCTGTCCCTAATGTTTTTAACGGCATTAATTTGGACAAGGGAAATATCCGTTAGCCCATTGATAAAGTCATTATGGCAATTGGGAAACAACAGGTTAGCGTCATTACAAGGCAGCCAAGAAAGAAATGGGAGGTTAAAATCCCCCATGACAATAATTCGATCATTGCACCCTAACAACATTATTAATTGCTGAGAGGTGGTGTAAGTAAAGCTCAGCATCAGACCTGGGAGGAATGTAAGAGCAGGTTAAATAGAAAAATGCGGAGCCAACACGAACTTTGACTGCAACAAATTCAATTCCATGAATGTTATTGAATGGGAATAACTCAGATGAGAAAACAGATTTAACTGCAATCAGAACCCCACCTGCAAAAGATGGGCGGTCCATTCTATAAATAGTGTAACTATCAATGAAAATTTCATGATCATTGACAGAGGAGTTAAGCCAGGTTTCGGTAAACGCGATGGCATCGAAATCAAAGGACGCGCTATTAGTATGAATTTGACGCAATTTTCCCAGCAAACTGCGGACGTTCTGATAGTGCATGGAAAAATAGTACATCAGTTTTTTGGAGCATGTTCGGTAATTCTTGGACTCGAGTTCGAATCTTTGAGAAGGAACTCATGCACAATTGTATGCTCAGGCCATATTGACGGTTCTTGAGAACAGGATAGTAAAGAATCAGGGAGAAGAATTTTAAAGGATGATATGTTGCGCTTATGTTTAAATGTAAATTTAGTCACAACTATATCAACAGGCGAAGTGTTAAGTTTAGCGGCAAGATGTTGTTTAACATCCTCCGTTGTAGCCTCAGGAATAAGACGAGAAACAAATATTGCTTTCCGATGGACCACTGCTCTAAGTTGAAGTCCCGAGCGAGAACGAGATGGTGGAGCCACTCCTAAAAGAGATCTCGGTACAAGGGCAGAGGAATTGGCAGCAATGGCTGTAGCAGGAATTGGAGTAGGAATTGGAGCAGGAATTGGAGAAGGAATTGGAGCAGGAATTGGCAAGACGTCGTCAGCAACCAGCACACCCGCACTAGGAGCACTCACCGCGTCAGAAGTGACGGCCACAGAAACTGAAGGGATGGGATTGATGCTGTTGGGAAGTTGGGTGCTCGAAGGAAGCACATTGCTCGGTGTAAGCCTATCTTACCTACGGTGACAAAGCGGGGCGAATTAGCCAAGAGCGAGAGTGCGAGCTTTTATTGCGCTTCCGCTTTGCCCTAGCCTAACTTACACTAGACTTCATAAGATTCGAACCATTATAATACAGATCATACGCCAAGTGGCGCTACAGGGGGTGTTTTTATTGTAGTCGCTTTGTTGACCACGTTGTGCCCCGACTCACAACTGCGATGTGTTCACTTAGGTTGAGGTTCTTTTGCGACTTGATCTACTTTGTCTCTTACCACTGGTAAGGAATATCAGGGTTTTATTATCGTATTGGTTGTTGAAATCAGTGTTTTATTATCGTCTAGGTATTTCTGATTGCGTCCTTGGTGTTGAAATCCAAGGGATTACGCTATTCTGTTTAATTGCCGCTAGCACCTCGCTATAAAAATCAAGGGTTTACGCGATGCTGTCTCTTACCACTGGTGGGGGATAATGGGGCTTAATGCGACCTTACTACAAGAGTTAAGGGCTTATGCTTTTTCTGGTGCTGATATGTCTGAATTTCTTACCACTGGTGGGGCGAAAAGCAGAGGCTCGATGGAACAAATGTTGATGGTGATACTGAGTTGACTTGTAAATTCGAACTGTTTAATTCTCGAAACTTATGCACTATATATAGGAACTACAACTAAGACCAACCCTAAGAAAAGGAGAGATGTGCGGCATTTGTTCCCACGCTCATCCCTTCTAATGATACCTACAAGTGGTACGTTAAGGTCCTTGGCGATGTCCCGGTTACGGATATACCACTCAGCTTCGGAGATCCTGCGCAGAAATTTACTCTCAAAAGTCATGATCGTCGCAAGGTTAGTTTTGGCGGCAATCCCCTACACGTGAATGCTGTACTTCCAGGCAGGAGCTAGTATGACTTTGTAGATCATACTTTGTTTTTATACCCGATACTCAAAATGAGTATAGGGGTATATTAGATTTGTGGTGAAAATGGATGTGTGTAACGTCCAGAAGGAATCGTTTCCGACCCCATAAAGTAGATATATTCTTGATCAGCATCAGTAGCCGAGTCGTCCCTATAAGCGCCTAGAGCTCAAAGACTATAAGAGCTAAAGCAACGACATTTTTTATCCGGACTTCTGTGATATGTCACTGTTACAAGTATATTTCAAAACTTTGCCCCCTTTATCTATCAGATTGCTGAGTCTGGATCAGATCGGATAGCCAAACTGAACAAATCCATTTGCAGTGGCTACCCAGCGCTCGACGTCACGCTCAGACTGATTTTCTGTCTCTCTCGCACGCCCTCTTTCTCGTGTCGTTTAATCGTAGCGGCGTCTGCCGGTGGAGAGCCATACTGACTAAGTATCGGGTATAAATGTAGAGTTGCGATCTCCGCAGCAACTCACAACGTATTCCCTCGCTTAAACTAAGCTTGTTGTCTTGTTTAATTAGCCAGAACATTTTCTGAGCCTTACTCACCAACGTGCTCCTCACGCTACGGATGTGACTGTCGAAAACGTGCATCCAGTGTAACTCCGAAATATGTGTGATTCCTACGATGCTCCACGAGTTTCCTAAGCAGGGAGACACTAGGGCTAGAGCCCATTCTTAAAGGGTGCGCCACCATTGCGCACTTATCAGGTTTTATGAAGATGTTCCATCGGCAGGCCCAATTTTTAAACAGCTTGAGGTATTGCTGTAGATTGTCCTCGAGAGTACTGCTGTGTCGTCATTTCCGTCAGTGTCGGCCCAAGCACGGTGCCTTGCGGTACTCTCGCCTTGATGGTCTTGGTCAAAGAGGCTGCACCATCCTGGACTACACGGAATGTCCCCTCCGTCAGAAAGCTTTTGATAACTTCATACAGCTAAGGATTGAGCATCAGTGTGATCCTCGTGCCACACCCGATCGAAAGCCTGCGTAATATAAGCAGTGTGAATCTGTTGTGAATCTTTCTTCCAGGTTCGTCGCAAAAGCCTCCACTCTGTCCAATGCTGTTCTTGCCCATGAGCCGTCAGCCTTCCGTTCCGGAAAGCGAGATGTAGGTTGCCGCTTGTAGCGTACTGTCAACTTCCAAAGGGCGTAGTTTGAGTGTACGTCTGCTGTGGCCTCCGATGGTAGTCTATCCGTGGCCGCGGTCTTCAGTTTCGCCAATTTCTTCTTTCGCCACTCTCCTGAAAAGTCTGTCAACCTGCGGTTCATTGGTGCGTGTGTACTCGCGCAGAAGAAGCGCTTCGATCTCACTTGAAGTGCCGCCTCTGTGCTTTCCAGTCTGTGAAGTTTGACTGCCTTGAGGACCGCAGGTGGTAGCAGCTGCAGAAGCTTCACAGACTTTGGTCACAAGAGTGTCGATTGAAGTATCTACATACCTCTTGCGCTTGACACATTTTTTAATTCTTGTGTCCCGCTTTCTTTTCCGATTAGATCTGGGAAACGTTCTTAGTTGACCAAAGAGTTATCCAGTCTAAAAAGCTTAAAATCAGGACTATACAAAATATCAAGAAGTTGGTTCTCCTACTTCTCTCTCTCTCGCTATGTAATTGCGATCAAACTTTTCCGTTCTTAGTGCTCAATGGGATACGTTTTTCTCAGGACCCTAAACAGTTTTACTGCTTCGTAAACACTAAGCGTAGAACGTCCGCACACCCATCCTCGCTATCAATTCTTAATACATCGGCAAATAATGATCAGGCAATCGCCGATCTTTTTGCACAATTTTTTCAAGCTACCTATTCTCAGGAAAGCTACTCTGGTCATCCGTACCCATACGATTTACCGAGGTCGCACGGCATTTTCAGTCCCTTGTTAAATATATGTTCTCTACTTCATGATTTTCGACTAGTTAAGCTGGTGTTTTCACCGGGTCCAGACAGGGTTCCAGATTGTGTACTCAGGTACTGCGCCGAGGCACTGTGTGGACCCATGGTTAAACTATTCACCCTGTCCATTGATTCTTCTTGCTTACCCCTGATCTGGAAGGAATTTTTTAGAATTCCTCCCGATAAAAAAGGTTTGAGAAGGTTTAACTCCGCACTTGCAACATCTCTGCAAGTCACTTATATCTCCAACTCAGCATGGATTTATAAGGTGGCGATCAACCACCACGAACTTGTTAAAGCTTACCTCTTTCATTATTAAAGGCTTTCAAGGTAACTTACAGACGGATGGCTGTATTTACGGATGTTATTTACACCGACTTTAGTAAATAATTCGACTCTGTTAACCATTGCTTTTTAGCACATAAACTTGACCTTTTAGGGTTTCCACCCAACATCCTAAGATGGATTTCTAGCTATCTTTGTTCCAGGTCTCAAAGAGTCCTCTTCAGAAACTCCCTCTCTTCACCTGTAAAGGTTTCTTCGGGTGTACCACAGGGCAGCCATCTAGGCCCCTTACTCTTCACACTCTTTATTAATGACTTGCCTTCGGTATTAACATACTCTCGAGTACTTATGTATGCGGATGATGTTAAACTCTGTTTCCAGTATAAGGACATTTCATTTAATTCTCGCTTGCAATCCGATCTCAATAACTTTCAGTCATGGTGTTGTGCAAACTTGTTACACCTTAATGCCTCGAAATGCAAAGTAATGACATTTCATCGTTCTAGCCCCTTGTTGGCGCCCATTACCCTATGTGGTGGTTCTCATGAGAGAATTACCCTGGTGGATGATCTTGGTGTTATGTTAGACCCCAACTTAAAGATTTCTAAACACATATCTACCATGGTAAATAAGGCCATGGGTGTGCTTGAGTTTATAAAGAGGTGGTCAAAGGAATTTTACGTCCCCTATATAACAAAGACTCTCTATACCTCGCTTGTTCGTCCGATCTTAGAATACGGCTCCTGTGTATGGTGCCCTCAGTACAAAGTACACCAGGACCGTATAGAATCAGTACAGAAAAACTTTTTACTATTTGCTCTGCGTGACCTTAATTGGGATGCAGGTGTGAGACTCCCATCTTATTCTAGACAGCTATTAGTAAACCTCCCAGTTAACCGTAGAAAAATGCTTGGTGTGATTTTTATGCACAACTTGATCAGGGGTGACATATACAGCCCTGATCTGTTGAGCCGCATAAACTTTACGATTCCTATTAGACTTACTAGAAATTTTATACCGTTGTTCCTTCCACTTTGTAGATCGAATTATTCCTTGCATGAACCGTTTAGGGTCTTATGCTCGGATTATAATTCCCTCTACCATATTATACCCACCACTAATGCTCTTCCTCTTATAAAATTACTAATTCTTACACACCTTTCTAGTAATTAGTAATTGCACTGGTATTTGTATTGTGAATGCATGCCTAGTTCTCTAGTAAGTTTAGTGCTAATTTTCCTCGAATATTAGTCTTGCGCGAGCATGCAGGAAAGATAGCTGTTTCCTGCATGCTCGCGCAACAGCGTTCTGCTGGTTTCAGACGGGCAACTTGACGATTGCATCGTCTCTTGCAAGATGCAGTCATTGCATGTCAACGTCCAAGCATTCGGCGATAGTGCCACGATATCGGTGGATGTTGGCTCATTATGTCTGCCCGCAAAAGCGAAACAGTGGTCTAAACGGTCACTGGTATCAACAAGACGATGCGCCATGCTACACTGCCTATGAAACAATTCAGCTTTTGTAACAAAAATTCCCAGGACGTCTGCAGTCAAAAAGAGGCGATATTGACTGGCCACCCAGATCGCCTGATTTAACCCCCCCTGACTTCTTTTTGTGGGGCTTTCAAAAAAGTAAGGTTTACGCCAACAAGCCTCAGAATATAGACCAGCTTAAGGCAAACATTCGTTCCGAAATCAACGCTATAACACCAGAGATGCTCCAAAAGGTAATGGCAAACGCAGAAAAAAGAACGCAATTTGTAATTGCTAATAGAGGCGGCCACTTAACTGATATAGTTTTCAAAACATAGTCTAAATATATTTTAAATAACCAAACCAAATAAAAATACCTCACTTATGGAAATCGGTTTTTTTTTTTAAGGTCATCGATGTTTCCATACCGTACTAAAAGATGGCGCACCCTGTTCATATTTATTTCGATTTATTTATGACAATATTCATTATATTAAAAAACTCACCAATTTTCTTTTTTACCATTTTTTCTGCAATTGCTTTCCAATTTGCCAACAGGCTGTGTCATTCTATTCATAAACATTATATTAGCTACTCAGATGGTTATTACTCATCATATTATTTTAGAGGTCTGCATGGCTCCATTCAAAACAAAAGTCCAACATAATGCATTCGAATTGAATAGAGTTGAATGAGTGCGACGCACACAACGAATTGAGTTATGCGAGTTATGAATTCAAGTATGTGTTGGCTTCATATTTGTTAACATTAAATTGTATGATTGATAATAAATGAATGCGCAAAACTAAATGAATACAACCGAACAGAACCGAAAATTCGAATAAACCGACTTTTTGCATGCGTACTCTATGTATTCGTTCATGGCTTGGGTTTTTCGTTCTTCTTGTTCTTCTTTTCCTTAAACACAGCAAAATAACAACAATTGAAAGGATAGTGCTGACACTGTTATTAGTTTGTTTAGTTCTTACTTTTTATTTGATTTTAAACGACGTTTTCTCAAATGCATCTTAATGCAACTTGAACAGAAGTGAACAAAAAACCACGCAGCAAGCAATCGCGCGGAGAACAAATGCATCTTGTTTGTGCTATTTTTTGTATTATGTATTCCACGAGAACAAGTACAGCAGAATATTACGATTTACTTACCATTTCGGTGTATATTGCATGGCGTGGCATCGGTAAAAACTTACTGAATCCATACTGTACTGTAACGTTTGTTCGCGGTTTACGGTTATTTGTCGACGTCAAAAACAAAGGCGGGTTTTTTCTGGTTAACTGCCACTGTCAGGCCGATCGTCTGTAGAGCGTACAATCATGGAACGTTGTCCAATTGGTTAAAATCGATGGAATAATGAAGAAAGAATATTATCTTCACGTTTTGGAAGCCAATTTGTCAAATTTGATAGACAAATGTGTTTACCCCATATCCGAGGTCACTTTCTAGCCAGACGATAACCCGAAGCACACGGCTAAATTCGGAAAAATCGTCCCAATAATTTTCACTTAATCCAGTGGTCTGCTCAATAGCCCAGATCTAAATCCCATTGAACATCGATGGGCTCTGCTTAAAAAACATTGGAAAGTATGTGTCTTCATCAAAGGGATTGGATGAGTTTTTGGGAGCGCGTGCAGTCGGAGTGGCGCATGATACCTTGCAAGCACATACTAAATTTAGTCGAGAGTATGCCAAAACTTATTCGGAAGGTGATAAAAGCTAAGGACCTTTGTAAAAAATATATTTAAAAAATTATTTATGTAAAAAATTTGAAACGTAAAAAAGTTGATACATGGAAGTTTTTGAAAAAATTTAAATCTCTTAATGATAAGAATCTTTTCGAATTGAAATTATTGTTTTTTTTCTTTCTCACTAAAGTAAAGAATCCATGAGAAAAAAATCACACGCAATTTTAAAAATTTTTGCAGGCGTTTAAACTGAAAAGTGATGAGCATGTATGCACACGAGCTCTCCACTGTATGTATTTTTGTACGTGTGCATAGAAAACGACATGTAAAAATTTGTCGATATGCTTTCATCCCGATTGCCTAGTGGAATTAAATCAATGGTGATAACTATGTATAACAAACACAATGGTGGCAATACAACAAACGATACAGGATCTTATGCGCAATTAAAATCTCCTTGAGCTCCTAATCAAACAGAAATTTACTTAAATGGTTTTTCCTAATATATCTTTCTACGAATGGCATTTCACAGCAGTTGCAGTTTCTCGATCAATATGATCTTGTCGCCATGCTCATTTTCGAGACTCGCCTAACTAACAAAAATTATTTTCATCTCAATGGCTACCACTTCTATGCGACAAATCATTCTGATGTAAAGGCTCATGGAGGTACTGGAATTCTGATCAAGTGTCGCATTTGTTATCATCACTTACACAATTTATCTACAGGCAATATCAATCCATATCGAATCTCAAAGCGGTAACCTAAACCTAGCCGCAGTGTACTGCCCACCGCGCTTCTCCGGTTTTGAAGAAGAATTTATAAAATTCTCGATCTATTAGGTGACCGCTTTATAGCGCCTGGTGACTACAATGCGAAGCACACCCATTGGGGATCTCGACTCAGCAACCCTAAAGGAAGACAACTATATAATGCTATAATCACATCACGAAACAAGCATTATTTTATTTGTCCGGACAGGCCTACATATTAAGCCCCAGATCCAAAGAAGCCACCCGTCTTGATTGATTTTGCAGTTGCAAGAAGAGTGCTGCAGGCTCAGATTCGTGTAGAACACTTAACAGATCTATCATCGGATCACTCGCCAATCCTACTTCACCTTTATGACCATCCACAATTCTCAAAACGACCACGCTTTCTAACCTCTAAAAAAAGAGATTTGATAAAAGTCAAGAAATATACATATAAGTTCCCATTCTGAATTAGTTCCCATTAGTTGCATCATTAGTGGCTGTAATGTCACTTTCTGCATAACACTCCACTCCAATAGTTACAGGGAATAAAATTCACAACAGCAGTCGTGCTCGGAGGCATATTGAAGAGCTGCTCCGCGATAAGAAAAGGCTTCGGCGAGAATGGCAAGCCCATAGATCTCCTGCCTCGAAGGAGCGGTTAAAAATAGCTAACCATCTACTACGCAAAGCCCTAGAAGATGGGAAAACCCGATCCCAAACATACTATATGAAGCAACTCTCCCAAAACAGCAAACGATTCCCACTTTGGGAAGCTAAGTCTGGTGTAAGTCCACCATTGAGAGTAAATCTCCGTTACGTGCAGAAACTGGGTAGTGGGCTCGCAACAACAGAGAGAAGGCAAAACGTCTTCAAACCAAATCAAGCAACAAATAGCTTTGTGCTCCCACTAACCAATAATTTTGAAGCTACCACGCCTATAATATTTCAAGCAGGAGAAGTTACATTGGTTTAATTGGCAAAATCAGAATACTAATTTCACAGAACACCCATAAAATATTGGAGTCATACCTACAGAAACGATTTTTCGCAGTAAGATGAAGAGATTTCCTCTCTAGATATCATCCAATTGAAGCTGGTGTACCCCATGGTAGCGTGCTTGGACCGACACTGTATATCATCTACACAGTAGATATACCGACAGGCTTACAACAACATCGACCTTCGGAGATGATACCATGATGCCATCCTCAGTCGCTCCAAGTGCCCTGCAAGAGCAACGGAACACTTATCATCTCATCTCGTGGCCTTGGAAAAATGTCTAGCAGACTGGTGCAAACATTTCACCTTTACCCTAAACAGACAAACTTGCCCACCAGTGCACACTGGGCGGAATTCCCAAATATGTGGGGTAAAGTCGAAAAATTTGTTGAACCAAATATTAATTATATTTCAATATATTCTAAGTATAATCCCTTTATATGAAAAATTAATAAATGTTTTTGTAAAAATGCAACCCTGTCATTCTGATCAAGCTTCAAAGTCAGTTGATGAGTCAGCTGATTCTTGCGATAAAATTGGCGGGAAATTTTTATTCACTTTGGCAAATTCACACATTGCAAAAATAAAATATTATGAAATATGAATTTTAAAGGCCGGGGTATGTAGATTGAGAGAGCTGAGAGAGCCGATAGCAAGAGAGAGAGAGATCAGTCAGTTGTCAGTTCAGCCACGCATCAGACGTACACGCATATAATTATTCACAAACATACTTGTAAAACTTGGAGCTGTTATAATTTTAAGTACAACATACTTATCAAATAAATGTTACTCGTTGCCATCAAGCAACTTAAACTACTACTACTACCAATGAAAACATTAGTGAAATTAACAAGAAAGTTAGAAGCTTTGCTATTTATATTTCTTCAAATCTGCAAAAGTGCAACCGAAATGTGCGCACATTTATAAAAAGCATTCACAGTGGCTATCAATGCCCATACAAATAGTTTTGGAAAATAAAGAAGAGACGCAAAGTCTTCAATTGGGTAGACCAAAGCTAACTTATGATGAAGCAGAGCCCCGTCTAAAACGAAAACCAGTTGCCGATGTAGCAATCAGTAATAAAAACGATAACAAACTTTTAATTCATGCAGCAACAATGTCAGCCAGGAAATCGTATGAAAATGATACTGCGTTTGTACTTAAAAATGTTAGCACTTCTAAAAGCGACGCTACTGAAGCTTTAAGAAAGCTCGATATTTTAGAACCAATACCTTTAACAACAAATGATGCTTTGGAATTGTTGCTGAAAAATCTTTTAAGCAAACGATTACATAATAAAATTCTTCAAATAAGCAAACAGCATTATTGTGACATGCCCAAGCTACCAAAATGTCCAGGAAGCCAATTGCAATTGAGACCTAAGGGAATAACTGTTACAGAAACTATGGCAAAAGTTGCCTTGCAAGATTTGTTAAACTACACTGCCAGCCGCATAATAATGTTACAGGAGTTATTCGCTAACTTAGAAGGCATTTCTAGTATTAAATTAATTGCGAGTTACAGATACGATGGATCAACTGGGCAAAGTATGTATAAAAAAAGATTTGAAACGAAGGAACCGGATACTTTTGATCAATCTTTGTTTGTTACTACCGTATACCTCTGAAGCTTATCGATGAAGCAGGAACAATTTTTTTGAATAATAGAACTCCGCAGTCTGTAAGATTTTGCCGACCCCTCAAAATGGAATTCGCCAAAGAAAAAAAGATCATATTCTTGCAGAAAAAAACGATTTGGATATCCGAATAAAAAACTTGACTCCTTGTGTAGTAACAATTTCAAATGAAAAGAAGATCACTGTCTCATACGACCTTCACATGACTCTTATAGATGGGAAGTCCACTTCATGCTTGGATACGCATTTTTGAATTGCTGCTTAAAATATCATATAGAATGGGGTTTAAAAAATGGCAAGTAAGAAACGAAAATGACAAATTGGAAATGATTGCCAAAAAAAAACACATACAAAGAGGATTGTGGTAAGAAATGGGATTGCATGTGGATAAGCCAAAACAGAATGGAAACGGAAGCTCGCAACACTGCGAGAAAAGCTTTTTCAAGTACGAAATTATTCGCATTAATTTTATAACTCGATTTGGAGTTACTTGAGAGTCTGCATATTATTTGAATAGCTATTTATTGCAAATTTTCAATCGGTGCATTAAAATTTCAAAATTTCTCAGATAGAATTAGATCATACATATTGCATTACTCTATCCTATGTCACCAACTCTCCATACAATTTTAGTTCATGGATCACAAATAATAACTGCATCAGTCATGCCGGTAGGCTGTCTTGGGGAAAATGCGTCTAAAGCGTAAAATAAATTGTACAAGCGTGACCGGCCAATGCACGCTCGACACAATTAGCGGGTAAATAATACGAATGACGGATGTATTCCAATGATCTATGGACTCATCAGATTCCCTCATCTTAAGTATATCCATTAAGAAGAGGGCAGCTCGACATAAAAACAAACCCTTTCGCGAGATCTCATTGAGCTTTTAGAGGATATAAATCAATATTCGTTTGAATTATCTTTACAAAATAACTAAATAATAATTAAACATATGTAAATTGTTAGAAATAGTTAAATAGTAGAATAAATTAGTATAGAACCTGGCATAAGGTAAGAATTTGATCAAAATAAGAATTGTTTACCAAAAATTTTTTTTATATTTTTATATTTACCACTATTACATCAAAATTACATCAGAATAATCCATTCCCTTAAAATTTTAGTATATTTTTTTATAGCTCTCATGACTTTCCTTTGTGATCACGTATACGCCTTGTTGCCATATATGGGCTATTGGGGTAGGCGTGGTCAAATGAACTTAAAATTTTGTTAAAATATTTAGAGTGCTATATTTATCAAATACACCAAGTTTTAGCTCGATATCTGCCTTAATCGACTTTATGTCACTTATTTGGGAATTTCGCCCAGTGAACTGAACAACATAAAAATTCCAAAAACGACCGAAGTAACATACCTTGGTGTCCATTTGGATAGACGGCTCACTGGGCGTAAACACATCGAAGCTAAGAGAAATCTACTCAAATTTAAAGCTTTTTAAATTGGCTTATAAACGTCCGTTCTCCACTAAACTAAAACTGGAATACAGAGTACTTTTGTAAAATGCAGTTCTCAAACCAATTTCGACATATGACTTCGAACTATGGGCAAACGCTTGCATAAGTAATCAAGAAATAATCCAGAGGGCTCAATCGAAAATACTGAGAACTATAACTGGGGCACCATAGTACATACGGAATGAAAATATTCATGAAGACTTAAATGTAGAATCTGTGAAAGATGAAATCGCCGAAGTAAAAGTAAAGTATCAGATCAAACTCTTGGCCGATCCGAATAGGCTGGCACAGTTTTAAACTTAGCACGCTAGCCATACACGACTCCGGTGATAAGACCTCCCCCCACCAAATAATACTCTAAGTAATGAATTTTAATTAATTAAATAAATGTATTAGATTAAGATTTACCTACTTGTCGAAAGTATCCAAGAGAGAAGATTCGATAAATACAATAATACAATACATAAAGAAAAAAAATTAATTCATATTTCTAAGAAATTAAATATGAATACAGATAATTTTATTTGTTTTATTATCCAACCTGCGTTGCCCAACAGCTCGATATTATCAATAGTCCATAGATTATAGCCAGTGGTGCAGCAGTTAAGTAAATCCCTATTATTGTTTGTGGTTTGCACTGCCATCTGTACCACATTCTACAATTTATGCATACATACATAAATCCCTTACGGCAGCAGCCTATGAAGCCGTTCTCTAGCGTCTTTCTTTTGCCTTCTCTATCTAGAGCAAGCCCAATATCACTCCCTGAAGATCCTTACAAAACAAACTATCGATTTAGATCTACATCTCTCGCGTGTTGATTGGTCGTTTCTTTATTCATTACCGAGCATGATGCAACTGTTAGCTCGTTTTATAGCTCTATTTACTCCGCCCTTAATACATTTGTTCCAGATATCACTGTACCCGTATCGTCTAAGCCTCCCTGGTTCTCCAAGTATTTGTCATACTTAAAAAACAATAAATCCCGGCTCTATAAAAAGTACCAGAAGTCGGACTCCACGTCGGCCTTAGCTCTATACTCCTCCGCTCGCTCTCTGTTCCTTGCCGTTAATAGTCAGTGTTATAATCATTACCTTTCACAATGTAGTAGTAACTTTCGTAGTGATATCTCCGTCGCAACACGGTTTTTTCAGACATCGTTCAACATCGACTAACCTTGAGTTTTCTAACCTAATCCACCGTGGTTTTCAAATTGGTTTGCAGACGGATGTAGTTTTTACGGACTTCAGCAAGGCATTCGATTCTGTGAACCATGCTCTGCTTATTCTCAAGCTCTCTTTATTAGGGTTCCCAACGAATCTTCTAGTTCGGATTTTGTCCTATCTCTCTAACCGTACTCAACGTGTTTTTTTTCTAACGTGTTGTCAAATACTGTTAATGTTACTTCAGGTGTGCCACAGGGAAGTCATCTGGGCCCGCTTCTGTTTATTTTATTTGTGAACGACCTTCCTCAAGTTATAACATACTCTACTACACTAATGTATGCTGATGATGTTAAAATCTGTCTTTCTTACTCTGATTGGTATTTGCACACACGCCTTCAACTGGATCTAAGTGAACTACTATTGTGGTGTTCAACTAATCTTCTTTTTCTGAACCTTTCCAAATGCAAACTTATGACATTTTACCGTCGCGCTCCTCATTTTGTCTCATATGTTCTAGGAAATCATGTCCTTGAGCGAATTTCGAGTTCAAATGACCTCGGAGTCCTTTTTGATGATAAGATGTGTTTCAACACCCATATAGCTGCAACTGTAAATAAAGCTAAGGGTGTTTTAGCGTTCATCAAGCGTTGGTCCAAGGAGTTTGACGACCCGTACGTTACGAAACAACTGTACATCTCGTTAGTACGTCCTATATTGGAGTATTGTTCTTGTGTGGGGAGCCCGCAGTATAAAGAGCAGCAGGTTGTTATTGAATCCGTGCAAAAGCAATTTTTAATTTTTGCCCTTCGGAACTTTAGCTGGGACTCGGGTAGAATCTTGCCACCCTACCGGTCTAGGCTAAATCTTATTGACCTGCCGTCGTTGCACCATCGCAGAATATGCAATGGCGTAATGTTCGTGCACAAGATCCTTCTCGGGACTGTTGACTCCCAAACTCTCTTGGATCAGATTGACTTGGCCGTTCCATCTAGACCTACCCGTACTTTTAGGCCTATCCGTTTACCCATATGTAGGTCTAATTATGCTGATCATGAACCTTTTAGGGTTTTATGCCATAATTATAACTCCCTCTGCCAAACCCTATCCCCTGAACTGTCTCTTAAACTAATTGCATGCAATATTTATAATCACTTAAATTTAGCTAACTTTTAACTTATCTTTTTCCGCCTTTAGTAATTAAGCACCATTATTAACAGATAATTTGTTAATTTAATAAATAAATAAATATCTCTATCAATCTGTCGCGCTCTCGCTTTCATTAGGGCATGTACAATTTGGCACACCTGCCCTTGATTTTAGTCGGGATCTAGCAATTACTTCTTGCACATCTGTAGTTCTTCAACCCGACACCGTCTTGAGCCGACCCCCGCGTCTTCAATCTGACCCCGTCTTGACTCGAGTCATCGTCTGACTCATCGAACAGACTCGTCGTGTTCTTGTCGTAAACCATCGCTATCCCTTCGACTTTGTATATACACCCAGCGACAAAAAAACCGCACTCTGATATTTACTTCTTCAACAAATGTTATCCGATTCGTACAATTTTTTTATTGTGTCAATAAATCCATTCCTAACCAAAGTACATACTGATGTCATATTCACATAATTAAAAACAAAGTTCTTCTAAAATTTAAAATTTTATTTTAATTTTTTTTCTTCCATTTGACCAAATTTGTCGAAAAAGCGTTACAAACGTGTGATTTTAGATATTAAACCCTAAAAGTATGAGAAACCCTTTCACAGGGTTGCAGCTCTCTTTTTCCTAATATGATGATAAAGTTAAACAACCGTTCTGATATGATTCTCTGTCTCAACAGGACTTCAAGTAACAGGCATCGAAAGTTACAGCCGTTCAGGTACACGTGAGCCGAATACTTTGCCGTGGCAAAAGACTTCTGATAATTACAAAAATTACAAAACACCAATTAATTATAACAAAAATATAAAATAAATACATTTATATATATTCTAAAATAAATTCAGTATATATATTAATCTGAAAAAAATCAGTTAATACTGAAATAACGTATAATAAAAATAAAATATACACATCCCAAAATCATTGCTGGTGCGAAAAAGCTGATTCGTAATCTCCAATTCAAAATCAAGTGAAGACTAAGCTCTCTAGGACTTTATGTTCCATTCCGAGTCGTTAAAAATCAAAAGACAGAAAAGCGCCACAAGAAACGGTACAGAAAGCCAAACTGTTCAGAGACTATAACGATCTCAACTCAGTCCCAGTTAAGTATTTACGTGCACGGCCACGTAAATAAAACAAAGAAATGAGAATTTTATAATCGGAACGAAAAGCAAAGAAATCACCATACAGCCAAAGAAAAAGCCAACAAATTGCCTTGACGGTCCTCCTACAACACAAGCAATTACAATAAGCTTTTAAAAACGGTCATTAGCCTTTACATATTTTTTCCGAAAAGTTCCAAAATGGCCACCGTCAACGTTAACCGTAGTGTGACAGATATCTTTTATCGATATAAAATGCCGCGTCTTCAAGCAAAGGTAGAAGGTAAAGGCAACGGCATCAAGACAGTTTTGGTTAATATGGCTGAAGTTGCACGCGCTATTGGTCGTCCGGCCACCTATCCGACAAAGTACTTTGGCTGTGAGCTGGGCGCTCAAACACTTTTCGATCATAAGGTAAGCAAAAAATTATTCGAGTCCTATTTGTAGTGGACGTGTATCTCGATTATATACAGTCTTGGGAAAAAATGAGTATATTTAACTAAAGTTTTAGAGAAATATGTTAATTTTTATTAATTTGTCAGTTAGATTAGAAAAATGTTAATTTGCATATTTTTACACACACCAGCGTTAAGAAAAGTCGCTCTCTGATATTTCATGAATTTTTGCCTTCTCTAATCGGTGGTATTCGAAAATGTTATTCTATTCATCTAATTACACTACACAATTAAATTTTGTATTGCAAATTGTTAAATCTATCAAAAGTCGGTTTGGTTTGAAGCGTGAATATGGTGTTGCATAGTTTTGTACCCGATACTCTAACAGTATACGGGCTTATTAAAATTGTGGTGAAAGTGGATGTGTGTAACAGCCTGAATGAAGACTTTCCGACCGCATAGACTATATGTATTCTTGATGAGCATCAATAGCCGAGTCGATATAGCAATGTCTGTCTGTCCGTCTTGCTTAAAGCCAAGTTCTCAGAGACTAAAATAGCTAGAGCAACCAAATTTTGTTTGTAGGTTTCTGTGATCTCACACAGAATCAAGTTTGTTTCGAAATTTTGCTATGCCCCCTTTCGCCTTCAGAAAGGACGCAACATCTGTGGCATCCACAGTTTCGAAGATACCGTTTTCGGTTTTCTCGTATCTTCAAAATTCTGGATATCACAGATTTTCATCCTTAGCTATGGGGTAAAGAAAGATCGTGTTGTTATAAGAAATAGCCTCAGGATCAGGTTCAAAATCCTGGTGAGAAAGCATCTGATGCTCAATCACGTTTTGTAAATAATATTTTGGCTCGTAGAACTATATGATTGCAAGTACATATATGAAATATACTTATGGACATTTGTTTGAAAATGATTTAGTGACAACCCAAAATAAAAATTAGACGAATAGAATAACGTTTTCGGAAACCACCGACAAGGGAAAGCACAAATGTATACAAATTTCAGAGTACGGTTTTCTTTTGTCGCTGTCTGCATGTATGTAGTTACAAGACAAATATTTTCTGATTGTCACGAAATTGTGTGATTTTCAGAATAGTTTTTTTGTTTGGTCACTTATCGTTGTTTAGTTATTACAGCCAATACTTTTGATACATCTTAAAAGCCAAGGCGTGCTGTAATATTATTTGTAAGACGTTATAATTCTATCGCCTATGAGATTTTTGTAAACGATTTATGATGTCTATGAATTTATTTGTAAAATAGGTCGAATAGGTTACTTAGATTTTTTTCGAAGGCTGTATGCTATTTAAATATGACTAAAAAAATCTGTTTTTATAGAATGAACGGTTTATTGTTAATGGATCGCATGACGTCAACAAGCTTCAGGATTTGTTGGATGGCTTCATTCGAAAGTTTGTTTTGTGCCCTGAATGCGATAACCCAGAGACTAATCTGACCGTATCAGCAAGGAACCAGACAATCTCGCAGTCCTGCAAGGCATGCGGCTTCCATGGTCTGCTTAAGGTGAACCACAAAGTGAACACATTCATTGTGAAAAATCCACCATCACTTAACCCAGCCGCTCAAGGTTCCTCGCTCACTGAAGGGAAACGCTCGAAAAAGCAGAAACAGAAGAACGAAAACTCTGATGGCTCCATGTGTAACAACTCAATAGCCAACAACTCTGGCGGAGAGTCGGACGGCGGCAATGGCCCCAATCAGGCCAGCCAAACGGAGGCTGAAATAAGCGCGGCCATTCCGGAGAAAAATATAGGTGAAGACGATGATGATGGCTGGAGCGTCGACGTGTCTAAGGTAATCAACATGAATTGCTTCTAACCAAACTAATGCTGCCATTAATGAATCCATAATTTATGTACCCATATAGGAGGCCATACGCGCGCGCTTACAAGATCTAACCGATGGTGCTAAGGGCATGACAATTTCGGAGGACTACGACAAGACAGAAAAGGAACGCATTGATATCTTTTATGAATTGGTGAAAAACAAGCGTGACAAAAGAGAGCTGGAGGATGTTTCTGTACACAAGGAGCTGCTGATCGAAGCCGAACGATTGGACATAGTTAACAAATCCCCGCTGGTTCTCGCTGAGCTTTTGTTCACTGAGAACATTATTAATGACGTTCGCAAAAACCGCATCTTGTTACTTCGCTTTACTCATAATAATCCAAAAGCACAGCGCTATTTAATTGGCGGCATCGAGCAAACTGTCGAGCTACATACGAACACGCTAATGAGCAAGGTCGCCGGGATCTTCAAAATCTTTTACGATTTGGACATACTCGATGAAAAAGTGATTCTGGACTGGGCACAGAAAGTGAGCAAACGACATGTTTCCAAGAAAATTGCCACCGAGATACATGAGAAGGTAAAGCCGTTTGTACAGTGGCTCAAAGATGCCGAAGAAGAAGATTCCTCCTCTGGAGATAATGATGATGCTGCTGGCGATTCTGATGTGGAGATTGA
The DNA here is from genome assembly GCF_003369915.1 of Drosophila miranda. Taxonomy (NCBI): domain Eukaryota; kingdom Metazoa; phylum Arthropoda; class Insecta; order Diptera; family Drosophilidae; genus Drosophila; species Drosophila miranda. The sequence continues at coordinate 48,625,201 of NC_046674.1, forward strand.
GTACGATGATCGGGCTCGCATTGAACCATTAAAGGTTGCCGTATCCTTGGAACGTGGGCTTGGCGTTGCCGTTAGTAAGAAAGTCCAGGAGGATGAGGAAGGAGATGAAATTGATATAGACGACATATAGACAACCACAAAACATCACCTGCAATGTTTTTTTAAAATGGAATCGCAAATGTTCTAAACTTTGAAGTAATACGATGTTGCTTTCCTTTGATTTACAGCTTTGCTAAATTTCGATTGTAAGCATTGCATAAATTAACCAGCTATAAAAAAATAAGTTAATTGAACTTAATTACATCTGCATATATACACAAAATAAAAAATTCAACAGAATGTAATAGAAACCAATTGAAAAATTTGTGTTTATACATTTTTCTTTGTTTTCCTTTTTTGGGGAAATCTTATAGTTTTCTATATAATAATGTATAATGAAATCGAGCAGGCTTTGCAGTTCTGAAAATTGAATTAAAAAATATATTATGGCCCTGCGTGTTCACGCCACAAATTTATCAAAACGATTTAGATTCCGCATTAAAATAGACAATTTAAGTCAGTGATCTTTTTTGTTGGTGAAAATTAGCTAGAACAATGAAATGTATACTTTTGTGGTGACCAGGCTGAAAAACATTAATAGTTAATACAAAAAATTGCCATAGAATTCTGTCCCGATATTTTCTAAATTTATTGAAAGTTAACTAATTTAACCAATAGACATAAAAACGTATTAACTTTGACGTGAAAACCTTTTAAAATCCACAAAATTAAATTTTTTGCTATTTTTTGTATTTTAACGGTCATGTTTTCCTTTGTTATTGACTCCTTTAAGAAATATGATTCTTGATTGAAGTTATTCCACCAAAAATTGACACAATCTCGGATAAGGGTAGGTTTTTTTACTTTTATTACCCCGTAATATCGTAACGTACGTCAGATGCCTCTGCGGATTGAATACAAAAAACAGGAAAGGTTTATATATATAGAACAGTTGGACCGACAACATATCGAACGAATAAGATAATTTTGATTGCGGTACAAAATTAAAAACAAAAATAGTTTACAATCAAAGAAATGTTTGTTCGTCGTTTTGGACCACGAATCTGTAATATTATTATTATTATTATTAATATTATTAATTTTTATATGAAGACATTTTTGGCTGTTCTATAGTGTATTTTACTAAAAGCAAAGGCCAGCGTCAGATGTCCAAGCTTTTATTATTTTATAGCGAAGGATACCGAAAATATCACCTGTTTTTAAAACCCAGCATGAGTGCGTCATCCTGTTCAAATATGTACATATGTATGTATGAATATGTACCAAAGGTTAAGTCTACATATATGTAATGCTTTGCATGGCGTTATTTTTCAAGACATGTATTTTTTTTCTTTTTATTTTAGATTTTTTTAGTTAGCTTACATGTTAAAATGTACAATAAAAACAAAATTCAAAATTCATTATTGATTTATTAGCTTTGTTGGTTCAAAACGATTTTTTCTTCAGAGAGATACATTTTTATTGTGGGGAAAAATATTTTACTTAGAAACATTTAATGTTTAATGAAATCCCTTAAAATTATCGGGGGTTGTTCCAGTCCAACCTGAGCGATAGTTGGCCAGGGCTGAGGGCGACGCGCCATCTAGCGGAAGTCCAGGGAAGCTTTTGCCCATAGCCGGTCCCGAATACACCCACCGGAATCGGGCCTGAAGGTTTCGTGGAGAGGAAAACTGGAGTTCGTGAGAGTGTCGACTGCATAGAAGACTGTCCAACGTGAACCTCTCCGAGTGAGTTCGTTCCAGTTGCGTGTGTGTGAGCCGAGAAGCGCGGGACGTGAGACGGTGGGCAAGAGGACGAACGTTGGTGCCAGGGCAATTCTAGCCCGATCGCGGGGTCCTAGCAGCGCAACGAACCTCATATATAGATTTAGGGCTGACTAGCCACGGCCAGCGATCGCCTACGACGCGTAAATTCAAACATACAAAAAAAACATAATTCACTTGCAAAACACCTTCCACATTTAATGTCATTTTGTTTCTCGTGTTGTCCTTTATTGTTTTGTTAATTTCATTAGTGATTTAACTAACTTAACGTACCCGAGATCATTGACCGCAAATGTAAAGACAACGACACATTTCTCTATAGAACTAACTGCCAACAGCTGATCGGCTGCATAGGCTTAACCCTTAGAGTATGATACGGGGAGCACACGAACTCTTCGCAAAGAAAGTAGGAGAGAAGAAGAATGAATTAGAAAGACGTAATTTGCATTCTAGATTAAGGAACTTATCATATGAAGAGCGGTTAAGAAATTACTTAGAAACCCAAATATAATATTTTCTGAGCTACGAGTGGATGGTATGCGAAGAGAGAAAGGCGAGATCCCGGTTTAAGCAAAGGCGAACTATGAGGAGGCAGGTGATTGCTTCAGTAAAGCGCTGTTGCAAGAAAGAGTTTTCGCAGAAATCTCTATAATGGGCGAGTCCGTGCGTGGCCTGATGGATTCAGGCGCTACACACAGCATGCTAGGGCGAAATGGTCAGGAATTCCTGGAGAAGCTGGGCGGGGAGGCTTATCGATATTCTTCTATAGTGAAGGTAGCGAATGGGGAAGATCGCGCAATCGTTGGCCGAGTGGAATTAATGGTGGAATACAAGGGAGATGTAAAAAGATTGTTTTTTTTTCGTATGCGCTTTCTTGGAACAGGAAATTTACTTGGGGGTAGACTTTTGGCGGGTATTCTCATTGGCTCCTGAGGTGATGGGAGAAGGTCCAGTAGGGGCATCTCACAGATTAGCGGAGGAAGTGCTGGCTGATCAAGTCGCTCATTATGTGGAAGGCCCGGAGAAGGAGATAGTGCAGGAAGAATGGGAGTTGTCAGAATAGCAAAAGGTAGCCTTGGATCAGGTGAAGGCAGAGTTTCTGACTTTCGAAGCCGTAGGCCTGGGGAGGACGTCGAGAGAGACCCACAAAATTCAGTTAGTGGAGAAGGAAGTCGCCAGCGATGCAGGAAGTGGTATGTGGGGAGGTGGAAAATATGTTGGTTTTGGGAGACATCGAGTACAGTGATAGTCCGTGGAGCAACCGTACCACGGTGGTGCGAAGGCTGGGCAAAAATCATTTCTGTCTCGATGCCCGAAAGCTTAACAAAGTAACTATCAAGGACGCTTACCCACTGCCTAGCATCGAGGGGATTTTGTCGCGTCTCGATCAGACGATATACATCTCCAGGGTCGATTTAAAATTCGCTTTTTGGCAAATCGAGCTGGACGAGCCGAGTCGAGGATATACGGCGTTCACGGTGCCGGCGTTCCGAATGATGCTCTTTGGCCTCTGCAACGCTGCACAACGCCTATGTAGACTGGTCGACAAGGTCTATGCGTATCTAGACGACTTGTTGAGTATAGCTGAGGACTTCGAAACGCACGTGAAGATTCTGCTACAGGTTGCCGAGCGTCTACGAGAAGCGAATCTAACGATAGGGCTGAGTAAATCTCACTTTTGCTATAAAAACATTAAATACCTGGGATTTATAGTGGGAGGAGGAGCGCTGAAGATGGATCCGGATCGTGTGTCGTCCATTTTACGCATCCCCGAGCCGCGATCTGTCCGAGAATTGCGTAGCTTCCTGGGAACTGCGGGCTGGTATCGGCGCTTTATGAAAAACTATGCTGAGACTATGCTCCTTGCTCCGTGTGCAAGGAGTCGAAAGCGCAGAATTATCGGATGCAGGTCGGGATGGGTCACCGAGCGCCCGTTTCAAAAACTATATATTGATTTCTTGGGCAAATATCCGCGATCAAAGAACGGGCAGGCGTGGATATTTTTAGTAGTTGACCAGTTCTCGAAGTTCACGTTCTTGAAGACCATGACCAAAGCCACAGCAAAGGAAGTTGTGAGATTCCTTGTGCATGAGGTATTTTACAAGTTTAGATCGCCGGAGATTATACACTCTGACTTACTAGAAATTTTATACCGTTGTTCCTTCCACTTTGTAGATCGAATTATTCCTTGCATGAACCGTTTAGGGTCTTATGCTCCGATTATAATTCCCTCTACCATATTATATCCACCACTAATTCTCTTCTTCTTATTAAATTACTAATCCTTACACACCTTTTTATACCCGATACTCAAAATGAGTATTGGGGTATATTAGATTTGTGGTAAAAGTGGATGTGTGTAACGTCCAAAAGGAATCGTTTCCGACCCCATAAAGTATATATATTCTTGATCAGCATCAATAGCCGAGTCGATTGAGCCATGTCTGTCTGTCCGTCTGTCCGTCCGTCCGTCTGTCCGTCCGTCCGTCCCCTTCAGCGCCTAGTGCTCAAAGACTATAAGAGCGAGAGCAACGATCTTTTGGATCCAGACTTCTGTGATATGTCACTGCTACAAAAATATTTCAAAACTTCGCCCCGCCCACTTCCGCCCCCACAAAGGGCGAAAATCTGTGGCATCCACAATTTCGACGATACGAGAAAACTAAAAACGCAGAATCGTAGAAGATGACTATATCTTCTAGAGTGCAAAATCTGAACCAGATCGTACAATTATTATAGCCAGAATCAAGAAAACAATTTCATTTTTTCTCGCCCTGTCTCTCTCTAACACACACGTAGCATAGCCGGCTTTGCTTAGAGTAAAACATTAGCGCCTAGATCTCAGAGACTATAAAAGCTAGAGCAACCAAATTTGGTATCCACACTCCTAATATATCGGACCGAGACGAGTTTGTTTCAAAATTTCGCCACACCCCCTTCCGCCCCCGCAAAGGACGAAAATCTGGGGCATCCACAAATCTCAGAGACTATTAAGGCTAGAGTAACCAAATTTGGTATCCGCACTTCTGTTAGATCTCACTATAAAACGTATATCTCAGAATTTCGCCCCACCCCCTTCCGCCCCCACAAAGAACGAAAATCTGTTGCATCCACAATATTGAGGATACGAGAAAACTAAAAACGCAGAATCATAGATAATGATCATATATATCAGATTGCTGAATCTGGATCAGATCAGATCATTTTTATAGCCAAAAGGAACAAATCAATTTGCACTGGCTACGCAGCGCCCGACGTCACGCTCAGACTGATTTTCTGTCTCTCTCGCACGCACTCCTTGTCGTGTCGTTTAATATTAGCGGCGTCTGCCGGAGGAGAGCCATACTGACTTAGTATCGGGTATAACTGTAGAGTTGCGGTCTCCGCAGCAACTCACAACGTTCCCCCTCGTTAATAATTAGCAATAAGTAATTATAGTGGTATTTTTATTTTTATTTTGAATGCATGCCTAGTTCTCTTAGAAACTTTAGTGCTAATTTTCGTCGAATATTAGTCTAACTAGCTATCTTTCCTGCATGCTCGCGTTACAGCCTTCTGCTGGTGTCACACGGGCCACTTGACGGTGCAGTAATTGCATCGCCTCTTGAAAGATGCAGTCATTGCATGTCAACGTCCACGAAAAATGGGGCTCAGTTCGTCTCAAAATCTTTTAGGGAGATGATAGAAGCATTCGGAGTCACTCATATGAGGACGCCAGAATATTATCTGCAGAGTAACGCAGCCAAAAACGTGAATCGCACAATTCTCAACGCGATTCGGGCGTATCTGGAAGACGACCAACGGGACTGGGATGCGCATCTGCCGGAGATAGAACTGGCCATTAGGAACTCGGTTCAAGAGGCGACGGGCGTAACACCATTCGTTGCAGTCTTCGGGCAGCAAATGTATTTGCATGGGTCATGCTACAAGCTGGCGAAGCGACTGCGGTTCATCGGCGAGCATGACATATCGCTGCTGGAGAGTCAGGTCAAGCGACAACTCATCCAGGAGAAGATTCGCGCGAGTCTACATCAGGCACACGTGCGTAGTAGGGTGCGGTACAACCAGCGAGCTCGGGTGTTCTACGCGAGGCTGGGACAAGAAGTATTCCGCCGAAATTTCGTCCTTAGGACGTTGGCAAATGCTTTAATACCAAGATCGCGCGCAAGTTCATCCGATACCGGGTAGTGAAGCCAGTAGGAGAGAAGGCGTACGCTCTGGAGGACCTTAACGGCCGTCCCATAGGAGTGTACCACGCCAAAGACCTGAGACTGTAGTGAGGTGTGGGTGTGGCCTACGTTGGGCGCGGCAGAAGAACGTAGGGCACGCCGGCACGGATAGAATAGGATTAGCTATATGTATTAGTATGGGTGTAAAGCGATAAATATACGTGAAAGTTATTTATCTAGATTTTGCAAAAAAGTTTTGGTGTTTGTTGTTAGTGGACATTTTTCTATTATTTATTTATCTACATATTCATCTACACGCAGTAAAGTTAAAGTCTAGTTTTAGCGAAAAATGAGATTGTCGATTAATACATATTAAAGCTTGAATATTTGGAAACATGATGTACTAATTTTAAATAGAGGGAGGACGCGTGGCGTAAGCCATGGATTAGGCCAGCCACAGCCGTTCCAGCAGAGGGTGGCCAAAATGAACATTGTGTGTGGTCACAGGTAGGGCGGGCGCGCGAAGTGGAAACACCTAAACTTCACCCATTTGACAGCCGTTTTTGTTGTTCTCTATTTGTCATTGGAATTATTGTAGGTTTGGTGTTAGTTCTGATGTCCCGAGAAGTCGTATGTCTCTAACTTTGTTTACACTACTACTACGGGAACTACTCAGCCCTGGGATCGATAGCTAGCCGGCGTTGCCCATAGGGAACCAAGCCAAGTGTAACAGGGTGTCACAGAAAACTCCAAAGATTATGTCTCGAGAGGCTTATTAAATCAACCGAGAAATCCGTAGGTGCTAAAGCATCTCCAGGGAGATAATTTTTCGGATCTCAGAAAATCACGCGCAACATGTAGATCAGAGTTTTAGTATTTTGATTTTTTTTAGTGATCTGAGAAAGATAATTTTGTTTATAAAGTTACAAAAACTGCTTTTTCATTTTGCCACTGCCCGCTTCTAATATCAGAACAATTTGTAAACAACAAAATTTAAATTTTATCCAGCTCAATAGAGTGATAACGCTGAAAAACATACTTAATTCGATACCTCCTAACTTACCGGCTAACTTACCACCTAACATACCACCTAAGAAACATAATTATGTGCAGCAACATGCAGACGAAAAACCATGCGTCGGTATGCGTGGCTGAATAAACAGAAAGGTAAAATTAAATCTCCTCAGAATCTCCTTCTCGTCGCCCACAACTCTGGCTCACTCCGCGCTTCCCAGTTGTCTCAAGCCTAATTTAAAGGCAATGAATCATCGCAATTTTGTTCAAAATATTACATGGTGCCCGAGCAAAGACATTGGGACTATTAGGAAGAAGGAATATTAGCCTAGAGGAACCAAAAAGAAGGAAGAGCAGCCTATAAGAGGTAAACAGACGGAAGATATTAAGGAGGGTATGAACATTGAGTTGCCAGCACCCAAGGAAGTGGATTCAACCGACCATCAGATAATAATGTCGAAGCAATAATAGCAAAAATACTTATTGGGTTGGCAATCAAAAGTACATGTGTGCAATACATAAGGCTGGGTTTGTGTAGCCACCGAAAATTGACTTGTTCCGTTTGGTTATAATAATGATGATCTGATCCAGATTCGGCGATATAGTATTCTTTATGTTTTAGGCGCTCATCTGCAGCGACAGGCAAAGGCGACCAGGAAACATGTGTTAGAGAGAACGAAACTGTTTTCTATATTCTGGAGAAAGAGAGAGAGAGAGAGAGAGAGAGAGAGAGAGAGAGAGATACAGAGAGAGAGAGAGAGAGAGAGAGAGAGAGAGAGAGAGACAGAGAGAGAGAGAGAGAGAGAGAGAGTCGGAAACGCTTGATGATTTTCAGAAGTCGTAAAGGAATATGCTATTCAACATTTATTGAATAATAACGAGGGGGAACGTTGTGAGTTGCTGCGGACAACGCTAGAGCAACCAAATTTGGTATCCACACTCCTGTGATATCGGACCTTGACCGTTTTGTGTCCAAATTTCGCCACGCCCCTCTCCGCCCCCGCAAAGGATGAAAATCTGGGGCATCCACAAATCTCAGAGACTATTAAGGCTAGAGTAACCAAATTTAGTATCCGCACTCCTGTTAGATCTCACTATAAAACGTATATCTCAAAATTTCGCCCCACCCCCTTCCGCCCACACAAAGAACGAAAATCTGTTGCATCCACAATATTGCAGATTCGAGAAAACTAAAAACGCAGAATCATAGATAACGACCATATCTATCAGATTGCTGAATCTGGATCAGATCAGATAATTTTTATAGCCAAAAGGAAAAAATTAATTTGCAGTGGCTACGCAGCACCCGACGTCACGCTCAGACTAATTTTCTGTCTCTCTCGCACGCACTCTTTGTCGTGTCGTTTAATATTAGCGGCGTCTGCCGTACAAGAGCCATACTGACTAAGTATCGGGTATAAGTGTAGAGTTGCGGTCTCCGCAGCAACTCACAACGTTCGTTCCAATAAGTTTTCACCATATTTCGACCATTTCGGTTTTTTGAGGTAAGAAAAAACCTCTGACGTTGGAATCGTCTTCAGAGCCCTAAAACACATAGAGATATGGTAAGTGCTCAAAGACTATAAAAGCTAGAGCAACGACATTTTGTATTGAAACTTTTGTAATATGTCACTGTTAAATGAGTGTTTTAAAATTTCGCCCCACCCCCTTCCGCACCCACAAAAGACGAATATCTGTGGAAAATGCACAATATTGAAGGTACGAGAAAACTAAAAACGCACAATCATAAAGAATGACCATATCTACCAGATTGCCGAAGTAACAAATCAAGCTGCAGTGGCTACGCAGCGCCCGACGACACGTTTTCTGTCTTTCCCGCATGCACTCTTTGTCGCTCAATGTAGCCCTTCTACCTATGTATCGGGTAAATATGTAGAGTTGCGGTCGCAGCAGCAACTCACAACGTTCCTCGTTTTTTGTGTTATCGATGGCTAAGGTGATTTGGTTTGGGCTCAGCTAGATCGCTTGGCTGAGCGTACTGATCGATGAAAGACAGACGAAGGTGTCTATCGTTGTCTGTGCAGGTGGCCGAACCTGGTGTCAGTGATTTTTGGGTTCCGGCGCATTGTCGCGCACTCGGGTTTTCTTTCAGTGTCAGCATTTGTTCCTTGACGGCCGGACGCGTGTCTTGGTTTAACCATTGCCAGTGTTGACGTCGTCACCTTGATGTTACGCAGCCTACCTCGTATTTCCGCTGTTCTACGTCGCTTGCACGGTGGGGCCGGGCCGCTCTTCTCGCCAGCGGGTTCGTTGGACTAGTGATTGTGGAATTCTTTCAGGTCGTTGATATTTGCGATCTTCCGTCTTCGGCTGCAGGGGTGTTGTTATTACACGATATTTTTGGCAACGGAAAGGCTTTTACTCGATAGGAGCCGTCGAACTTAGGAGCCAATTTTGCTGCAAAACCGACGACGTTGGATGTTATTTCGGCTGACACGACCTCGTCGTATAAGGCGCCGAGCAGCCGGGATTCTCTCCCATGCAGAAGGAAGGCTGGGGTATATCCCAACTCCTCGAAGACGCTTGAGTTAATTGCTGGTGTCATCTGTGCGATGCGAGTGAGCATCCTGCCCACTAGCTTGCGTTGCGTAGCCTTGAACTTCTGGCAGCTTACACAGCCGCGGAAACGCGGGTTTCCAAAGGTTGTTCGGAGAGTACCGTATACTTTTGTAGCCCAGTGCCCATCTCGCCACTATACCGTACCGTCTTTCGAGGGTATTTAACCATTTGGTCGGTTACTATATCGAACTGGTAGCCTTCCACATCGCAATTTCTGGATTGTTCATATGACGGCCAGGCATTTCTTGTCGGTGGCGGAGTAGTTTTCGTGGCTTCTTAGGGCGTCGACTGACATACGCGATGTCCCGCTCCTTCCCATCGGTATCTTGGGTGAGGACTGCGCCTACTCCTAGGTTGCTCGCATCGGTCTGCAGGAAGAATTTGACGTTGAAATCTGGGCACGCGAGTACTGGGGCGGTGGTGAGTAGTACTTTCAGCTCGCCGAAGGAGTCCTGTTGTTCCTGTATCCTGTATTTCCCATATCCATGTTCTTCCTTTCCTTGCCTTTAAGTAAAAGCGACATTGGTTGGACCACGGTGGCGAAGTTGCGGACGAATCTGCGATACCTGCTTACCACGCCTGTGCATTGCCGCAGTTCTTTTGGGTCGGTCGGCTGTCTCAGGTTTTTTACAGATTTTTTTTTTGTGATGGGGTCGGTATGGATAACATTTTTACTGACCATGTGGCTCAGATACTTTATTCGGCGCTCAAAAAAGTCGAACTTAATCCGCAGATTGGCCTGGCGTAGTCGCGAGAAATGTTTCCCGACGATGAAAAAGTCGTCTAGGTATGCGATAGCGAAGGGCTTCATGTCTGCGTTGATGACGGTAATGAGTGTAACCCGAAGGGCGTTACTTTCCACTGGTAGAGACCCCTTCCGGGTACCGTGAAAGCCTTTACTATCGTGGGCCACCGGTATCCACCGGTATCTTCCAGGACCCATTTTTTGGATCCAGTGTCGTGATGAAACGCGCGTTTCAGAGTCGTCCCAGTTTTTAATTTATCCTAGGCAACAAGAAGGCGCCCGGAATTGAGTGCTCGTTGAGTTTCCGATAGTCTACACACATGCGCTATCTCGCGTCTTTTTTGCGGACGAGGATGATTGGAGCGCTGTGGGGGCTTCAGGAGGGTTCGATCAGACCCACTAATATCAATTGATCGACTTGATCGTCGATGATTCGCCGCTTGGCTGGGTAGTACCGTTGCTGAATGGGTCGTTGGCCCCTCACGACGTCGGTTTGTTGCGTCGTCCCTCGGAGACCTACGAGCTCTGGCAGTCCTTGCTTAGGCATTCCTATAGGTAGGGAATTTTTAGGGGTCCGGTGGAATATGAAGGTCGTGGCGTACTCAGCGTGATGTACGAACATGTGGGTCTAGACGACGACCCTAATACTACACTAGCGACTCATTCTGGCGACGAGGATATCCGACACAGCTCTAGGCGTAGATCTTGTTTGCATGTCGGCACCGTATGGGGGGTGGCTCAAGAGGTAATCCACGGCGGTGTCGATAATCGGTCGGGCTTGGACCGCGGGTGCGTCGGGGCCCTCTGTGGTGTCGCGCATGGCCATCGTTCGGTTTCCCCTTTCCCAACTGGGGAGTTTCGGATCGGTGAGTCGAATTCTGGTCTAGGTGTTTCCCTTGTTGAAAGGGCTAGGTAATTGTCGCCGGCGCTCTTGTCCGCTCCGTTGCGGTCCTGGGATTCGTGTTCCTGGTTTTTCTATCTTTCCGTCTATCTAGCTTGATGTAAGCTAGCAAGATTTTCGATCTGGACTAACGCTTCGGAGGCTGGTAGGCGATGTCGGGACTGACAAAGATGCACTCCAACTCTGTGGCCAACACCGTTAGTTGCGCCAGGCTTCGCAATTTGTGACTTCGTACGTGCAGCTAGTAGGCCGGCAGAGTATTGTCGTAGATCCAGTTGAGCAAGCGGAGCTCAATAACGAAATCCTTAAACAGTTCGCCCATCGCTTCCTTGCGGGCTTGGATCTGGTCCTCCAATTGTTCGAAGTACCGTAGCGGGAGGAAAAGGATACGAATTCTTGGCGCAAGTCGACCCAGCAGGCGCTTTGCGGCCTGCTGGTACGGAACCAGCGGCTAGCTTGAAGCAAGTGGCTAGTATCTACCCCGTACGAGAGCGCGCGGAGTTCCAACAATTCGATGAAAGATAGCTGATCGTCCTATCCGTCGAACTGTATTCCCCATTTCCGAATCCGCTCCGCCATCTTGGCGGCTTGGCTACCCTGGTAGCCTACCGTCGAGAAGTATTCTCCCCGGGGTCTTGGCAGGGGCAGGGGCCCCTGGCAGGGGCCTACTCATAGGCGACGGTCTGGTCTCAGAAGACGGGGTGGGCCCATCACCATGGTGGGCGGACCGATCGACTACCTTCAAGGATCTGCAGTCCGAATTTGTGGTCCCCTTCCTGTTCAAAGGGCCCTTCCACCAACGAGACAAAGTTTCTCCGAAAGTAATCTACGTTTCCTTCGCGATCGAACCCAAATTCTTCCGTGAAGGTTTCCAGCTCCTCCTGGCGGCGTTTATGAATACCGCCAGTGCTGACTCCTGGGTTAGTGATTAGTTCCTTTGGGGAATACTCACCTGGCTGCTCCTCCGTGTAAGGCTCCATTGTCCTTTTGGTTGCTCCTGCTTTTTGCTTTAAGTTAGTCTGTTGTTCCTTTCACGATATCTGTGGACCAATTGAGCATTCTGATTCGACCTCACTATTGGTACCGGCACTACGTACGAATATGCGCGCCAGTTCACGACCGGCACCGTTAGAGTTTTGGGGGGTTTGTGTGCGGTTACGCGCCGTTGTACACGCACATCTAGACTTACGGTGGTCGTGGGTTTTTGATCCACAAACTCCCTACTAAAGTTTCCTTCAGGTTCTCTGCTCGGGCGCCACTTGTAATGTACCTATTTCAGGCTGAGTTAAACTCATTACCGTCCAGGGTCTTTCTAAATTAATTCTGTAGATCGCTGGCGCTACCGGGTAGGTAATCCGGCGGAGGCTTATTGAGAAGAGGCACTGAAAATCTCGGTTCCTTAGAGTGACTTTTATTGGTTATTAAAAGAAAGCTGACAATTGTCTCGCGGGACAACGTCTGCACTCGGGCCTGGTTTCCGCGAAAGTGACTTAAGTTCATTGATCATTATCTTATCGGTATCGGTGTGTGTTTTGGGAGCTTATGAGTAGTAGTGGGGAATAATGTGTAATTGTGGGATTCGCGAGGTGGCGAGTAGAAATTGGCTTTCATTTACAAATGGCATATTTATTATGGGGTGTTCTTAAAGCCAAACACAGGTGTTCAGTTGCAGAAATATGCATAAGTAATATTTTGTAATACCAGTGACACAGTGTTTAATTTAACATGTAATATAAAACCTCACGACAAAACTCTAGCTACCGCAGCGAGTTATGTTGACAATCCACTCTCTCCGCAAAGGGCGAAGACATTGGTGCAATTGCTGACCATAAAAATTACGCAATTGCCCACCAGACAATAAACTTATCCTTGATACACAAACATATATTTTTACAGACTCAGTACTTTTGAACTTTTTGTTACCAATAAATAAGAATCAATTTTATCAGTAAAGTCAATATCAGCAACAGTACCACAACTGCCTGTCACTCATCTTCCATCGCAATCATCATCCTTTGCGCACCGTAGGATACCCACTCCGCAGTCCAACTGGTTCAAGATCTAGTTGCGACGACCAAACTGTCGATGGTTTATGTACCGTATGCAGCCCTGCTTCCTACACACACGCGCATTATCATTTGGAGACCCCAACCATGGTCGTCCTTTCAAAACAGTCAGACAAGCTACAGTGAAAGGATTCGATCTGGACATCAGATTGAAGGAGGGGCATCAGTCAATTTGGCACCAGGCCATACATTTACGGTAGCATCTCCTACCAATAAGTATCACTTTGGAAAATCTGACATATTCAAGTTATCAGCCAACAGAAAAACAGCTACAGAATTTAATTATCATCGAGACAATAAATTTTTGTTGTTCGTGCGTTCCATATAATGGAAACAGCACAAATCCCTCCGTCCAATACATCATCCGTACTATTACTTCTTTACTATTTACTTCTTTCTTCTTTACTTCTTTCTTTGGCTGCGATTCGGAGCGTATCCAGCTGCAAAGCAAATAAAACACTCCCAACGGGTCAAAAAGTAGTAAGTACAAACAGATGGAATGGATACAAAAATGGAGGAAGACGTGCCGCTACAATGGCAATGGATGTGCAGCATGTTAAAGTTATTTTATTTGTAATGCAGCAAAAGATCAGCATAAAGAATGATACATATGTGTTTTCGAGTAATTTACGCAAGAGACTGAGAAGAACTTCGATATGCAGCAGGGTACTTGCGCAGTATTGTAAGGGATCGATAACTAATTATCGTGGCGGTCATTTTGAACACTCCTCCTCAACAGAACGCATGCTTACAATCTTTAAACATACTTAACTAATATACGATAACATGTCAAGCAACTTATAAATTATCTCTTAATCCGAATGCGAATACAAATTTATGGTGCTTAACTTTGACTAAGTTCTTTGTGAGGACATCTGCTATCATATCATCGGTTGGTAGATACGCCATGTCGACTTCACTTCTCTTGAGAACCTCTCGAATATGATGTACCTTGACGTCGATGTGTTTTGTACATGAATGAACCATGGGGTTTCTAGCAAGCTGCTGTGCTCCAATGTGGTGGCCGTACATCTGAATAGCTGACTCCTGGGACATCAGCTTCAAGTCAATGAGTAGGCTGCGATAGTATATCGCCTCTTTTGCTGCAGATGATAAGGCTATGTACTCTGCCTCCGTGGAACTGAACGCAACCATCGATTGCTTTCTTGACTCCCAAGAAATTGCTCCTCCTGCCAACATGCATACATAGCCGGTGAATGACTTCCGGTTTGTCATATCACTTGCCCAATCTGCATCAACAAAACACTCAATTTCCTTTCCTTGCTTTGTGTAGCATATCTCTCAATCGATAGTTTTTGCCAAATATCGAAGGATGGGCTTGGCTGCCGCTTCGTGCTCGGAATGGCGATCCTTGTTACGTTGAGCTAATTTATTCAACGAATGCGCAATGTCCGGACGAGTCATAACTGCAAGATAAGATAACTCTCCAATTAGCTTCTGGAACGATATGATGTCGACCATGCGGCAGTCCTCTTTGTTGCATGCCACCTGGTAACCAGCTTCAAGAGGCGTGGACGTCTGTCGACAATTTTTAAAATTGTACTGTTCGAGCAACTCTCTAATATAATTCCGTTGGCTGATTGAAATCGCACCCGTACTGCCTTCACGTTTCACCTCAATACCTAAAAAGTATTGCATAGGCCCGATGTCAACCACATCAAATTCTACTGCGATCTTTATCTTGATATCAGATATATCATCTAGGTCGTTACACGCCAAAATAATGTCATCTACGTAGACAGCTATTAGATACATATTTTTACCTGGCTTACAATACAGACAGGGTTCGTTGACAGTCGGTATAAAACCAATGCGTCTCAGCGTTGCATCCAACGTAGAGTTCCACACTCTTCCTGATTGTTTTAGCCCATATATGCTTTTGTGAAGCCTCAAAACGTGATTTGGGTGAACTTCGCTGATGAAGCCCTCGGGTTGTCCCATAAATACCTCATCTTCCAATTCGCCGTTGAGATACGCCGTGACAACATCCATTTTATGTAGGTGGAGACCAAGTGCAATTATCAACCTGGCATACAACTGGTGCAAATGTTTCCTTGTAGTCGATCCCGCAGCGTTGGCTACAACCTTTCGCCACCAGTCGTGATTTGAGCTTGTTCACGCTTCCATCCGGATTGGACTTGACTGCGTAAACCCATCTGCATCCAATAGACTTTAGGCAATTTAGTAAGCGACCATGTGTTATTCTTCACGAGAGATTCGTACTCGTCCTTTATTAGTGCTTTCCATATCTCGCCTTCAGCTTGTGCGTAGTTTTGTGGAACTTGTATGTCTGTGCCAGTATCGCATTTTTCATATGATACTGCTTCCTCGGTCGTCCTGGTTTGCCCGTCCTCTTCTTGGTTCTGGAATTACAAGAATGTCAGTAATGGAAATAATCTCCTTCTGATTTTCTGCCTCATTTTCTGGATCTACAAATTGCTCGCTATCTATTTCGGGTTCGGGTTGAACTTCAATTGATGCCATGTCATTAGAATCTGATGCATCTAGTTTGCCGCCTTCAGGTTCTACAAAAATGACATCCCTACTCATGGTTTTTTTTACTGACCAAACGGTATGCTTTGGCCGTATCGGAGTAGCCCACCATTATATACTCTAAGCCTTTCTGTGCGACCTTTGATTTCTTTGTTTTATCTAGAGCAATCGCTACTGAGCCAAAAACTTTTAAATGTGATACCCCTGTCTTTCTTCCTGTCCATATTTCAAATGGTGTCATCCCACTCAAGGAGCTGTTTGCCACTCTATTTCGCAGTTCGAATCGCTTCTGCCCAATAGCTTTCACTCATCTCAGCATGCATTAGCATACTTCTTCCCATTTCTACCAATGTTCTGATGGCCCTTTCTGTAACTCCGTTTTGTTGAGGTGTATATGGCACTGTTAAGTTTCGCTTTATTCCATTTTGGTTCAGGTAATTCTCAAAAACGTTGGATATGTATTCCCGGCCATTGTCGCTTCGTAAAAGCTTGACTTTTCTCCCAGTTTGGCACTCAACTTGACTTTTAAATACTTTAAAAGCCTCGAAAACCTGATCTTTGGAAAATTACTGACACATATCTTGAACAATCATCAATAAATGTGTCGAAATATCGATTGCCACCCATTGACTGCTTTTGCATTGGACCGCATACATCAGTATGTATTTAGTCTAGTACGCCCTTTGACCTGTTTGTGGTCGATTGAAATAGTTGCACGCAAATTTTACTTTTTGCGCATGTTGCACACACTGGTTTTGGCTCGTGTATGCCCTTGAGACCTATTACCATTTCCTTTAATGCGTCAAAATGTACATGGCCGAACCTATTGTGCCATTTGAATGCATCTGCCTCAACATTTACAATGTTCATACACTTTTCCTGATTGTCCTGAACCATAAGCAATCCATTTCCAGATGTGCCTTTATAATTATTTTTCCGTTTTCAAAAATCATCGCTTGATTTTTCTCAAACACAACTTTTTTCCATATTTTATTACTTTTGTGACCGATTTAAAATTGTACTTCAAATCTGGTAACAAGATACAATTTTCCAGCGTAAATCTATCACCGAACTTTACTTGATCAGTTGCATGCTCTTCAGCAATATGTGATTTACCGCCGGCTAAAAATACTTTTTGATTATCTTCCGTGAACGACACAAAGCGTTGCTTGTCACAACATAGATGCGCCGTTGCGCCACTGTCTGTGCAACATGCATTTAACATCAGGTCATTTTGCTTAGCTAAATTTAAAATTTTTGTTTAGCGCCTTTGTTGTTTGCTTCTTCCTGCTTACTTTTAACACGGCATTCTGATTTAAAATGCTCTTCCTTTCCGCACTTAAAAAACTTTTTGCCCTTCTTAAAGGTTTTCTTAAAATTTTTGTTGTCATAACTAACGTGTAGTTCCGCGCTACTTGTAATTTCCTTGCTAATGCTATCTTCCTGCATATTCGCTTCTTCAGAAATTTTTATTTTTATCATACTCAAGCTCGGCAAATCATCTCGCGTCTCAATCGCAATAACAAAACTTTCATAAGGTTTAGGCAAACCATTTAGCAACACAACTGATAAAATCTTTTCATCATCCTTTATGTTGACCTCTGCTAAAGCCTCGTTTACCACCTGGAATTTTCGCAAATATTCCTGTGCACTTATACCATCCGACATTTTTAACGTCAACAATTGCTTAATTAAAAGCACTACCCTTGCTGGTCCGCTTGGCCTGTGAATTTTATTTATCTTTTGCCATGCCTGCGACGACGACACACAATTTTTAATATTGTTCAGTTGGGTCGATTTAATAGTAAAATTGACGCCAACGTCTTTTGATCCTTTAGTTCAAAAGCTGCACGTTGCTCATTTGTTGCGCTTTCACTAAGATCAATTTTGCCACTGACGATTGGCCACAAATCATTTTGTATGAGAACACTGTAAGGAAGTTCTCAGGCCGAGGTACAGCTTCTAAGTCTGTCCAGGGCCCGGTCCTTCCCCACAGCAAAATTTGTTGTGTGAGGACCTAAGGGGAGAGCCGTTCGTGGGACGGTCGGGCCTGGCCCGGCCACGAGGCGTGGTTGAACCCATGCTTGGGAGCTGCAGAAACGTGTTTCGGGGGTCATGCGTGGCTGGGGATGGGGTTCGGGTCAGGGATCGGATGGGTGTAGGAGAGGGCACCCAGCTTTGCGGATGCCGCGTGAATCCACCACTCACATCCAGCATTGCCGGGTCCCCAGGGGAGAACGGTATAGGAGAGGGAAACCCAGCTTGATGGATGCCGCATGATCCACGACTCACATCCACTTCGCTAGGCCCCCAGGCAAAAAGGGAAGAGGGGGAGAGGGGGTGAGTGATTCCTACGGGAGAAAGTTCGGAAACAGGTGGGTTGAGGTTGGGGTCTTTATTGCTTTCCGATCGTCATTTTCCTTCTTAAGCCCTGCGCCTGCAGGGTGACATATATAGTGACATATCCATAATTCCCCACATCCGATACACATTATGTTTATGTACAATTCATCCACCCCATCCACACAAGTAACAGGACCCCACTCAAGAATCAATAACTGTTTCTTCCCATACTCCAAGCTAGGGCCCCCCATAATATAAACAATGGACCACATTGTTTCATAAACATTAGAATCACGCCACTCTCGAGAAATCGATTCTTTAGAATCACGCCACTCATGAGGACCGATCAAAGCTAGACATAAAACCAAGGAGTATCACATTCCTAGCTCCGTCATGTAATGCAACACCGATCGCCAGCAGTGGATGCCTTTCATCAAAGCCGACGCATCCCCAAATATCGATCCAGGCACGTACGCCACCGACACGAAGATGCAGCCGAGGAAAGCAACGCCCGAAGCCAGAGTCGGGAGTTCCAAGAGAAGGGCTCATGGAAACTAGCCAGCAGCAGAGAGATCAGTTCCGTTTGAGACAAGCAGACGTAAAGTTAAGTCGGGGAATTCAACCCATCTTGTGACATAAAGAAATTAAGTACTAAAAATAAAATCTTTTTTAAAAACTAAATTTCGAGTTGCGGATATTTAAATGGCGCAGTCGGTAGGATTTCGTTTAAAATTAACTCCTATATTTCGGTAATGGTCAGCTTGTGTAATTTCTAATTACTGTGATCACGTAATCCCGGAATCGTTAATAAAATTGTGAAATCCGCCAAAGAACCTATGTGTTACGAGCACATACGATTTGCAAAACTAAAATTAAGTGAACTGAAGTAAGCGGAGATAGTGATCTACCAAGAACAGTGAAACACTAAATACAAAATCAAAAAACTTACAAGTAACCCAAAATAAAGTTAAAAACTACTGAAAACAAAACAAAACCCAATCAACACCAACAACATGGCGTTACCACCACTATCATTGAGCGAAATCTACTTGAACCAGGCACTGCTGTCGATCAGACAAATACCTGCCTATGACGGTTCATCTGGACAGCTAAGCTCATTTATCAAACGAATCGAATATGTATTCGGATTATATCCAACTGAAGATCTTCGCCAACAAAGGATCCTATTTGGAGCGACCGAGATCCAACTGTCAGGAGAGGCACAACGCATATCGCAAATGATACAACCCAACACGTGGCTCGAACTGAAGACGGCGCTGATCAACGAGTTCAAAAATCACACACCATATGAAGAACTCTTACGACAACTATACACCACCAGATTCAACGGCAGTCTTCGTAAGTTTATAGAAGAATTAGAGATAAAAACATTATTAATAAACAATAAGCTAAACTTAGAAAACATACCAGAAAATAATGTCATTTATAAAAACGCTTTGAACAACACAATTAAAGATGTCATCACTCGAAAACTTCCTGACAGAATGTTCATGACCTTAGCAAGAAAAGATATTACCACATTGTCTAATCTTAAGAAGGCAGCACAAGAAGAAGGATTGTACGAAGCTAGTACAACAGATTCAGGTACAAATAAATCGAAATCGTCTCAATCAAATCGAAAGAATGTTGGAAACTATTATCCAAATTATAATACTACTAACTATCACAATCAAACTCAGAGTTCATCTGGAACAGGTCAGACTAATCGAACAAATCAAAATCAAAATTCCCAAAATCCTGGATTATACAATGAGTTCAAAAATTCCTTGAATGAAGGTAGGGCTCAGAATCCATTCAATCAGCAAATATCTCAAAACCAAGCTAGTGGGAGTGGACCCAACCAACCTACTAAAAGAGGGAGGGAGAGCCAGAGTGGCCAAACGAAGATAGACGTAAATTTTCATCAAGCCGCCTCGGAAGAAACCGAGGAGGACCCTATATAAACATTACCATTAATAAAAGAATATTAAGGTGTATCGCTGACTCGGGATCATCGATCAACATCATGAAAGAAAATTATACAGATTCCGAGATAAAAGACGATAACCTTACGGTCCATACCATCAATGGACCTGTCCGTTTAACTAAGAGTATAATGAGTAATGCGAACAAAACATGTCCGTCCGAACAAAAGTTCTACATACATAACTTTTCCGAAAATTATGATATTTTATTAGGAAGAGAATACTTGATGGCAAGTAAAGCCGTCATCGATTACAGAAATGACACTGTAACACTAGGAGCTAGGTCGTACCCAATCATTCAGAGTGGAGAAGCTATTGAAGCCGGCAAGACCGCACAGAAGTGCACTGATCCCTCTACAAAAGAAGAGAAGATCGCACCTAAGCGCCTTGACCCATCTCCAGAGGGAGATCAATACTTCGCTTCCGCTCTAGACAGTGAATTAAGGGAATGTAATCAATTAAGATTGGAACACTTAAACGACGAAGAGAGGGAAGAGTTAAAGAAGGTCTTATATGAGTTTAAGGATGTGCAGTACAGAGAAGGTGACAATTTGACTTTCACAAGTACAATCAAGCACGAGATCAAAACTCAACATGAAGACCCGGTCTACAGACGACCATACAAATATGCCCAGATACATGATCAGGAGGTAAACCAGCAAATCAAAGATATGATCAGGCAGGGAATAATTCGAAAGTCGAATTCTCCTTACTGCTCGCCCATATCTATGATTCCGAAGAAGATAGATGCTTCAGGAAAGCAAAAATATCGAATGGTAGTAGACTATAGAAGTCTAAATGAAATAACAGTTAAGGACAAATTCCCAACTCCACGAATGGATGAAATCCTAGACAAACTAGGTAAATGTCAGTATTTTACGACAATCGATTTAGCAAAAGGTTTCCATCAAATACCCATGGAACCTAGCTCAATCCCCAAAACTGCGTTCTCCACTAAGCATGGACATTACGAGTTCACTCGTATGCCCTTTGGGCTAACCACTGCCCCAGCTACCTTCCAAAGATGTATGAACAATCTGGTAGAAGAGTTAATCTTCAAAGATTGCTTTGTATACTTAGATGACATCATTATATTTTCCACTTCATTGAAAGAACACTTGTTGTCACTAAGGAGAGTATTTGGAAAGTTGAGAGACGCCAACTTGAAGC
Source organism: Drosophila miranda (assembly GCF_003369915.1). Classification (NCBI taxonomy): domain Eukaryota; kingdom Metazoa; phylum Arthropoda; class Insecta; order Diptera; family Drosophilidae; genus Drosophila; species Drosophila miranda. Next base: position 48,646,511 of record NC_046674.1, read on the forward strand.
TACAAATGGATAAATGTGAATTCATGAAAAAGGAAACTGAATTCCTAGGTCATGTAGTCACTACTGAAGGAATAGTACCAAATCCAGGCAAAATCTCTGCCATTGTCAAATTTCCAATACCAGAAACGACTAAACAAATAAAGTCATTCTTAGGTCTGTGCGGGCTCTACAGGAAATTCATTCCTAATTTTGCAAACATAGCGAAACCCATGACACTCAAACTAAAGAAAGGAGCTGTCATAGACCCCAAGGAAGAAAAGTACGTCGAGGCATTTGAGAGACTAAAAGTACTCATCACCTCAGACCCTATCCTTGCGTTCCCAGACTTTGACAAAATGTTCACGGTAACAACCGACGCTAGTAACATAGCATTGGGAGCGGTTCTGTCACAAGAACACAAACCGATCTGCTACGCTAGCAGAACCCTAAATGAACATGAAATAAACTATTCAGCCATCGAAAAGGAATTATTAGCGATCGTATGGGCAACCAAGTATTTCCGTTCATGCCTGTTCGGTAGAACATTCGAGATACAAAGCGATCATAAACCCTTGATTTGGTTGAACAACCTCAAGGAGCCAAATATGAAATTACAAAGGTGGAAAATAAAACTGAATGAGTTTGATTTTAAAATGAAATATCTACCAGGCAAAGAAAATCATGTAGCTGATGCCTTATCAAGGGTAAAGATTAATGAAAATCTCCTTGGAGAAGCTTCCAATAGCGTTGGTGCAACTGTACATAGCGCACAGGAAGACAATCTAAATCACATTGCTATCACGGAAAGACCAATTAACTATTACAATCGGCAAATTGAGCTAATAAAAGGCAATGAAGATAAGGTAGAAACTATTCGTTATTTTCACAAGCTAATCATCAAGATCACGTATAAGGAAATGACTAACACCTTAGCGAAGGATATAATAAAGGAATATCTATGCACCAAAAAGAGCGCATTATATTTCCATAACGAAATAAATTTTCCTCCATTCCAAAAAGCCTATTTAGAAATCATTAATTCTAACAATATAACCAAAGCTATTAAATCAAGCACGAAACTCCTAGATATTCAGAATTACGCTGAATTTAAAGAAACCATATTAAAGAATCATAAAGGCTTACTCCATCCAGGGATAGAGAAAACCGTCAATTGGTTTAGGGGAAAATACTATTACCCGGATTATCAAAAACTAATCCAAAACATCATAAACGAATGTCCTACTTGTAATATTGCCAAAACAGAGCATAGAAATACGAAGTTGGCATTTGAAACTACACCGGAAATACTGAACATCAGAGAGAAATACGTCATAGATTTCTATATGGTTGGTAACCAACAGTTCCTATCATGTATTGACGTATACTCGAAGTTTGCCACTCTTGTAGAAGTAAAAAGTCGTGACTGGTTAGAAGCAAAAAGAGCCATCATGAAAGTTTTTAACGAGATGGGCAAACCAATTGAAATCAAAGCCGATAAAGATTCAGCTTTTATGTGCACAGCATTGCAAGCATGGCTGAATGCGGAAAACGTCAAAATAGAGATCACTTCCAGCAAAAATGGAATATCTGACGTAGAAAGATTTCATAAAACAGTAAATGAAAAATTAAGAATAATATCTAGCGAGGATAACCCAGAAGATAGATTCACGAAGTTTGAATTAATTCTTTATACTTATAATCATAAAACCAAACATAATACCACAAATAGGACACCAGCTGATATATTCATTTATGCAGGCTCACCTGATTATGACACCCAACTAAATAAAGTGAATAAAATCACTCAATTAAATAAAAACCGCATAGAGTATGAAGTAGATACCCGCTATAAACTATCACCTCTAGTTAAGTCTAAGGTAACAAATCCTTTCAAAAGGACGGGCGAAATTAGACAGGTAGACGAAAAACATTATGAAGAAAAGAATAGGGGTAGGAAAATAACTCATTATAAATCAAAATTCAAGAAAAAGAAGAAATCTAATAGAAGCAAATATAATAATTCCAGAGAAACCGAGGAAGTTAATGGAATCGGCGAACTTCAACACAATTAAAATCCTCATCTTCCTCATAATTAGCATCGTAATGGCACAGGGCCAAAACATAGAAATAAATCCTATAAAATCCCAAAACGGATATATGATATTCAAAACTGGATCGATTAACATACCTATCAATTACGAATACCATTATCTAACTGTTAATGTAACTAAAACCGAAGAACTATACCAAAATTTATTAATGCAAGCCACTAAATTCCAGGACATAATCCAAATAAAATATCTAGTAGACAAATTGCAAAGAGAAATGAACGGGCTAAAAATAACCAAAAGAAATAAAAGAGGCCTAATCAATATAGTAGGAACAGCCTACAAATATCTCTTTGGAATACTAGATCAGGAAGATAAAGTCGATTTGGAACAAAAAATAGAAAATTTAGCCAGCCATAGCATTCAAATGAATGAACTAAATTTGGTAATAGATGCAGTTAATAGCGGAATGAACGTTATAAACAAACTAAATGAAGAAAAAGACAGGAATCAACAAATAGAAATTTTGATATTCAATCTACAACATTTCACAGAATATATCGAAGATATAGAACTAGGTATGCAATTAACTAGGCTCGGTATATTTAATCCAAAATTATTAAAACAAGACTACCTGGAACAAATAAATTCTGAGAAAATACTAAATATAAAAACCTCCACATGGCTAAAATCCGATACCAACGAAATTCTAATAATTTCCAACATTCCCAAAGACATTACAAAAGTACCAATCTATAAAATCGTTCCGTATCCAGACGAATTAAATAACATGTTAACAGATATGACATACGACAAGTACTACATAAAAAATGAAGAAGTATTTGTTAAAGAAACTAGATTGAAAACCAATCACAATTGTATAAAAGGAATTTTAATGCAAATTCCCACCAAATGTCCATATTCCAAAACTTTTCAAAACTTTCAAATAAACTTTATTGAACCCAATATACTAATCACATGGAATCTTCCAAAAACAACGCTAAACCAGAATTGTGTAAACCAAGAAATCATAGCGGAAGGAAATACCATTATAAAAATCTACAACTGTTCAATCCAATTAAATGAATTTACAATATCAAACACAATGTTAGATTTTGCCCAGAATGTTTATGTCAACAACAACATAACTAAAATAAAACCACTGTCGTATGTCCAAACTAATGAAATAATTATGCAGTACACCAAATATAGTAACCTATTACAAATAAGTCTACTAATTTCATTTGTCATAATTATATTAGTACTACTAAGTTATGTAGCTGTTAAATTTAAGAAAACTTCTAAAAGAGTCACGGTTAAATGTATTAACCCTATAATAGAAGCAGAAGAGGAACCAACCTCAGCCACCGCACTTGACACCCCGTCACTATACCCGAGGGTAATCGCCTAGGGACAGGCTAATAACAAACGTTGGGGGAGTGACATATCCATAATTCCCCACATCCCATACACATTATGTTTATGTACAATTCATCCACCCCATCCACACAAGTAACAGGACCCCACTCAAGAATCAATAACTGTTTCTTCCCATACTCCAAGCTAGGGCCCCCCATAATATAAACAATGGACCACATTGTTTCATAAACATTAGAATCACGCCACTCTCGAGAAATCGATTCTTTAGAATGTAGTGGTCGCTTGTCGGGCGGATAGGAAAGCATATTTGTGTTCTTCGCCTGAAAGTATGCCCGATGGTATTTGTACAATTTATATATTTATGTACATAATATATATATAAATATATTTATATATATTATATTATTTATACAAGTATATATCACACCTCACCGAGATACTTATTGATTATTAAGTTTAGTCCCCATAGTTAGTGTATAGTTAGGTTGGCTTAATTTCTTGTTGTGGTGTTACATGTTAAATGTTCCTGGTCGTGTGAGGGCTAGCGCCATCTAGGGTTGACATTAAGAATATGCTTAAAAACGAACAAAAATCTCCCCACCATGTCCATAACCATTCAAGGTGAATGGCGAAGGATCGTGCAAAGGCAGATCCGGAGAACAAAGTTCTTCTTGCTCAGTAGATCCGCCCAAATCTTTCTTTCTCCTCGTGGCCGTACAAGCATTCAGTTGCGCGGTGAGAAAAAAAAAATAATAAAAATAAAATTAAACCGCCGTAAATAACCGTGGTGTGAAACCAAAGTGCACTCGATCGGGAAAAAAGAACCCAAGAAAGCAGATTGGGCTCTAATCGAAAACGTGAGTACCGGCCTTCGACAGTGCTAGGAGCCTCGAAGTTAGATTTTCCGACTTTCTCTGTAGTTTCCGCTTGGAGGTGAGCAGCCCCAACACAAAAAAAAAAAAAAAACACCTGGAGAAAGAAGGAATTAGCACCTCAACCCCATCCCCCTATTTTCGCAGTGCCAGTTCCAACCGGGTAAATATGTGCATGGAGTAACTGTTAGAAAAAGTAGCCTGATCAGTATTTTCAAATTCCACATTAGAATCGGCACTTAGTTTGGGAATTATCCAAAAGCTGCAGCCCGAGCTTTAAGCCCCCGCACTACGAACCAGCTGATCCACCAAGTCGCGGGCAGTGAACTTTGGCTGCGCGAGACGAGGACAGCCGTCTGAACGGGCTTAGTGCGGCGAAGTGGGGTAACCGTTTCGCATTCAAAACCGGGCCAAGAAACGGAAACCGGTGCTTGCAGTCAGCGTAGGCCCGAAGCCGCTTAAATGTTCCTACCGGGCGGGAAAAAATAGTGCACCACGTGTGTACATAACCTCCCGGCGATTCGGCCTTACTGTTCCAAACGTTTATTTAAAGTGCAGTGGAGGCCAGCGTTTGTCTTATGTGCACGTTAGTGTCATTATGTAGGCTGAATGAAAACTGTAAGAGATGTGCTCACATACATATGTATACACCGCCCACTGAAAGCCACTGAGGCCAGTAAGATCCCACCGTGACTCGCATTCCCTTGAACCTCGCAGTCCGTTGATATGTCTGTTTTTGTGTAGTTGGATATACTTAGTGTTAATTGTAACAGAAAAAAAAAACCAGAAAAAAAACCCACCAACACATGGAAAGTTTGAAAATGCATTTGATAAAAGCTTAAAAGTTTGAGCTTAAAAGCGTCCGCTCGGCCGGGTCCCCTCCGCGAGCTTATGCCATGCAGCACGCGCTGTACGATTTTGTTTTTGGTTTGCAGGTAAAAGTTTAATGCACCCACACACAGCCACACGCCCAGCTACGAAAGATCTTTCGCCGCGGGAACACAAACAAAAACTGAGTGAGCTTTATAATATACCAACAACATTACATTTTATTGCCTCCCAAAATTCCGCGAGCGTGGCAAAAGCTTCGTTCTTTTTTGCTAGAGCTGTTTGTCGGTCGTTGACCTCACACTTTTAAAGTAGTCACAGCTGATTGGCCTTCTGCCTTTACAATACGCTTGGTAGAACGAATAGTATGTCCAACTACTCCCTGAAGCCGATGTGCTGGAACATGTGTACCTATATTGCGCTATAGTATTATCTTTCTATCTAAGGAAAAATCATTAGTTTATATCGCACTATAAAATATCGTATATGCACTTATAACTATTTACACTTATCGTATTTATTTATCTAAATATTCCCTAGTAATAATAGCTATATCTCTTGTGACGCTTTTCGTTCCTCCTTTTGTCCATTTAGCCTTGTCTTGGAGTTCTCGGTTAGTGTTTCTTTTTTCTTGTAACATGAATATAGTATCTGAATATAGTTTCTAATAAAATGATTGTTAAGATGAATATGTGCTAGACATTACCGCAGTTGGGGGAACCATGCCGCTCGTGAGCGAAATAGGATGACCAATACCGGACACTCCAGGGATCCTGATATTATTATTGGCTCTTTCAGGATCATGGTAGGGTGGGCGTGGCATGACTCCGTGCCAGCAAAACAGAGATGTCCGCCGCGGTGGTAGATCCCTACTCCTTCTCTGCACTATCTTTACCCCACTATACTTTCCGTACCCCTAACGATCCTTTCCTTGTCTGTCCCCCTCCCATTACCAAAAAGAGTACGCGAATTTTAATAAAATAATACCAGCAGGAGCGAAGCAACCTAACTGGAGGGTTACCCCAAAGAACCCATCCCCATTTCCGACCAGAGATCAGCCGTGGAAGCGAGCGCGTACTCCTTCTCAGTTAGCCGACCACCAGCTTCATCGTGCGAAGATTCTCTTCGTTACTCGTTACAAGAATCACGCCACTCATGAGGACCAATCAAAGCTAGACATAAAACCAAGGAGTATCACATTCCTAGCTCCGTCATGTAATGCAACACCGATCGCCAGCAGTGGATGCCTTTCATCAAAGCCGACGCATCCCCAAATATCGATCCAGGCACGTACGCCACCGACACGAAGATGCAGCCGAGGAAAGCAACGCCCGAAGCCAGAGTCGGGAGTTCCAAGAGAAGGGCTCATGGAAACTAGCCAGCAGCAGAGAGATCAGTTCCGTTTGAGACAAGCAGACGTAAAGTTAAGTCGGGGAAGTCAACCAATCTTGTGACATAAAGAAATTAAGTACTAAAAATAAAATCTTTTTTAAAAACTAAATTTCGAGTTGCGGATATTTAACTGGCGCAGCCGGTAGGATTTCGTTTAAAATTAACTCCTATATTTCGGTAATGGTCAGCTTGTGTAATTTCTAATTACTGTGATCACGTAATCCCGGAATCGTTAATAAAATTGTGAAATCCGCCAAAGAACCTATGTGTTACGAGCACATACGATTTGCAAAACTAAAATTAAGTGAACTGAAGTAAGCGGAGATAGTGATCCACCAAGAACAGTGAAACACTAAATACAAAATCAAAAAACTTACAAGTGAACCAAAATAAAGTTAAAAACTACTGAAAACAAAACAAAACCCAATCAACACCAACAACATGGCGTTACCACCACTATCATTGAGCGAAATCCACTTGAACCAGGCACTGCTGTCGATCAGACAAATACCTGCCTATGACGGTTCATCTGGACAGCTAAGCTCATTTATCAAACGAATCGAATATGTATTCGGATTATATCCAACTGAAGATCTTCGCCAACAAAGGATCCTATTTGGAGCGACCGAGATCCAACTGTCAGGAGAAGCACAACGCATATCGCAAATGATACAATCCAACACGTGGCTCGAACTGAAGACGGCGCTGATCAACGAGTTCAAAAATCACACACCATATGAAGAACTCTTACGACAACTATACACCACCAGATTCAACGGCAGTCTTCGTAAGTTTATAGAAGAATTAGAGATAAAAACATTATTAATAAACAATAAGCTAAACTTAGAAAACATACCAGAAAATAATGTCATTTATAAAAACGCTTTGAACAACACAATTAAAGATGTCATCACTCGAAAACTTCCTGACAGAATGTTCATGACCTTAGCAAGAAAAGATATTACCACATTGTCTAATCTTAAGAAGGCAGCACAAGAAGAAGGATTGTACGAAGCTAGTACAACAGATTCAGGTACAAATAAAGATCAATCGAAATCGTCTCAATCAAATCGAAAGAATGTTGGAAACTATTATCCAAATTATAATACTACTAACTATCACAATCAAACTCAGAGTTCATCTGGAACAGGTCAGACTAATCGAACAAATCAAAATCAAAATTCCCAAAAGCCTGGATTATACAATGAGTTCAAAAATTCCTTGAATGAATTCCTTGAATTCCTCAGAATCCATTCAATCAGCAAATATCTCAAAACCAAGCTAGTGGGAGTGGACCCAACCAACCTACTAAAAGAGGGAGGGAGAGCCAGAGTGGCCAAACGAAGATGGACGTAAATTTTCATCAAGCCGCCTCGGAACAAAACCGAGGAGGACCCTATATAAACATTACCATTAATAAAAGAATATTAAGGTGTATCGCTGGCTCGGGATCATCGATCAACATCATGAAAGAAAATTATACAGATTCCGAGATAAAAGACGATAACTTTACGGTCCATACCATCAATGGACCTGTCCGTTTAACTAAGAGTATAATGAGTAATGCGAACAAAACATGTCCGTCCGAACAAAAGTTCTACATACATAACTTTTCCGAAAATTATGATATTTTATTAGGAAGAGAATACTTGATGGCAAGTAAAGCCGTCATCGATTACAGAAATGACACTGTAACACTAGGAGCTAGGTCGTACCCAATCATTCAGAGTGGAGAAGCTATTGAAGCCGGCAAGACCGCACAGAAGTGCACTGATCCCTCTACAAAAGAAGAGAAGATCGCACCTAAGCGCCTTGACCCATCTCCAGAGGGAGATCAATACTTCGCTTCCGCTCTAGACAGTGAATTAAGGGAATGTAATCAATTAAGATTGGAACACTTAAACGACGAAGAGAGGGAAGAGTTAAAGAAGGTCTTATATGAGTTTAAGGATGTGCAGTACAGAGAAGGTGACAATTTGACTTTCACAAGTACAATCAAGCACGAGATCAAAACTCAACATGAAGACCCGGTCTACAGACGACCATACAAATATGCCCAGATACATGATCAGGAGGTAAACCAGCAAATCAAAGATATGATCAGGCAGGGAATAATTCGAAAGTCGAATTCTCCTTACTGCTCGCCCATATCTATGATTCCGAAGAAGATAGATGCTTCAGGAAAGCAAAAATATCGAATGGTAGTAGACTATAGAAGTCTAAATGAAATAACAGTTAAGGACAAATTCCCAACTCCACGAATGGATGAAATCCTAGACAAACTAGGTAAATGTCAGTATTTTACGACAATCGATTTAGCAAAAGGTTTCCATCAAATACCCATGGAACCTAGCTCAATCCCCAAAACTGCGTTCTCCACTAAGCATGGACATTACGAGTTCACTCGTATGCCCTTTGGGCTAACCACTGCCCCAGCTACCTTCCAAAGATGTATGAACAATCTGCTAGAAGAGTTAATCTTCAAAGATTGCTTTGTATACTTAGATGACATCATTATATTTTCCACTTCATTGAAAGAACACTTGTTGTCACTAAGGAGAGTATTTGGAAAGTTGAGAGACGCCAACTTGAAGCTACAAATGGATAAATGTGAATTCATGAAAAAGGAAACTGAATTCCTAGGTCATGTAGTCACTACTGAAGGAATAGTACCAAATTCAGGCAAAATCTCTGCCATTGTCAAATTTCCAATACCAGAAACGACTAAACAAATAAAGTCATTCTTAGGTCTGTGCGGGTTCTACAGGAAATTCATTCCTAATTTTGCAAACATAGCGAAACCCATGACACTCAAAGTAAAGAAAGGAGCTGTCATAGACCCCAAGGAAGAAAAGTACGTCGAGGCATTTGAGAGACTAAAAGTACTCATCACCTCAGACCCTATCCTTGCGTTCCCAGACTTTGACAAAATGTTCACGGTAACAACCGACGCTAGTAACATAGCATTGGGAGCGGTTCTGTCACAAGAACACAAACCGATCTGCTACGCTAGCAGAACCCTAAATGAACATGAAATAAACTATTCAGCCATCGAAAAGGAATTATTAGCGATCGTATGGGCAACCAAGTATTTCCGTTCATGCCTGTTCGGTAGAACATTCGAGATACAAAGCGATCATAAACCCTTGATTTGGTTGAACAACCTCAAGGAGCCAAATATGAAATTACAAAGGTGGAAAATAAAACTGAATGAGTTTGATTTTAAAATGAAATATCTACCAGGCAAAGAAAATCATGTAGCTGATGCCTTATCAAGGGTAAAGATTAATGAAAATCTCCTTGGAGAAGCTTCCAATAGCGTTGGTGCAACTGTACATAGCGCACAGGAAGACAATCTAAATCACATTGCTATCACGGAAAGACCAATTAACTATTACAATCGGCAAATTGAGCTAATAAAAGGCAATGAAGATAAGGTAGAAACTATTCGTTATTTTCACAAGCTAATCATCAAGATCACGTATAAGGAAATGATTAACACCTTAGCGAAGGATATAATAAAGGAATATCTATGCACCAAAAAGAGCGCATTATATTTCCATAACGAAATAAATTTTCCTCCATTCCAAAAAGCCTATTTAGAAATCATTAATTCTAACAATATAACCAAAGCTATTAAATCAAGCACGAAACTCCTAGATATTCAGAATTACGCTGAATTTAAAGAAACCATATTAAAGAATCATAAAGGCTTACTCCATCCAGGGATAGAGAAAACCGTCAATTGGTTTAGGGGAAAATACTATTACCCGGATTATCAAAAACTAATCCAAAACATCATAAACGAATGTCCTACCTGTAATATTGCCAAAACAGAGCATAGAAATACGAAGTTGGCATTTGAAACTACACCGGAAATACTGAACATCAGAGAGAAATACGTCATAGATTTCTATATGGTTGGTAACCAACAGTTCCTATCATGTATTGATGTATACTCGAAGTTTGCCACTCTTGTAGAAGTAAAAAGTCGTGACTGGTTAGAAGCAAAAAGAGCCATCATGAAAGTTTTTAACGAGATGGGCAAACCAATTGAAATCAAAGTCGATAAAGATTCAGCTTTTATGTGCACAGCATTGCAAGCATGGCTGAATGCGGAAAACGTCAAAATAGAGATCACTTCCAGCAAAAATGGAATATCTGACGTAGAAAGATTTCATAAAACAGTAAATGAAAAATTAAGAATAATATCTAGCGAGGATAACCCAGAAGATAGATTCACGAAGTTTGAATTAATTCTTTATACTTATAATCATAAAACCAAACATAATACCACAAATAGGACACCAGCTGATATATTCATTTATGCAGGCTCACCTGATTATGACACCCAACTAAATAAAGTGAATAAAATCACTCAATTAAATAAAAACCGCATAGAGTATGAAGTAGATACCCGCTATAAACTATCACCTCTAGTTAAGTCTAAGGTAACAAATCCTTTCAAAAGGACGGGCGAAATTAGACAGGTAGACGAAAAACATTATGAAGAAAAGAATAGGGGTAGGAAAATAACTCATTATAAATCAAAATTCAAGAAAAAGAAGAAATCTAATAGAAGCAAATATAATAATTCCAGAGAAACCGAGGAAGTTAATGGAATCGGCGAACTTCAACACAATTAAAATCCTCATCTTCCTCATAATTAGCATCGTAATGGCACAGGGCCAAAACATAGAAATAAATCCTATAAAATCCCAAAACGGATATATGATATTCAAAACTGGATCGATTAACATACCTATCAATTACGAATACCATTATCTAACTGTTAATGTAACTAAAACCGAAGAACTATACCAAAATTTATTAATGCAAGCCACTAAATTCCAGGACATAATCCAAATAAAATATCTAGTAGACAAATTGCAAAGAGAAATGAACGGGCTAAAAATAACCAAAAGAAATAAAAGAGGCCTAATCAATATAGTAGGAACAGCCTACAAATATCTCTTTGGAATACTAGATCAGGAAGATAAAGTCGATTTGGAACAAAAAATAGAAAATTTAGCCAGCCATAGCATTCAAATGAATGAACTAAATTTGGTAATAGATGCAGTTAATAGCGGAATGAACGTTATAAACAAACTAAATGAAGAAAAAGACAGGAATCAACAAATAGAAATTTTGATATTCAATCTACAACATTTCACAGAATATATCGAAGATATAGAACTAGGTATGCAATTAACTAGGCTCGGTATATTTAATCCAAAATTATTTAAACATGACTACCTGGAACAAATAAATTCTGAGAAAATACTAAATATAAAAACCTCCACATGGCTAAAATCCGATACCAACGAAATTCTAATAATTTCCAACATTCCCAAAGACATTACAAAAGTACCAATCTATAAAATCGTTCCGTATCCAGACGAATTAAATAATATGTTAACAGATAAGACATACGACAAGTACTACATAAAAAATGAAGAAGTATTTGTTAAAGAAACTAGATTGAAAACCAATCACAATTGTATAAAAGGAATTTTAATGCAAATTCCCGCTAAATGTCCATATTCCAAAACTTTTCAAAACTTTCAAATAAACTTTATTGAACCCAATATACTAATCACATGGAATCTTCCAAAAACAACGCTAAACCAGAATTGTGTAAACCAAGAAATCATAGCGGAAGGAAATACCATTATAAAAATCTACAACTGTTCTATCCAATTAAATGAATTTACAATATCAAACACAATGTTAGATTTTGCCCAGAATGTTTATGTCAACAACAACATAACTAAAATAAAACCACTGTCGTATGTCCAAACTAATGAAATAATTATGCAATACACCAAATATAGTAACCTATTACAAATAAGTCTACTAATTTCATTTGTCGTAATTATATTAGTACTACTAAGTTATGCAGCTGTTAAATTTAAGAAAACTTCTAAAAGAGTCACGGTTAAATGTATTAACCCTATAATAGAAGCAGAAGAGGAACCAACCTCAGCCACCGCACTTGACACCCCGTCACTATACCCGAGGGTAATCGCCTAGGGACAGTCTAATAACAAACGTTGGGGGAGTGACATATCCATAATTCCCCACATCCCATACACATTATGTTTATGTACAATTCATCCACCCCATCCACACAAGTAACAGGACCCCACTCAAGAATCAATAACTGTTTCTTCCCATACTCCAAGCTAGGGCCCCCCATAATATAAACAATGGACCACATTGTTTCATAAACATTAGAATCACGCCACTCTCGAGAAATCGATTCTTTAGAATCACGCTACTCATGAGGACCAATCAAAGCTAGACTTAAAACCAAGGAGTATCACATTCCTAGCTCCGTCATGTAATGCAACACCGATCGCCAGCAGTGGATGCCTTTCATCAAAGCCGACGCATCCCCAAATATCGATCCAGGCACGTACGCCACCGACACGAAGATGCAGCCGAGGAAAGCAACGCCCGAAGCCAGAGTCGGGAGTTCCAAGAGAAGGGCTCATGGAAACTAGCAAGCAGCAGAGAGATCAGTTCCGTTTGAGACAAGCAGACGTAAAGTTAAGTCGGGGAATTCAACCAATCTTGTGACATAAAGAAATTAAGTACTAAAAATAAAATCTTTTTTAAAAACTAAATTTCGAGTTGCGGATATTTAACTATATGCATGTGACAAAACTATGGGAAAATTCTGCTTCTGAGCTAATTCCCTGCCTACTGCACCGATCTATCCCCCCCAGAGCTCACATACGTGAGGTGGCTTCATTGTTGGGTTCACGTAATAATAGTAATAATAGAAATTAAAAAATTAAATAATAAGCCCTCGGGGCTGTTCCTTCAGGGGATGGTGTTGTAGTTGTATTTGTGAAGGTTTATGCCTTCACAACACTTCTCATCAAAACTTCCCATGTGCTATAATTGTTTTCGTCCAGTTTCTCATTGAAATTCATATTTCCACTCATGTTTGATACTTATGGTCCCACAGTGCAAATTTGTAGCTGTCGATCGTCTCATGCACAAAGCAACTACGACGACAATACTGTTGTCCGTGTATTTCCTTTTTTTATACCCGATACTCAAAATGAGTATTAAGGTATATTAGATTTGTGGTAAAAGTGGATGTGTGTAACGTCCAAAAGGAATCGTTTCCGACCCCATAAAGTATATATATTCTTGATCAGCATCAATAGCCGAGTCGATTGAGCCATGTCTGTCTGTCCGTCTGTCCGTCCGTCCGTCTGTCTGTCTGTCCGTCCCCTTCAGCGCTTAGTGCTCAAAGACTATAAGAGCGAGAGCAACGATGTTTTGGATCCAGACTTCTGTTATATGTCACTGCTACAAGAATATTTCAAAACTTTGCCCCGCCCACTTCCGCCCCCACAAAGGACGAAAATCTGTGGCATCCACAATTTCGACGATACGAGAAAACTAAAAACGCAGAATCGTAGAAGATGACTATATCTTCTAGAGTGCAAAATCTGAACCAGATCGTACAATTATTATAGCCAGAATCAAGAAAACAATTTCATTTTTTCTCGCCCTGTCTCTCTCTAACACACACGTAGCATAGCCGGCTTTGCTTAGAGTAAAACATTAGCGCCTAGATCTCAGAGACTATAAAAGCTAGAGCAACCAAATTTGGTATCCACACTCCTAATATATCGGACCGAGACGAGTTTGTTTCAAAATTTCGCCACACCCCCTTCCGCCCACGCAAAGGATGAAAATCTGGGGATATTCACAAATCTCAGAGACTATTAAGGGTAGAGTAACCAAATTTGGTATCCGCACTCCTGTTAGATCTCACTATAAAACGTATATCTCAAAATTTCGCCCCACCCCCTTCCGCCCCCACAAAGGACGAAAATCTGTTGCATCCACAATATTGAGGATACGAGAAAACTAAAAACGCAGAATCATAGATAATGATCATATATATCAGATTGCTGAATCTGGATCAGATCAGATCATTTTTATAGCCAAAAGGAACAAATCAATTTGCACTGGCTACGCAGCACCCGACGTCACGCTCAGACTGATTTTCTGTCTCTCTCGCACGCACTCCTTGTCGTGTCGTTTAATATTAGCGGCGTCTGCCGGAGGAGAGCCATACTGACTTAGTATCGGGTATAACTGTAGAGTTGCGGTCTCCGCAGCAACTCACAACGTTTCCCCTCGTTTTGTTTTCTTTTAAGTATCCCTCCGAGTTGCTACTCACACACTCACGATTTTCTAAGGCTTGGTATACACACTTGAGTCTCCGTTTGCTTTTGTGTTTCTTGATCCGTTGGGACTTCTTTATTTTGGATTTTATGGCACGGCAACGGTCCGATTCACTGCAAAAATTCGAATTAAAAAACACAATGCGAATCTCTGTCGAATTTTTTCAACTTGTTCTTTTCCTTTTCTATGTACACACACACAGAAATGAGTCTGTTTTATACTGTCTAGGTGCCTGGGCCCATAACCTGTTAAAGTTATTTTATTTGTAATGCAGCAGAAGATCAGCATACAGAATTATACATATGTGTTTTCGAGTAATGTAGGCAAGAGACTGAGGCCGAAAGAAGAACTTCGACATGCAGCAGGTCACTTTGAACGCAGGAAGATATTGGTGAGGAAATATCAAGGTGCATTCGGAAAATTAAAAACGATTCCCAAGCAAGAAAGCAATAGGCCTCTTATCTTCCAGCCCAAATATCGACACTCGAAAATGCAAAAACAAAAACGACTCCAAGCTTCACGATACAGACAAAACGGATGAATTTGTAAATTTCCGTAAAGAGTCACGTACAACATGTAAGCGATACGTTACGATTTTTACCGAATGCATTGACAAGCTATCGTAGACAGCTAGCTTTCGAGGGGAACGTCAAATCGTCCGTAAAGAAAGTCATGAGGAACCTATAGTAATTCCTAAAGAAAGCGATCTGATCCAGCAGTCCCCGAAGGCTTACAGCAAATTGCTTTCACTATGTCGCCGACAAAAGGCCATAGTAGAGTCCGTTAAACGCAATCTGAAACAACTTTCAGAGGCGGAAGGACGCACATCAAGTGATTTGATAAAATCACTATGGACTCAAGCACAGGAAGTCCACTTCACAATTCATGAGGAATACGAGGACCCAGTGCAAGGAGGATATGACATGTAAGCCTACCTAACACTGGAAAGTAAGGTACAAAGAACATTGGCAAAATCAGTCACACCAAACACGGACGACGTGCATCTTTCACACATCAGTTTGATGGGTCTATTAAAATGGACCCAGTTCTTTGACCTGTTCTCATGTATGGTTCGAGAAGCTAACATGCCTACGGTGAAAAAAATTTGGTATCATAGAACCATCGTTACCTGCGAGACAGAAAGATTGATTCGACTTATCGATCTAGGGGAAGAAAATTATGATGCCGGGAAATACTACTAATTGACGCATACAACAATCCCAGAGATGTTTCGAATACGGTACTGAACCGTTTTCTCAATTATCGAACAATTAATGTCGATCCTGTGGGACCTGTTCCCTCGTTACTCCCTATCGTTTAAATGGTTCTTTCCTTAAGGCTATTGATTATTGCTATGGGATATATATGGGGACTTGAAACTAATAAAAGGGTAAAATTTCTTATGTACTGTGAAATTAACGTAAACTCCTTGTTCTGTCGTTGTTTTGTAAAGGGTAAGTCATATACCTCTTTCCTTTTGCGATGAAGATTCTGATGTATAATAAGCCGTTTACTTTTCATTTCATCAAGTAAAACGTTTTCGTTTTGAACGTTACAACGGGAGCACCAATTTATACATTTTTTTTTTAAATTAATAAGTCTGAACCAGTTCGAAAAGCGAAAACAAATTGTAATATTGAATATCGAGGCACCAGGTATTTAGAGAAAGAGTGGTTGCAAGTAACGTTCGAAAACAATATACCTTTAGAATGTATGGTAGAGCGTCACTTGGCAAGTAACAGCCGAAAACAAGATACCCCTTAGATACAGGGTAGCGCATCACTTGGTGCTCCGTTGAGCTCAAGAGCGTCAACGAAAATTCAAACAACAAATACAACGTGAGCAGCGGCTTATAAGCGAAAACGGAATAATGCACCGGTGCTGCCTCTTGCATATATGTGTGGATATTTTCTATGGCTTGGGTGAATCAACAAACTTTCCGGTGAGGTTCTAACCACGAGAAAGAACAAAAAAAGGCTGAGGGGGGGAGGGGCTTGTAGTAAAATGTAGTAATTGATTGTAGTAAACGATAGATGTATGAATGTATAACGGTTACGTCAAAGAGCCTGTTCAGTGCAGAAACTGTAACAGGGCAACCGCGCTGTTAGAAACCCAGGCTAACAGGCTGTTATCGCTGCTGGGTACCGTGCTCAGTTAATAGCCAGTTAACATTGCCCTCTGCCTCGCTCTAGCTCTCTCGGCTTTATGCGCTCTTACGATCGCACGTCGCTTACCGTTGTCTTAGCATATAAGCTAGAATCAGTTATGTTTCCACCCTCGTTTCAACCGGCCGACATACCACACGAATCACCACATATACTACATACATATATACATATTAGGCACACATGCATTTCTTATTACGACGGAGTTGAAATTATTCCTCTTCGTTGGATAATAACGTTTCGACTCCACCCTTGTTACGATTGGCCGCGTTACCCACTTATTCACGCACAATTAAACAGCAAAACGAAAATATACAGAATCATACACGTTTCTAGGAGAAACTACACCCTAAAGTTTTTCTTTCTAGCACCTTCCAATTCGTCGCTGGATAGCAGCTGCTCTGATCCGCCCCCCTACAAACATTGGTCCTTCGAGCCGGATCTTCTCCTAACCAAAAGAAGAAGTGCACCCCAGCCAGGGGTGCTTTCTGACTGCTACTGGAAGCAGACGTGTTTTTCAAGCGTTCCGCTGTGCCGTCGCAGCTTGCTAAATTAATAACTTCTGAACAAATAAAGATATCTTCTTGAAACAAACTACATTTGAAAGAATCTTTCAAAATGTAATCTGCTTAAATACATTATGCTACAATGTCTAAAAGCTTCACAATAATGGGTTAAAGTTGAACTTTGTTGCCGGTGAATATTTTCCTATGTAAAATGCTCTATTTTTATATTTTTTTTAATCTATAAATTACTTTTAATGGTGTTTTTTTATTATAAAATATTATTTTTTATTTAGTTTTCACCTAAACCTAATCATAAATATTTAAATAACAAAATTTCAAAACTTTGCCCCGCCCACTTCCGCCCCCACAAAGGGCGAAAATCTGTGGCATCCACAATTTCGACGATACGAGAAAACTAAAAACGCAGAATCGTAAAAGATGACTATATCTTATATATATAGAGTGCAAAATCTGAACCAGATCGTACAATTATTATAGCCAGCATCAAGAAAACAATTTCATTTTTTCTCGCCCTGTCTCTCTCTAACACACACGTAGCATAGGCGGCTTTGCTTAGAGTAAAACATTAGCGCCTAGATCTCAGAGACTACAAAAGCTAGAGCAACCAAATTTGGTATCCACACTCCTAATATATCGGACCGAGACGAGTTTGTTTCAAAATTTCGCCACACCCCCTTCCGCCCCCGCAAAGGATGAAAATCTGGGGATATTCACAAATCTCAGAGACTATTAAGGCTAGAGTAACCAAATTTGGTATCCGCACTCCTGTTAGATCTCACTATAAAACGTATATCTCAAAATTTCGCCCCACCCCCTTCCGCCCCCACAAAGGACGAAAATCTGTTGCATCCACAATATTGAGGATACGAGAAAACTAAAAACGCAGAATCATAGATAATAATCATATATATCAGATTGCTGAATCTGGATCAGATCAGATCATTTTTATAGCCAAAAGGAACAAATCAATTTGCAGTGGCTACGCAGCACCCGACGTCACGCTCAGACTGATTTTCTGTCTCTCTCGCACGCACTCCTTGTCGTGTCGTTTAATATTAGCGGCGTCTGCCGGAGGAGAGCCATACTGACTTAGTATGGGGTATAACTGTAGAGTTGCGGTGTCCGCAGCAACTCACAACGTTCCCCCTCGTTATGAATATGAATTATATATAATTCCTTCCAGACGGTGAGAAAATTACCAAGCTCGAGAGAGAGGTTGAACAGTTTAAGAGAGGCACGGCACTGGGAACCAAATCTGGACCAGTGGTGAAAAAAAATGTACATGATTTTAAGGCTAAGATTTTAGTTAGAAGGCCATCATAATCAATAGAGGGGGGATGAATACAACTTGAACTATTTAAAGGTATAGGATATGAGTGCGCGGCAGGATAGTCGTTAGGTGAAGCGAGAATAGAGGGCATGTTATTAGAAGGAGCAGAATAGCAAAGTTGAAAAAATTAGGCAAATATGTTAGCAATATCGGAATTGTTATCTACATAAGTAACATTTAAGTGTAAAGAAGAGGGATATTGTGAAGAATTACGTTTAGAGTTAGGTTAGGTTCGGTTGAGGCGGCTGCCGGGCTCGCTCGGAGCCCGTCACACTTTGGCCGGTTTCGGCCCGTTGTGATACCGCATAGGATCATTCCTTCCTGCGTTGTGAGACTTCCTGTCAGCAATTATCCCATCTAGCGGCTCTCACTAAGTTTGCTATCTTCCTGGGACATAGTTTGGACATCTCTGAAATGTCGTGTAGAAAGGCTGAGCCCAAGTGCTGTAGCCTTTTTCTGCTGAGAGCTGGGCAGGAGCAGAACAGGTGTTCCACTCTCTGCTCCTCTTCCTCGTCTCTACAGCTGCGACAAAAATCATTATGTGAGGCCCCCAGCCTGTTAGCGTGGGTGCTTATTAGCCAGTGTCCCGTGAGGGAACGTATGACTACGCTGCACCTTTTCCTGGTTAGCTTGCAGAGCTCGGAGGTGCGCTTCTTGTCCATGGTCGGCCATGTTTGCCGAGTTATGCGACATCGTGGCACTATTTGCCACATATCGTTTGTTAGTCGCTTGTATTGCTCTTTTATAAGAAGCTTACAGGTGGCCATTGGCATACAGATATCCTCCTTGTCTTGGAGAAGGGGGATTGTAATGCCAGATCTGGCCAGCTCGTCCGCTATACAGTTGCTCTCGATGTCCCGGTGGCCCGGGACCCAAATCTGGCTAATAGCTGAGCCATCTCGTGCAGAGATGTGCGGCAGTCTGCCACGGTGGCTGAGTTCGAGGAAATCGCACTTAGCGATTTGATCGCAGCCAGGCTATCGCTATAAATGTTTAGCTTGGTGTCCGTAACGGCAACCGCTTGTAGGCAGTCTAGAGCCTCCCTGATTGCTATGACTTCCGCTTGAAAGACGCTGCAGTGATCTGGGAGCCTGAAGGAATGCCTTATGTTTAGCTGTTCAGAGTAGATTCCCCCTCCGACTCTGTAGTCGAGCCTCGAGCCATTCGTCTCTGTGAGGGATGATTGTGTTGAAGGCAGTAACTGTGTACTCTCTTGGAACTTGGTAGTCTGTTTTTCTAGGGGACGGTATTGCTATTATTTAATAGGGTTGAGTGACCTATGCACTGTGTCACCCATTGATTTGAGTCTCTTAGACGTATTGCTGCTGCTTCTGCTCGTTCCTTTCCCGCGAAGTCAAGGCTCTGTAGGCATAGGATGGAATTTGATTTGATTTGAGGCAAATTATGCGCTATTTGGGTTGGTGCGAAGAGCTCTGCTGATGTATAGGGCGGCAGTTCGCAGGACTTTGCCCAGTTGCTTGGTGATCGCCCTTTTTGATAGGGCCAGCCACCACACCGTAACTCCGTAGAGTAGTATTGGTCTAACTATAGCTTGATATATCCATTGGACTATGCTTGGGATCATACCCCATCTTAGCCCAATAGCATATTTTGCATATGTAGAGTGCAGTCGTTGCCTTCTTCACTATGTCTTTGACATTCAGGTTCCAGTTAAGCTAAGTCCCTAAATAACTGGCACTGTTGCTAAAGGAGAGCCTTCATCCATGTAGTATTGGTGGGTTGAGGGGCGGGACCTTGTATTTATTTGTGAATAATACGAGTTCCGTTTTTGACGGATTTACTCCCAGGCCGCGCGATTCTGTGCATTCCGACAGTTGCGCTAGCTTTGCGGTCATTAAGTCGCACAGTGTTTGGGGGTATTTCCCCGAGAAGATAATCGCAACGTCGTCCGCATAGGCCACGACTTTGCAACCCCCCCATTCCAGGTCACATAGAATCTTGTTAACTGCTTTGTTCCACAGAAGAGGAGACAGGACACCACCTTGCGGGGTGCCTCTGTTGACATACCTTGACTGTGCGGACGATCCCATCGATGATGTCACCGTCCTGCATGTGAGCAATTGATCAATGAGCATCACCAAGTGACGGTCCACCCCCAGATCAGTCAGGGCTTCTGTAATGGCGCAGAATGCAGCTGAGTGCGAGGCTTTCCCTGCTTTGGGAATGAAGACTATCTTTGCCTTAAGCCATGCTCGCGGGATTCTACCCACAACCAGTGTCTTCCTGAAGATACCTTGTAGCCAGTTGATGGCCGTATCCCCGGCCTTCTGAAGTTGGGCCGGGATTTCCTGGTCTGGGCCTGGCGATTTGAACGGGTTGAAGCTGTTTATTGCCCAGCTTATGTTACGTTTTGTGAGGATGTGATCCATCGAGGTTACCGGTCCCTCTCCTGGGAGATGTACCTTCTCGATGGCTGTGCACCCTGGGAAATGCGTGTCTAGTAGAATGTGCAGGGACTCCTCACTGGAGTGACGTGCCATCATTCCTTTTGAGATACCCTACCGAGGGATTAGTTTTTGAGAGAATCTTGCGAAGCCTTGCGGCTTCTGACGTTTCCTCAAGGTTAGGTTAGGGTACGGCGGGAGCCGGGAGGGGGAGATGTGAGCCTTCCGCCCCGAGCTCACTTGGACCTGTAAAAGGTTCGTTGTGTTGCCGCATGGGCATGTGCCCCTTCTCGTTTCCTGAACCGTGAGAGCAGACTACTGCAGGATTAAGGGCAGTCCCATCCGGTGGCTTGGATTTATTTGGACAAGGTTCCAGGTTTGATTTCCGACAGGTCCGAAATGTCCGTGAGGAAAGCGGCCCCGAGAATACGAAGACGACGATTTCCAAGGGCTGGGCAGTGGCAGAAGAAGTAGGGGACCGATTCCTCCTCCTCCTCGTCGCGACAACTCCTGCAGAAGTCGTTATGAGGGATTGACAGTCTGGAGGCATGAGTGCCGATCAGCCAGTGTCCCGTAATGGCTCGAGTTACTGCAGAGCACTGTGCTCTGCTGAGGCTATACAGCTCTGCTGAGCGCTTCTTCGATCGATATGGCCATATCAATCTTGAGACTTTACAGGAAACGGTTTGCTGCCATCTCCTATTGGCATTTTGCTCGAACAATTCGGCGTTAGGAGCCTGCACGTAGCCAAGGGCATCGCTACCTGCTCCCTCTCCGATAGGAGAGGGATCGTAGTACCCTGCCTGGCTAGCTCGTCGGCGGCGTCGTTCCCCTCGATGTCCCTGTGGCCGGGGACCCATATAAGGAAGAGATCTAACTGCTCTGCGATCTCGTGCAGAGACCTGCGGCAGTCATTTACAGTCGCTGAGTTCGACGATATTGAGCCTAGAGCTTTAATAGCCGCTTGGCTGTCCGAGAATACGTTTGGAGACGATAGAAATGGCCTCCATGATGGCTTCAATCTCCGCTTGGAACACACTACAGTGGTCCGGGAGCCTGAAGCAATGACTGATGTTCAGCTCGCTGCAGTAGACTCCGCCTCCCATGCGGCCGTCTAGCTTTGAGCCATCAGTGTAGAAGTGTACCGCATTTGCAGGTCCTGGTTCGCCCATCTCCCAATCCTCCCTAGGTGGGATTGATACCTGGAAGGGCGTCGAGAGATGATCACTAGGAATACAGTAATCTGTCCTCTCTGGTAATTGCGGAAGTCTCATCAGGAGTCCCGAGTGCCCAACCGCGGACGCCTTCCACAGTCTGGCTTCTCTCATTCTGAGGGCAGAAAGTGTTGCCAACTTCTTTCCCATGAGATCTACAGGGAGGAGGTCCAGCATAGTATCCAGGGCTTCCCCTGGAGTAGTGCGTAGCCCGCCAGTGATGCATAGCTCTGCCATGCGTTGAACTCTGCTGAGTTTATTGAGGCATGTCCTTCTGTCTAAGGGTGGCCACCATACCACCACTCCATAGAGCATGATCGGTCCTATGATGGCTGTGTAGAGCCACCGGACTATATAGGGGGTCATTCCACATTTTAGTCCGATGGCTTTCTTTCTTTACTCTATCCTCTATGCTCAATTTCCAGTCGAGCTTTCTATCGAGGATTAGGCCAAGATACTTGGCGTTGTTGCTGAAAACTAGCGCTTCCCCACATCGTCTAGGGGGAATCAGTACCGGATCTTCTTCCTAGTGAAAAGCACCAGTTCCGTTTTAGACGGGTTGACGCCTAACCCGGATTTGTCTGCCGACTTCGACATTTTCGTGAGAGTACTTGTCATGCACTCACACAACGTCTGCGGAAATTTTCCGGAGAGTGCTATAGCAACATAGTCCGCATACGCCACCACACGGCAGCCACCCCCCTCTATCTCCCGCAGCAGTGTGTTCACTGCCACGTTCCATAGGAGGGGCGAGAGGTCTCCGCCCTGCGGTGTGCCTCTGCAGATGAATCTGGTGCATGTTGACGTCTCCAGTGATGCCTCAACCGTCCTGCATTGCAGCATCTGATCGATCAGGCTCACCGTCCTGGAGTCAACCCCCAGATCCGTCAGAGCGCCCGTGATGGCGGTCGGAAGGATGTTGTTAAAAGCGCCTTCTATGTCGAGGAAGGCTACGAGGTTGTACTCCTTAAGGTTAAGGGACGCTTCGATGATCGATGTGATCGAGTGTAGGGCCGTTTCGGTGGATCTTCCCTTCCGATAGGCATGCTGGGAGTCTGAGATCAGACTGGACGGAATACACGCTGTGAGATGCAGCCCCAGGAGCCGTTCCATCGCCTTTAGAAGAAAAGACGATAGACTAATGGGCCTGAAATCTTTTGGGGCAGTGTGCGAGGGCTTGACATCCTTGGGTATGAATACGACTTTGGTCTGAAGCCAGGTGTCAGGAATGCACCCGTGGGAGAAGATTCCCTCGTAAATTATTTTGAGCCAGTTAATGGCTTTATGTCCCGCGTGAATCAGTTGGGCAGGGAAAATGCCGTCTGGCCCGCGGACTTGTAAGGTTTAAAACTTCTGATCGCCCAGGAAATCTTCTCCCGGCTTAGCAGGCTCAGGAGGGCATTTGAGACGACAGAAGGAGGCGCGAAGTAGTTGGGTCTGTTTTCATCGCAGCCAGGGAAGTGAGTATTTAGGAGAAGATTTAGCGATTCATCGCTGGACGTAGTCCACGACTGGTCGGTGTTCTTCAAGTAGCCCAGGGTGGGTGTTGTCTTCGAGAGAACTCTGCGCAAGCGCGAGGCTTCTGAGTTACTCTCGATTTCGCTGCAGAACTTACACCAGGAGGCGCGTTTGGCCTTCCTAAGTTCTTTGTTGTAGGTTGACAGACTGGCCTTGTATTCGGCCCAGTTTTGCTCAAAGTTTTCAGCCTTAGCTTGAAGAGTCTCCGGGAGGCTTTCCGGAGTTCCCCCAGTTTCGGATTTCACCATTCAGGTTTCCTCCAGCCTCTGTTCTTGCCAGAGGGGCAGGATTTGTCGAGCGCGGCCTCCGTGAAAAACTCCTCCTCAGATGGGGGCTCAGGGAGAACACGACATAGGTAATCAGAGTACCGAGTCCAGTTTGTCCGCCTGATGTTCCGGAAACGAACTGGCTTCGGTACTGAGAAGGAGAAAACAGTTTCCACGTACCTGTGGTCCGAGAAGGAGGGCTCTTCCAGGACCCTCCAGGATACAATGTTACTCTGTATCTCATGAGAGGCAA
Source organism: Drosophila miranda (assembly GCF_003369915.1). NCBI lineage: Eukaryota > Metazoa > Arthropoda > Insecta > Diptera > Drosophilidae > Drosophila > Drosophila miranda. Next base: position 48,670,902 of record NC_046674.1, read on the forward strand.
GCGTGAGGTCCAGGACCTCCTTGCGGTTTTTAATAATAAAGGTGGGGTCACTACCACGGTTTAATAAAACTATCTGAGTGGTCAGTAAGTAACTGAAAAGGTACTCACCCCTTTCGCTTGTGTCAGTGCTTCCCCACTGACAGTGATGTGCATTGACGTCGCACCCCACAATTAGGCCGATGTCCTTGGCCGAACAGTCTGTGATTAGAGCCCGAAGAGGCGCGTGTGGAGGGGGGTCTGGTTGATCATGCCCCATGTATGCGGAGCAGATCCTCAGTGCGCGCTCCTGGCCTTCGAGGCTCACTGCGGTGTGGTCTTCATTGTTGAAATTTGGGAGCAAAAATAAGTGCAACTCTCTTTTTGCACGAATGCAGGTACGAATTTTACCTGCTGTTTCAGCTACGTATAGCTTGTAGTCAGAAGTCCTCAGACCGGAGACCCTGTTTCCGAGGATCCAGGGCTCCTAAATGAGGACTATGTCGGCTCCACCCTTGGCCAGGTGGAGCAGTAGAGCAGCGCATGCTGCCTTACAATGGTGGAGGTTTATCTGCAGGATCGTCAGTGACATTCCTGAGGCTCACCTCCACCATTGTTGCTTCTAGATCGCTGTCGGGGGAATCCGGCTCCTCCCCGACAACGATGTGGCTGAGACCTCTGGCTAGGTCGCTCTCGTCGAACGCGTAGTCGTCCAAGATGTCGTCCGACATCATGGACGCCGCATCCGGCGCCGGGTTGTCTTCCTCGCACGAGGCGGGGGATCTTTCGGGATCTCCGGCAGCTCCGGGTCTGGCTCGACCTCCACTTGCCTGCCCTTGCAATCCGACTTATATGGTGGTTATGGTGACCTGTTTGTACCCGTAGTCGACCACACCGTCCGTCTTGGCGAGGGGCTCTAGCGACTCCTCATTTAGGACGAGGATAATCTGGCGCCTCTGCCCTTGGATATCCTCCACCTTTGCCACCTTCCAATCGGCTGTGGGAAGGTGGGGGTTGCAGACCTGCAGTAACCTGAGCACTTTCTCAGGTTCTGCAGGTTTTGCCGAGACCCATGCTCTGGCTCTCGGGCGGCTGGGAACATCCTCCCATCTCACGGCCTCCAGTTTCGCCCCTGGGTAGACCTCTTTCAGAGCAGCCACCGCCTTCATGTAGAGGGCCGCAGAGCGAGCGTCTTGGCAGGCGATGGCTTTCACCTTGCCTTGATGCCACCCTGCGTCCTCACACTTTGGCGGTGGTCCGCCGTTCTCCTCCAGTTCCAGTAGGAACCGGTCCTGGAGCTCGTTCTCCACCAGGTGCCACTTATCGCGAGGGACATGGCCGTCCTCGGCGCCCCTGTCCAGGACACCGATCAGGGTCCTGCCCCTCGCCACCTCAGCGAACGACCGGTTCGTGAGGTGGGTCTTCACCCGCTTGGCTTGCTGGGCTTGGCCTGGCTGATTTGCGGGGTCCTCCGCTGAGCGTTGCCGCTTGTTGGCGGCCTTGGCTGCGCCCTTTCCGGCTTTGGCTGGCTGGAAAAGTGGCAGGATTGAGGAGGCCCACAGCCTCTGCTCCTTTCCTTCTGCCGACGCCCTAAAGTTCGGGTCCTCGTTGGACAGGATGAAAGCAGCTCGTCTCCTGTCCTGGTACGACGGCTTTCCTCCCCGTGGTGCAGAGACGCTGCTCGCCGGGGCCCCCATGGGTTCCTCGGTCCCGTTGCGCTTACCAGCCGCGATTACGCTCTGCTTGGCAGCCACCCCGGTCTCCGATTCGCCCTTGGAGCCACCCGACTTGGAAGGACCCGATTGCCTTTCCGGCCCCCGCTCGCTGCGACCGCTGCCTGAAGACGGAGGACCGACTCAGTCTCCTTTCCCGTCTTCTTTAGACCTGGCTTCCCAGGCGCTGGTACAGAGGGATTGGCTTGTCCCTCCGGTACTTTAAGAGGAGTACCGAGCTCCTTTGCGGTGTTTTTGTTTGTTATATTTGATTTGTTTGGCATTCTTGTTCCCACGAGTAGGCGGGAAGGGGTTGGTCACCCGATGCATAGCCCGCTTGTCCCGGGCAGCCTAATTTAAACTGGAGGTCGGCAGTCATCCAGAGTCCGCATATTAGCGACCGGGCACCCCCCCGGCCATGCATCCCTCGGCATATAACAGTGTCACCTTGGATTGGGGTAATTTCACTGAGAGTTTTCTTCTCTCCGCCCGACTACCATTCGCCAGCATTGTGGCAGAGACGTGACCGTGCCAGGACCTGTTTCCAGCCGCCCTCACGGGGAGAGTGTAGTCGCACTTCCACCGGTGTGTACAGTTACGGCGGGTGACGGTTCGCTCGCAACCCTCTGTGTCCTAGGGGGTGTGGGACGCAGGCCGCACCGGGTATTACTAGCCGGAGCGGCTGCGTCTCAGTTCCGAGTTCACAGTTGTGCGAGCCGACCCGTCATCCGTTTGTCCCCCTGTAGCACCCGATGGCTGACGGCCCTCAACGTTTCCTCAATTTCCGAGCAAAATTTTTGCCAAGAGGCCCTTTTTGCTTTCCTTGTTTGCTTTTTATATAGTGACAGACTGATTTTGTAGTCTGCCCAGTGGTTCCTTGTTCGGGCTTTTGGCCCTGTTGAAGAGGGTCCTGCAGCTTTACCGTAGGATGTCTATTTGTTTTGACCACCAGGGGGGTTTCTTTTTCCCCCTATGTTTGCTAGAGGGGCATGCTGCCGCGAAGGCTTTGTTGCATGCTTCTGTGAACCTGTTCACTAGACGACCTAGGTCGTCTTTTGTGCGGGCATGTTGATGCTTTGGAGGGGAGTAAATCCTCCAGGGCTGAGCTATATTTTTCCCAGTTGGCTTTCCTGGGATTAATATAGTCCTTAAGTTTCGGACACTCGAGGGATAGTGTGGTCTCGATATATCTGTGGTCAGAGAAAGAGTGGTCATCAAGGACTTGCCAACTCCTGACTATGTCTAACAGTTTGTGAGACACTAAGGTGAGGTCAATAACCTCCTGTCGATTTTTAGTTATAAAAGTGGGGTCGTTGCCCCGATTACAAATAAATAGATTAGAGTTAAGGATGAAGCTGAAAAGTGACTCACCCCTTACATTTGTGTTCGAGCTCCCCCATTGAGTGTGGTGAGCGTTGACATCGCAACCTATTAGTAGGTCTATGTCCGACCTCTCGATGTCGCTGGCTACTTTGCGAACAAGGTCGTTGAGAGGATCGTTTTAGATGTGTCCCTTTCAGCTCTAGGCTTGCCGTGTTGTCGCTATCGCTATAATTATGGAGCAGAAAGATATGAAAGTGCTTTCTGGCGAGAATGCAGGTGCGGGTTTTACCTTCATGTTGAGCTACAATTATCTTGTACTCCTTCGACCCTAGTCCACAAACCGTGTCCTTTCCCTGGAAATCTGCGCGAACGATGTGTTTGGCAGTACTCTGGAGGGTTTCGGTGTTGGAGTCTCCCAGGAGTCTCTTGCGAGCGCTGCCTCTTTGGCTGAGGGGCTTCCTTCTTCGGTGCTTCCTTGCTAAAGTTCGGCAGCACCGTCGAGGCCCACTCAACTTTCTTTAACCATTTGTCCATTGGGCTGGACATCTGGCTTGCGTTCTGCCGACGGAGTATATTGCCAGCACTCTATCGGCATATGTAAATGGCTTGGCTTGGACACTAGTAGATGGTAACTCATCACCCGCCACTTTACCAGCAGGCAGAGCAGCCGCAGGATTGCATAGCCACTCTGCCAAGGTATCGGTTTTGGGAGCCAATTCACCACCCACCCCTAATCCGGGATGGGACCCCTTTGGGCTCTCCCTAGCGTCTTCCGCCGCGCAGGTTTTCACTGCTAGTTTGCGGGTTGGGCCAGGCCTTTGGGCCGCTGCCTTCCCCTGTTTGGGATTGCTCCCTGTTGGCATTTAAGGAGTGCCAGACTCATTTTGCTTTGTTTTTAATTCTTCCATTCTTTTCCCACGAGCTGCAGAGAAGGGGTACGGTCCGTCCGGGCAGAGATCCACGTTGCCCGGATAAGGCATACTTAGAACAGGGGGCTGCCAAGTCCCTGAGCTCTCCGTTAATGACTGGGCTAGTTTTATATACCGGGCCCTCAGCCAGGCTGACTCTCGGCACGGGTCGAATAACACTCTTAGTCCGGCCCGGTGTGAGCTGAATGTGGGGGTTGGAATGTGGGTAGGTAATGTGTAGGGATAGAGGAGTGTGTGAGCTACTTATACGAGGCGGCACCACAAGCGCATCGTCAGTGTTGCTACTTCGCGAACACCCGCTGGCTGTCCGCGGCTGCTTATTTTTGGTACTCTCCCTAGGGATGTCCGCTTATTCGCAGCTCACCTACGTATATGACCTGTAAATAAGTAGGTCGTTCGCTATCCGCAACCTGCGACCCGTCCGGTGGCCTCAGCTAGGCCTCCTTTGAGCCACGTCACGAGCTCATAAGACCAGACGTTTAGAGTTAACAAACCTAAAGAATTGTTTAGGATCTCGTTTAAAGTTGAGCTTGCATTTAGCCAAATAATTTTTATATCATAGGGTAATACAAATGTAAAATTTAAATTTTCAATTGAATACTTAGAAAATCTGACTACGAGCCAGACAGTTTAAACTTCTTATATAAATTCGCATCTAGCTCTTGCTTAAGCCGGTTATGTTTTTTTCTTGCTCCTGCATTCTCCGCCCTTTGCTTAAATATCATACAACATTGTTGTGACTTTGTTTTGATATATAATCGCATCTCTTTAATTTGATTTTACTTTGTGTTAATCACCAGTGTTTCGTTTGTAAACAAGTGTTTAATATAAATAAAATATTCGCAACGTAACGCATCGGACTCGTGCAGGCAACTTGTTATTGTTTTTTGCCCAGTCTGCTTTTCGTTATCGCTTCTTCGGTGTGCACTGCTCTCGCGCATCAGCGCTTGCATCGCCCACACTCTCTCGTGAGCATAAGCGGGCCTGCAGCTCGTACTGTTGCTCTCACTCTCTCTGGATTGCCTATACTCTCCCTCTTTGTGGACTATTCTTTTGTGTCTCTGCTTTGATGAGTTTACTGCTCGTTTCCTGCACTTCGTTGGATCATCTGCTCTGAATTATTGCCGCTGCTGCTGATTTTCGGGCTCGATCTGCTGTCTTCTCTCCCATTTTACCTGCACTCTTACTCTGTTCTTTTACTCTGTTTCAAAGAAATTTGAATTCGGTGGTGTAATCATTGGTGATTCATTCCATAGCTGCTGGCTGTGCGACAATTTTGCCCACATAAAATGTGCTGGTGGCGGAAATTTTGGGCGGCTAAATGATCTGATCTCGAAACGCATGGGCCTGTCTTGGTCATGTCTGGCTTGTCGGGAGATTGAGGCCGAAATGTGCACATTTATGAGACAGACTCGAACTGGGTTTCTGGATGTCCGGAAACAATTTGTGGCTCTCAACGAGAAATTTCTTGCCCTTGAATCGCAGTTTCTTGGGCTCAAACTCTTAAGCGAATCGCCTAGACGAAAAATTCCGCATAATGATACCAATCTCTTGCAACCTAATCCGATTGGTACGCCTGCCTCCCACTTTCATCCATCGGAAGCATTTGTTACTTCGTGTGGTCATGCCTCGCCGTTATCTGTAAATCCGCCAACGGTGGACCCGGTGTTCTTTACACCGAGCAATGTGCTTCCTTCGAGCATCCAAGTTCCCAACAGCATCAATCCCATCCCTGCAGTTTCTGCTGTCGTCACTTCTGACGTGGTAAGTGCTCCTAGTGCGGGTGTGTTGGTTGCTGGTGATGTCTTGCCAATTCCTGCTCCAGCCGTTGCTGCCAATTCTTCTGCCTCAGGACCGAGATCTCTTTTAGGAGTGGCTCCACTATCTCGATCTCGCTCGGGACTTCAACTGAGAGCAGTGGTCCCTCGGAAAGCAATATTTGTTTCTCGTCTTATTCCTGAGGCTACAACGGAGGATGTTAAACAACATCTTTCCTCTAAGCTTAACGCTTCGCCTGATGATATAGTTGTGACTAAATTTAAATTTAAACATAAGCGCAACATATAATCCTTTAAAATTCTTTTCCCTGATTCTTTACTATCCAATTCTCTAGAACCGTCAATATGGCCTGAGCATACAATTATGCATGCTTGCCATATTCTAACTTTTCCTCTTTATTTATGGAATCATCCAAATTTTGAAATTCCTTCTGTGTTATTTTTTTGCAAAATGCGCATTTCAAGGTCGATTTAGTATTAGTAAGTTCGTTAAGACCTTTTCCATCAATCATAGTAACGAAAAATTCAAAATTGACACTAATGGGTTTTTCTTCGTTGACTTTTGAGCAGTTTTTCAACTTTGACTGGACTTTAAAAAAATATTTATTATTTACTTATTTATCCTTGAACTATTTATTACCTATGTCTAAAATCCCCCCACGAAAAAAGGATTTTTTTTAAGGTTTGATTTTTAAAAGCTCCGGATTTTTAAAAACCACTTTGTGTCGTTTCAGTAAAGTAAGAAGTAATTTTTCCGAGTAGAAAGTGTCTTAAAATCGCCGCAATATTACATTACAACATTATAGGGGTCTGAAAATTCCCTCGACCATCTTTTGATAAAGCCAAGGAATCCTTTAGCTTTATTCGAAATAGCGGATATATGAGAATTAAAACATAAGTTTGGTACTAAGATAATGCCTAAGTCACTAACTTTGTACAGGCGTTCCAATGAAATGTTATTAATTGTGAAGTCAAAGAGGTAAGGCTTGTTGCGATGGAAGGTCATGACGTTACATTTGGAAATGTTAAGAGGAAGAGCGTTAATAATACACCAATTTTGAGAGCGTCGAGATCCGATTGAAGAAATAACGGGGACACCGGATCACTGTAGGAAAAACATAGCTTGACATCATCAGCATATATAAGGACTCGTGAATTAGTTAAAACTTGGGGAAGATCATTGATAAAGAGGTTAAATAATAAGGGCCCGAGATGGCTACCTTGCAGCACACCCGAAGAGACAAAAACTGGTTTAGAAAGAGAAGATTGGAAGCAGACACGCTGATAAACGACAAGTTTTTGTTTCACGGCTGGCCCCTGACCTCACATCTAATGATGTAATTGCTTTTATTCAAAGCAAAATAAAAGCCGTGGGTTTAAAGGTGGAGAAATTTAACTTCTCTTATGCCAGGGAGATAGCCTCGTTTAAGATAAGCATCTCCCCAACTCAATTTGACACCATTTGCTCCGCCAAATTTTGGCCGGAGCATTTGGTGGTGAAGGAGTTTAAGGCTAAGAAGAAGAATAGGCCCCCCATATCCCTTCCAAATCTTTCCAGTGTGCCACCCTCAACCTCAACTTCCTCTTCCTCAACTTCCCGTCTTGCTTCCACCTTTCAAAAAACTAACTTCTCTTTTAGTAACCTATCAGAATGTAAGAGGCTTGCGTAGTAAGCTCGAACGGCATTTTCAGTCCCTTGTTAAATGAATGTTCCCTACTTCATGATCTTCGACTAGTTAAGCCGGTGTTTTCACCGGGTTCAGACGGGGTTCCAGGTTGTGTACTCAGGTACTGCGCCGAGGCTCTGTGTGGACCTTTGCTTAAACTATTCACCCTATCCATTGATTCTTCTTGCTTCCCCCGATCTGGAAGGAATCGTTTATAATTCCTCTCCATAAAAAAGGTAGCAAGTCTGATGCAAAAAATTATAGAGGTATAGCAAAGTTATCCGCTATTCCTAAAATGTTTGAGAAGGTTTTAACTCCGCACTTGCAACATCTCTGCAAGTCACTTATATCTCCAACTCAGCATGGATTTATAAGGCGGCGATCAACCACCACGAACTTGTTAGAGTTTACCTCTTTCATTATTAAAGGCTTTCAAGGTAACTTACAGACGGATGTTATTTACACCGACTTTAGTAAAGCATTCGACTCTGTAAACCATTCCCTTTTAGCGCATAAACTTGACCTTTTAGGGTTTCCGCCCAACCTCCTGAGATGGATTTCTAGCTATCTTTGTTCTAGGTCTCAAAGAGTCCTCTTCAAAAACTCCCTCTCTTTCCCAGTAAAGGTTTCTTCGGGAGTACCACAAGGCAGCCATCTAGGCCCCTTACTTTTCACACTCTTTATTAATGTCTTACCTTCAGTATTAACATACTCTCGAGTACTTATGTATGCGGATGATGTTAAACTCTGTGTCCAGTACAAGGACATTTCATTTCATTCTCGCTTGCAATCCGATCTCAATAACTTTCAGTCATGGTGTTGTGCAAACTTGTTACACCTTAATGCCTCGAAATGCAAAGTTATGACATTTCATCGTTCTAGCCCTTTGTTGGCTCCCTACACCCTATTTGGTGGTTCTCTTGAGAGAATTACCCTGGTGGATGATCTGGGTGTTATGTTAGACCTCAAGTTAAAGTTTTCCGAACACATTTCTACCAAGGTAAATAAGGCCATGGGCGTGCTTGGGTTTATAAAGAGGTGGTCAAAGGAATTTGACGACCCCTATATAACAAAGACTCTCTATACCTCGCTTGTTCGTCCGATCTTAGAATACGGCTCCTGTGTATGGTGCCCTCAGTACAAAGTACACCAGGACCGTATAGAATCAGTACAGAAAAACTTTTTACTCTTTGCTCTGCGGGGCCTTAACTGGGATGCGGGTGTAAGACTCCCATCTTACTCTAGTAGACTACTATTAGTAAACCTCCCATCCTTAGTTAACCGTAGAAAAATGCTTGGTGTGATATTTATGCACAACTTGATCAGGGGTGACATAGACAGCCCTGATCTGTTGAGCCGCATAAACTTCACGATTCCTATTAGACTGACTAGAAATTTTATACCGTTGTTCCTTCCACTTTGTAGATCGAATTATTCCTTGCATGAACCGTTTAGGGTCTTATGCTCGGATTATAATTCCCTCTACCATATTATATCCACCACTAATTCTCTTCCTCTTATTAAATTATTAATCCTTACACACCTTTCTATTAATTAGTAACTGTAGTGGTATTTGTACTTTGATTGCATGCTTAGTTTCTTAGTAAGTTTAGTACTAATTTTCCTCGAATGTTAGTCTAATAGCTATCTTTCTTGCATGTTCGCGTTTGGTTCGGCTACGCACCGCGCGTCATGCGGCAGCGCCCCTCGGTCGGTTGGGCGGGAGGAGGGCTGCGTTTTGCCTGGGATCCGCGCGTAACAGCCTTCTGCTGGTGTCACACGGGCCACTTGACGGTGCAGTAACTGCATCGCCTCTTGAAAGATGCAGTCATTGCATGTCAACGTCCACACATTCTTTTCCGGGATAGTGTTTCATTTGCTTCCCACGTTATTGTGTTTACTGAAACCTGGTTAAAGCCGGACATTCTTAGTTCCGAGGTTTTGGCAGGTCGGTAAACAACTTTTAGAAAGGACCGTTCGTCTCGACGTGCAGGGGGGGTTCTAATTGCAGTGGACTCTTACTTCACGTCGGAACACTTCACAGTCCAAGTTCAACAGGAACTGGAATTCCTGTGTGTAAAACTGATTCTTCCCGCTTTCGCTATATTCATTACTTGCTCGTATATCCCACCTTCTTCGGATATTTCAATTTATGAGCAGCACTTGTCCGCTTTAACCGCTGTTTCTTCCTCGCTATCTGATAAAGATCGTATGATAGTTCTTGGTGACTTCAACTTGCCAGGAACTGTTTGGTCTTCGGTAAACGAGTCTAGTATCATAGTGCCCACGTCACGACATGACTTTGTTGACGGCTTGCTTGACCTATCCCTGTCTCAAGTCAACCATGTGAAAAATTCCTTGGGTCGATTGCTTGATCTGTGCTTTGTATCGGATCCGACCATAGTGTTGTTAACCCGAGCCCTTCCGCTCACTATACCTGAAGACGCCTACCACCCTACTTTCGAGGTGTCGCTAGATATAGGACCAACTGTATTGGATCGGTCGAGTAGGCTGCCCGAACGTGTCCGCTGCTTTCGTAAAGCCGAGTTTGCGAAGCTTAATAACCTCATTAGGGATTTTGATTGGTCCGCTTTGTACTTGTGCACTGATATCATAAAAGGCACAAACATTTTTTACAATGCTCTTGGCACATTTTTCGATTCTTGTGTCCCGCTTTCTTGTCCGACTAGATCTGGAAAACCCCCTTGGTTTACCAAAGAGTTATCCAGTCTAAAAAACTTAAATGAATGTTCCCTACTTCATGATCTTCGACTAGTTAAGCCGGTGTTTTCACCGGGTCCAGACGGGGTTCCAGGTTGTGTACTCAGGTACTGCGCCGAGGCTCTGTGTGGACCTTTGCTTAAACTATTCACCCTGTCCATTGATTCTTCTTGCTTCCCCCCGATCTGGAAGGAATCGTTTATAATTCCTCTCCATAAAAAAGGTAGCAAGTCTGACGCAAAAAATTATAGAGGTATAGCAAAGTTATCCGCTATTCCTAAAATGTTTGAGAAGGTTTTAACTCCGCACTTGCAACATCTCTGCAAGTCACTTATATCTCCAACTCAGCATGGATTTATAAGGCGGCGATCAACCACCACGAACTTGTTAGAGTTTACCTCTTTCATTATTAAAGGCTTTCAATGTAACTTACAGACGGATGTTATTTACACCGACTTTAGTAAAGCATTCGACTCTGTAAACCATTCCCTTTTAGCGCATAAACTTGACCTTTTAGGGTTTTCGCCCAACCTCCTGAGATGGATTTCTAGCTATCTTTGTTCTAGGTCTCAAAGAGTCCTCTTCAAAAACTCCCTCTCTTTACCAGTAAAGGTTTCTTCGGGAGTACCACATGGCAGCCATCTAGGCCCCTTACTCTTCACACTCTTTATTAATGACTTACCTTCAGTATTAACATACTCTCGAGTACTTATGTATGCGGATGATGTTAAACTCTGTGTCCAGTACAAGGACATCTCATTTCATTCTCGCTTGCAATCCGATCTTAATAACTTTCAGTCATGGTGTTGTGCAAACCTGTTACACCTTAATGCCTCGAAATGCAAAGTTATGACAATTCATCGTTCTAGCCCTTTGTTGGCTCCCTACAGCCTATTTGGTGGTTCTCTTGAGAGAATTACCCTGGTGGATGATCTGGGTGTTATGTTAGACCTCAAGTTAAAGTTTTCCGAACACATTTCTACCATGGTAAATAAGGCCATGGGCGTGCTTGGGTTTATAAAGAGGTGGTCAAAGGAATTTGACGACCCCTATATAACAAAGACTCTCTATACCTCGCTTGTTCGTCCGATCTTAGAATACGGCTCCTGTGTATGGTGCCCTCAGTACAAAGTACACCAGGACCGTATAGAATCAGTACAGAAAAACTTTTTACTCTTTGCTCTGCGGGGCCTTAACTGGGATGCGGGTGTAAGACTCCCATCTTACTCTAGTAGACTACTATTAGTAAACCTCCCATCCTTAGTTAACCGTAGAAAAATGCTTGGTGTGATATTTATGCACAACTTGATCAGGGGTGACATAGACAGCCCTGATCTGTTGAGCCGCATAAACTTCACGATTCCTATTAGACTGACTAGAAATTTTATACCGTTGTTCCTTCCACTTTGTAGATCGAATTATTCCTTGCATGAACCGTTTAGGGTCTTATGCTCGGATTATAATTCCCTCTACCATATTATATCCACCACTAATTCTCTTCCTCTTATTAAATTATTAATCCTTACACACCTTTCTATTAATTAGTAACTGTAGTGGTATTTGTATTTTGATTGCATGCTTAGTTTCTTAGTAAGTTTAGTACTAATTTTCCTCGAATGTTAGTCTAATAGCTATCTTTCTTGCATGTTCGCGTTTGGTTCGGCTACGCACCGCGCGTCATGCGGCAGCGCCCCTCGGTCGGTTGGGCGGGAGGAGGGCTGCGTTTTGCCTGGGATCCGCGCGTAACAGCCTTCTGCTGGTGTCACACGGGCCACTTGACGGTGCAGTAACTGCATCGCCTCTTGAAAGATGCAGTCATTGCATGTCAACGTCCAAAGATAACGATTGCAAAGGTACGCATTAGTCCAGTGAAGAAGTTTAGTCGGAAATCCTAGTAGAGAGAGTTGGTGGATGAGGAGATTGTGATTAACTGAGTCGAAAGATTTACTAAAATAAGTATGAACTACGTCAGTTTTACATTGCTTTGCAAATCCGGCAGTTACATAGGAGGAAAATTCAAGGAGGTAGGAAGAAACTGAGCGACGTTTTACAAATCCATGCTGTGATTCTGATAACAGGGAACTACAAAAGTGTTGGAGCTGAGAAGTAATCAATTTTTCGAAGAGCTTGGGAATGGCAGATAAACTGGAGATACAACGGTAGTTTGAGACATCTGATTTGAGACATCCCTTTTTAAGAATATGAATTATGTATAATTCCTTCCAGACGGTGAGAAAATCACCAAGCTCCAGAGAGAGGTTGAACAGTTTTAAGAGAGGCACGCAAAGAGAATCCGCACAAAGTTTAAGCACGGCACTGGGAACCAAATCTGGACCAGTGGAGAAAGAAAATTTACATGATTTTAAGGCTAAGATTTTAGTTAGAAGGCCATCATAATCACTAGAGGGGATATGAATACAACTTGAGCTATTTAAAGGTATAGGATATGAGTGCGCGGCAGGATAGTCGTTAGGTGAAGCGAGAATAGAGGGCATGTTATTAGAAGGAGCAGAATAGCAAAGTTGAAAAAATTAAGCAAATAGGTTAGCAATATCGGAATTATTATCTGCATAAGTACCATTTAAGTGTAAAGAAGAGGGATATTGTGAGGAATTACGTTTAGAGTTAACAAACCTAAAGAATTGTTTAGGATCTCGTTTAAAGTTGAGCTTGCATTTAGCCAAATAATTTTTATAGCAGTCACAAAACTACTCTCACAGAGATCGAACGTGCCTACGCTAACTAAAAGCTCATCGCAAAACCTCGCACAAAGCAGAATCACCAACAACTACCAACAATTATAACTAGAACAGTAACAAACACAAATATTCAATTAAGTGACAACCTAACGGAATCTAAACCAGAGGCGCCGTAATGGGGGACCCCCCAGATCGAGGGCCTAGACTCTCTCCCCAAATTGAAACCCTTCTACAAACACCTGGACCGAAATTCGTCAACATCTCGAGAACAGATCCCAACAAAGACCTCAACCTGGTATCCCCCTTTCTCATAAAAAAACAAGTTGACTACACCTGTGGAGGTGAAGTCGAAATCTGCAAAAAAATAAGAAACGGAACAATTTTGATAAAGACGAAAACAAACATACAAGCGAAAAAACTAATACACCTAAAATCTCTTGCAAGCGACATCAACGTCAACGTCACAATACACAACTCTCTTAACTACTCAAAGGGCGTCGTTTACTCTAACGATTTGAGAGGCATTGAAGAAGACGAAATCCAATTAGAACTTGCGCACCAACAGGTGTCCGAAGTAAAGAAAATCTTGAAAAGAGAAAACGGATCTCTTAAAGAGACTGGCGTCTGCATATTAACATTCAACCTACTAACCCTACCGGAGTACATAATGATTGGATACCAAAGAGCCCAAGTCAGGCAATATATACCACTTCCAATGAAATGCAACAATTGCTTCCAGTTTGGACACCTCCAAAAATTCTGCAAAAACAAAAAACTTTGCTTCAATTGCGGAGAGGACTTTCACATTGACACGACCACACAAGAGAAATGTAACAAAACCCAGCACTGCATTAACTGCAATAACGACCAGCACTCTTCAAACCCACATAACTCCACCAGCAAAAAATGCCCTATCTTTATCACTCAATACGAACTCCAAGCAATTAAAACCACAAACAAATGCGACAACAAAACAGCCCTCTCAATACTACGGACACGGAATACAGATAATACACCCCACTTATTCTCTTCAGTCACCAAAACCACACAGGCCTCTACGCATTCCCAACAACAATACACAGCATCACAACATCAACACACAACACCACAACAACAACAACACACAGCATCACAAAAACAACAACACCCCCAGCAAGCATCCACATCCAAACGCCAAACTGTATCGTACTCTGATATCGACTCAGACATAGACAGTAAGATAAACACCCTATCAAATTCCCATAAAAACAGCACAACCTCTAACAATGTAAAAATTATACCACTAAGCGCAGTTTAGCAGCAATTAAGGCTGCGGAAAAACTAAAAAGCTCAAGCAGCAAAAAAACAAGACAGAAGAACCCCAATACTGACGCCTTGAGTAGCAACAACTGCTCAATGGAAATAGAATCCGACTAAAACTAACAGATCAAGTAAAAACAACCCAAATAATCAGCACTCAAGAGATAAAAACTTACAAAAATGACTCTGACAATAATCCAATGGAACCTTCGAGGCTACATAAACAACTATAATGAATTACAAATTATTATTAAACAATACCAACCGCATTACAAGAAACACATTTATTTAATATTCACAATATACCCATTCCCATCAACTTCTCACTTTACGCTAAAAACTACTCACCCAATTTTGGGGGAGCAGCAGTCATCATACACAACTCAATCCAATCGAATGAAATACATTTACAAACTGACTTCGATGCAACTGCTATTGAAGTTGAATCGAAGAAAAAATTTTAAATAATTTCTGCATACATATCGCCAAGCCAAAATTTTAACGAAAGTAACCTACACAATGTTCTCAGCAACAACTCAAGCTCACTTATTTTAGGTGATTTCAACAGTTGGAGCAAACTTTGGGGCTCACCAAAAAATAACGCAAGAGGCAATACAGTAGCCAAATTCCTAAATAACACCAACTTTATACTCTTAAACGACAAATCCCCCACACACTTTACCACACACAATACATACACACATATTGACCTATCATTTTGCTCTCCAGACCTTCACGGAAGTGACCATTTCCCTATCCTCATTACACTCTTTAACAATAACAAACAGAATAAAACACAAAACAACCCAATCTTCAAAATAAACTCAGCCAACTGGGATGCATTTAAGGACAAAACTGATTACTTTAATACAAAAAATTCGACCTCAAACAATATCAATAAAGAATCATCATGTCTAAATAAAATTCTACTACAAAGCGCCCATCTTACCATCCCACAAACGTCAATTAAAACCCATCCCAGAAACGTTCCCTGGTGGAACAATGGACTGCAAACTCTCAACAACGAAAGAAAACAAGCATGGAACAAACTAAAAAAACACATTACAACTACAAACATAATTAGATTTCGAAAAGCAGCGGCAAAATTTAAAAAAGAAATTAAATCTGCCAAAAATAAGTCACTCTCCTCTTTTACTTCAGAAATCCAACCACAAACAAAGACAAGTCAAACCTGGTCAAATATAAGACGCTTTTGTGGACTGAATAATATGAAAAACATCCATACAATTATCCATCCGACCACTTTACAGCCAACTTCAGATGATCCCTCCATTGCCAATTCATTTGCTGAATACTGGTCTGATCAGTCCAAAGATTCCAACTTCTCACCCATGTTCACTAACAACAAATATTCAATTTCAACATATCAAAGCTCTCCTCCATCGCAATCTGCTCAGAAAATAAAATCAGATATCACTTCCATAGAACTTTCCTCCGCACTCTCAAGCTTAAAGGGCCATACACCAGGTATTGATCGAATCTCCTACCCAATGATTGCAAATACATCCCCAGCAGTTAAGGATAGAATTTTAAAACACTACAATAATATACTTAATAACTATATACCCCAAACTTACAAAATAGGTCTTGTTATACCAATAGCTAAACCCGGCTGCATCAAAACATCAATAACCTCATACCGCCCGATTTCTCTAAACTCTTGCTTCGCAAAAGTTCTAGACAAAATCATAGCCAAGAGGTTGTGGTGGTTTGTTACTACAAACAAACATATACACACAAATCAAGTTGGTTTCAAACGTGGAAAATCAGTTACAGACAATCTAGCGTACTTAGATCATCTGATAACTGATGCATTATCCCACAAACAACATTTGTCAATAGTGTCATTAGATTTCAATAAAGCCTTTGACAAAATTGGACTACGTGCAATAACTACGCAACTCCGAAAATGGAATATCGGCCCAAAAATACTTAACTATATAATTAATTTTATGAGCAAGAGAAAAATCAAATGTCGCGTAGCAAACAACCTATCGAGCACTTTTCCTCTGCATAACGGAATCCCCCAGGGATCACCGATATCAGTTATTATATTCTTAATAGCATATAATAAACTAGCAAACCTCATTACTATCCAACGAAATCTCACATTCACAGCCTATGCAGACGATTTTCATATTATTGTCAAATTAAAAAAAAACCAAACCCAAGAAAATTTAAATCTCGATGATCTATTCCAAACGAGGGGGAACGTTGTGAGTTGCTGCGGACACCGCAACTCTACGGTTATACCCGATACTAAGTCAGTATGGCTCTCCTCCGGCAGACGCCGCTAATATTAAACGACACGACAAAGAGTGCGTGCGAGAGAGACAGAAAATCAGTCTGAGCGTGACGTCGGGCGCTGCGTAGCCACTGCAAATTGATTTGTTCCTATTGGCTATAAAAATGATCTGATCTGATCCAGATTCAGCAATCTGATAGATGTGGTCATTATCTATGATTCTGCGTTTTTAGTTTTCTCGAATGTGCAATATTGTGGATGCAACAGATTTTCGTCCTTTGTGTGGGCGGAAGGGGGTGGGGCGAAATTTTAAGATACACGTTTTATAGTAAGATCTAACAGGAGTGCGGGTACCAAATTTGGTTACTCTAGCTTTAATAGTCTCTGAGATTTTTGAATATCCCCAGATTTTCGTCCTTTGCGGGGGCGGAAGGGGGTGTGGCGAAATTTGGATACAAACTCGTCTCGGTCCGATATATTAGGAGTGTGGATACCAAATTTGGTTGCTCTAGCTTTTGTAGTCTCTGAGATCTAGGCGCTAATGTTTTACTCTAAGCAAAGCCGCCTATGCTACGTGTGTGTTAGAGAGAGACAGGGCGAGAAAAATGAAATTGTTTTCTTGATGCTGGCTATAATAATAATACGATCCAATTCAGATTCCGCAGTCTTAAAGATATGGTCATTCTCTACAATTCTACAATTCAAACAAGTTGACTACACCTGTGGAGGTGAAGTCGAAATCTGCAAAAAAATAAGAAACGGAACAATTTTGATAAAGACGAAAACAAACATACAAGCGAAAAAACTAATACACCTAAAATCTCTTGCAAGCGACATCAACGTCAACGTCACAATACACAACTCTCTTAACTACTCAAAGGGCGTCGTTTACTCTAACGATTTGAGAGGCATTGAAGAAGACGAAATCCAATTAGAACTTGCGCACCAACAGGTGTCCGAAGTAAAGAAAATCTTGAAAAGAGAAAACGGATCTCTTAAAGAGACTGGCGTCTGCATATTAACATTCAACCTACTAACCCTACCGGAGTACATAATGATTGGATACCAAAGAGCCCAAGTCAGGAAATATATACCACTTCCAATGAAATGCAACAATTGCTTCCAGTTTGGACACCTCCAAAAATTCTGCAAAAACAAAAAACTTTGCTTCAATTGCGGAGAGGACTTTCACATTGACACGACCACACAAGAGAAATGTAACAAAACCCAGCACTGCATTAACTGCAATAACGACCAGCACTCTTCAAACCCACATAACTCCACCAGCAAAAAATGCCCTATCTTTATCACTCAATACGAACTCCAAGCAATTAAAACCACAAACAAATGCGACAACAAAACAGCCCTCTCAATACTACGGACACGGAATACAGATAATACACCCCACTTATTCTCTTCAGTCACCAAAACCACACAGGCCTCTACGCATTCCCAACAACAATACACAGCATCACAACATCAACACACAACACCACAACAACAACAACACACAGCATCACAAAAACAACAACACCCCCAGCAAGCATCCACATCCAAACGCCAAACTGTATCGTACTCTGATATCGACTCAGACATAGACAGTAAGATAAACACCCTATCAAATTCCCATAAAAACAGCACAACCTCTAACAATGTAAAAATTATACCACTAAGCGCAGTTTAGCAGCAATTAAGGCTGCGGAAAAACTAAAAAGCTCAAGCAGCAAAAAAACAAGACAGAAGAACCCCAATACTGACGCCTTGAGTAGCAACAACTGCTCAATGGAAATAGAATCCGACTAAAACTAACAGATCAAGTAAAAACAACCCAAATAATCAGCACTCAAGAGATAAAAACTTACAAAAATGACTCTGACAATAATCCAATGGAACCTTCGAGGCTACATAAACAACTATAATGAATTACAAATTATTATTAAACAATACCAACCGCATTACAAGAAACACATTTATTTAATATTCACAATATACCCATTCCCATCAACTTCTCACTTTACGCTAAAAACTACTCACCCAATTTTGGGGGAGCAGCAGTCATCATACACAACTCAATCCAATCGAATGAAATACATTTACAAACTGACTTCGATGCAACTGCTATTGAAGTTGAATCGAAGAAAAAATTTTAAATAATTTCTGCATACATATCGCCAAGCCAAAATTTTAACGAAAGTAACCTACACAATGTTCTCAGCAACAACTCAAGCTCACTTATTTTAGGTGATTTCAACAGTTGGAGCAAACTTTGGGGCTCACCAAAAAATAACGCAAGAGGCAATACAGTAGCCAAATTCCTAAATAACACCAACTTTATACTCTTAAACGACAAATCCCCCACACACTTTACCACACACAATACATACACACATATTGACCTATCATTTTGCTCTCCAGACCTTCACGGAAGTGACCATTTCCCTATCCTCATTACACTCTTTAACAATAACAAACAGAATAAAACACAAAACAACCCAATCTTCAAAATAAACTCAGCCAACTGGGATGCATTTAAGGACAAAACTGATTACTTTAATACAAAAAATTCGACCTCAAACAATATCAATAAAGAATCATCATGTCTAAATAAAATTCTACTACAAAGCGCCCATCTTACCATCCCACAAACGTCAATTAAAACCCATCCCAGAAACGTTCCCTGGTGGAACAATGGACTGCAAACTCTCAACAACGAAAGAAAACAAGCATGGAACAAACTAAAAAAACACATTACAACTACAAACATAATTAGATTTCGAAAAGCAGCGGCAAAATTTAAAAAAGAAATTAAATCTGCCAAAAATAAGTCACTCTCCTCTTTTACTTCAGAAATCCAACCACAAACAAAGACAAGTCAAACCTGGTCAAATATAAGACGCTTTTGTGGACTGAATAATATGAAAAACATCCATACAATTATCCATCCGACCACTTTACAGCCAACTTCAGATGATCCCTCCATTGCCAATTCATTTGCTGAATACTGGTCTGATCAGTCCAAAGATTCCAACTTCTCACCCATGTTCACTAACAACAAATATTCAATTTCAACATATCAAAGCTCTCCTCCATCGCAATCTGCTCAGAAAATAAAATCAGATATCACTTCCATAGAACTTTCCTCCGCACTCTCAAGCTTAAAGGGCCATACACCAGGTATTGATCGAATCTCCTACCCAATGATTGCAAATACATCCCCAGCAGTTAAGGATAGAATTTTAAAACACTACAATAATATACTTAATAACTATATACCCCAAACTTACAAAATAGGTCTTGTTATACCAATAGCTAAACCCGGCTGCATCAAAACATCAATAACCTCATACCGCCCGATTTCTCTAAACTCTTGCTTCGCAAAAGTTCTAGACAAAATCATAGCCAAGAGGTTGTGGTGGTTTGTTACTACAAACAAACATATACACACAAATCAAGTTGGTTTCAAACGTGGAAAATCAGTTACAGACAATCTAGCGTACTTAGATCATCTGATAACTGATGCATTATCCCACAAACAACATTTGTCAATAGTGTCATTAGATTTCAATAAAGCCTTTGACAAAATTGGACTACGTGCAATAACTACGCAACTCCGAAAATGGAATATCGGCCCAAAAATACTTAACTATATAATTAATTTTATGAGCAAGAGAAAAATCAAATGTCGCGTAGCAAACAACCTATCGAGCACTTTTCCTCTGCATAACGGAATCCCCCAGGGATCACCGATATCAGTTATTATATTCTTAATAGCATATAATAAACTAGCAAACCTCATTACTATCCAACGAAATCTCACATTCACAGCCTATGCAGACGATTTTCATATTATTGTCAAATTAAAAAAAAACCAAACCCAAGAAAATTTAAATCTCGATGATCTATTCCAAACGAGGGGGAACGTTGTGAGTTGCTGCGGACACCGCAACTCTACGGTTATACCCGATACTAAGTCAGTATGGCTCTCCTCCGGCAGACGCCGCTAATATTAAACGACACGACAAAGAGTGCGTGCGAGAGAGACAGAAAATCAGTCTGAGCGTGACGTCGGGCGCTGCGTAGCCACTGCAAATTGATTTGTTCCTATTGGCTATAAAAATGATCTGATCTGATCCAGATTCAGCAATCTGATAGATGTGGTCATTATCTATGATTCTGCGTTTTTAGTTTTCTCGAATGTGCAATATTGTGGATGCAACAGATTTTCGTCCTTTGTGTGGGCGGAAGGGGGTGGGGCGAAATTTTAAGATACACGTTTTATAGTAAGATCTAACAGGAGTGCGGGTACCAAATTTGGTTACTCTAGCTTTAATAGTCTCTGAGATTTTTGAATATCCCCAGATTTTCGTCCTTTGCGGGGGCGGAAGGGGGTGTGGCGAAATTTGGATACAAACTCGTCTCGGTCCGATATATTAGGAGTGTGGATACCAAATTTGGTTGCTCTAGCTTTTGTAGTCTCTGAGATCTAGGCGCTAATGTTTTACTCTAAGCAAAGCCGCCTATGCTACGTGTGTGTTAGAGAGAGACAGGGCGAGAAAAATGAAATTGTTTTCTTGATGCTGGCTATAATAATAATACGATCCAATTCAGATTCCGCAGTCTTAAAGATATGGTCATTCTCTACAATTCTACGTTTTTGGTTTTCTCGTATCGTCGAAATTGTGGATGCCACAGAT
This sequence comes from Drosophila miranda, assembly GCF_003369915.1. Lineage (NCBI taxonomy): Eukaryota > Metazoa > Arthropoda > Insecta > Diptera > Drosophilidae > Drosophila > Drosophila miranda. Next base: position 48,691,966 of record NC_046674.1, read on the forward strand.
TTTCGTCCTTTGTGGGGGCGGAAGTGGGCGGGGCAAAGTTTTGAAATATTCTTGTAGCAGTGACATATCACAGAAGTCTGGATCCAAAACATCGTTGCTCTAGCTCTTATAGTCTTTGAGCACTAGGCGCTGAAGGGGACGGACAGACGGACAGACGGACGGACGGACAGACGGACAGACAGACAGGGCTCAATCGACTCGGCTATTGATGCTGATCAAGAATATATATACTTTATGGGGTCGGAAACGATTCCTTCTGGACGTTACACACATCCACTTTTACCACAAATCTAATATACCCCAATACTCATTTTGAGTATCGGTTATAAAAATCGACGAATGGTGTTCGTTTTCAGGCTCATCCTTATCATTTGATAAATGCAAACACTTACATATATGCCGTAAACATAACTGTAAATGCACAATAACAACAAGAAACCTAAACATTCCGAGCGTAGACCACTTAAAAATATTAGGACTCACATTCGATTCAAAATATAGATGGACTAGACACATAGAAGACTTAGCTAGCTCTCTCTCAAACAAAATTAATATAATAAAATGTCTCTCCAGTAACAAGTTCAATTGCAATACGCATACACTAATATCAATCACAAAAGCAATAATAGTTTCTAAAATTGACTACGGACTAGTATTTTACGGCAATTCCTCAATAACTTGGCTTAAAAAAATTCAAACCATCCTAAACTGTGCAGTAAGGATAGCTTTGGGAGCATTCAGGACAACCCCGGTTACAAATCTTTTAATGGAAGCTAACATAAACACAGTTGCAGATCGACGTGACTTTCTACAAACCAAACTAATAAAAAACCTTTATTTTCCAAACAACTCACCTCTTCACAAAATCTCAAAGTCCCTCCAAAGCAGAATCCACTTCAACAACAAAATACCTTCAGCAATAACTTACTCACTACAACATTGCAAAAAACAAAACATAAGCCTTCTCATAAAACCCGAGATAAAAACTAAGCTACCTTTCTGGAAATTCCAACCAAATACCATAAATACCGAACTTGAAAAACTAGACAAAAATAATACACACTACTTTATATACCAACAACACTTTCTTACCATCAAAAACCAATTTAATGATCACACTTTTCTGTTTACGGATGGATCAAAAACCATAAGTACCACATCATTTGCAATCACAACGGAAAAAAACACCTTAAAAGTGGGCTTACTACAAAATTTTTCTTCAATTTACTCTGCCGAAATCATAGCCATATTCGAGGCAATACAAATTGTTAAAGCTATGCGCGGGAAATATATGATATGTTCAGACTCTCTATCCTCTCTTCAAGCCATAGGCAACCCCGATAACTTCAACTATTATGAATCTAAAATTAGATCTCTTCTAATGCAACTACATCCAAAAATAAAACTACTCTGGATCCCAGGTCATAAAAACATAAAAGGAAATGAACTAGCAGACCAAAAAGCGAAATCAGCTTCAATAATGCCCCTTACATACACACACAATAACAATATATCAGACATTAATAAACACCTCAAGTCAAAAATGCTTAAAAACAAACTTATAAAACTAGAACAAACATCGAACTGGTATCAATTTATCAATCCCAACCAAATAACAGCCGACAAATTCACCAAAAGACTAGACCAAAACACCACATCAAGGATAAAACAAACAAAAATAATTAGACTAAGACTAGGACATACAAGAATAACTCACCAACATTACCTAGACCCTACCAAAATAAATACTTGTACGCATTGCCTGAACAACGTTCCAGTAACTTTAGAACACCTACTCAAAGACTGCCCATCCTCACAACTCACAGACATACGTTTCAAAATCTTCGCTAACAATAATCCGCTGACATTCCTCTCTAACCCAACTAAAACTTAAAATAGACCTAATCATAAAATATCTAAAAGAATCCAACTTATATCCATTAATCTAACTCTAATATAAAACCCATGGAATACATCTCACATATAATAAATATAATATAATAAACATAACATAATAACAACATAGCCGAAGGTCATAGTAACCAGTGCTATCACTAATAAGCTAGGTTAATAGTTTTAACTCTAACCTCGCTGTAAATAAATAAATAAATACATTTTTATAGCATAGGGTAATACAAATGTAAAATTTAGATTTTGCAATTGAATACTTAGAAAAATCTGACTATGAGCCAGACAGTTTAAACTTCTTATATAAATTCGCTTCTAGCTCGTGCTTAAGTCGGTTGTGTTTTTTTCTTGCTCCTGCATTCTCCGCCCTTTGCTTAAATATCATACAACATTGTAGTGACTTTGTTTTGATATATCATCGCATCTCTTTAATTTGATTTTACTTTGTGTTAATAACCAGTGTTTCGTTTGTAAACAAATGTTTAATATAAATAAAATATTCGCAACGTAACGCATCGGACTCGTGCAGGCAATTTGTTATTGTTTTTTGCCCAGTCTGCTTTTCGTTATCGCTTCTTCGGTGTGCACTGTTCTCGCGCATCAGCGCTTGCATCGCCCACACTCTCTCGTGAGCATAAGCGGGCCTGCTGCTCGCACTGTTGCTCTCACTCTCTCTGGATTGCCTATACTCTCCCTCTTTGTGGACTATTCTTTTGTGTCTCTGCTTTGGTGAGTTTACTGCTCGTTTCCTGCACTTCGTTGGATCATCTGCTCTGAATTATTGCCGCTGCTGCTGATTGTCGGCTAAATGATCTGATCTCGAAACGCATGGGCCTGTCTTGGTCATGTCTGGCTTGTCGGGAGATTGAGGCCGAAATGCGCACATTTATGAGACAGACTCGAACTCGATAACGCCGTTATCTGTAAATCCGCCAACGGTGGCTCCGGTGTTCTTTACACCGAGCAATGTGCTTCCTTCGAGCATCCAAGTTCCCAACAGCATCAATCCCATCCCTGCAGTTTCTGCTGCCGTCACTTCTGACGTGGTGAGTGCTTCTAGTGCGGGTGTGTTTGTTGCTGGTGATGTCTTGCCAATTCCTGCTCCAGCCGTTGCTGCCAATTCTTCTGCCTAGGACCGAGATCTCTTTTAGGAGTGGCTCCACTATCTCGATCTCGCTCGGGACTTCAACTTAGAGCAGTGGTCCCTCGGAAAGCAATATTTGTTTCTCGTCTTATTCCTGAAGCTACAACGGAGGATGTTAAACAACATCTTTCCTCTAAACTTAACGCTTCGCCTGATGATATAGTTGTGACTAAATTTACATTTAAAAATAAGCGCAACATATAATACTTTAAAATTCTTTTCCCTGATTCTTTACTATCCAGTTCTCTAGAACCGTCAATATGGCCTGAGCACACAATTATGCATGAGTGCCATATTCTAACTTGTCCTCTTCATTTATGGAATCATCCAAATTTTGAAATTCCTTGTTTTTTTTTATACCCGATACTCAAAATGAGTATTGGGGTATATTAGATTTGTGGTAAAAGTGGATGTGTGTAACGTCCAGAAGGAATCGTTTCCGACCCCATAAAGTATATATATTCTTGATCAGCATCAATATCCGAGTCGATTGAGCCCTGTCTGTCTGTCCGTCTGTCCGTCCGTCCGTCCGTCCGTCCGTCCGTCCGTCCGTCCGTCCGTCCGTCCGTCCGTCCCCTTCAGCGCCTAGTGCTCAAAGACTATAAGAGCTAGAGCAACGATGTTTTGTATCCAGACTTCTGTGATATGTCACTGCTACAAAAATATTTCAAAACTTCGCCCCGCCCACTTCCGCCCCCACAAAGGACGAAAATCTGTGGCATCCAC